>NC_091295.1:69312622-69535122 GCF_038502225.1 Cherax quadricarinatus | reverse complement strand
AATACTTCCTAACATCCCTGTGATTCATCTGTGTCTTCAGCTTCCAACTGTGTCCCCTTGTTACTGTGTCCAATCTCTGGAACATCCTGTCTTTGTCCACCTTGTCAATTCCTCTCAGTATTTTGTATGTCGTTATCATGTCCCCCCTATCTCTCCTGTCCTCCAGTGTCGTCAGGTTGATTTCCCTTAACCAACTCCTCGTAGGACATACCTCTTAGCTCTGGGACTAGTCTTGTTGCAAACTTTTGCACTTTCTCTAGTTTATTTACGTGCTTGGCTAGGTGTGGGTTCCAAACTGGTGCCGCATACTCCAATATGGGCCTAACGTACACGGTGTACAGGGTCCTGAATGATTCCTTATTAAGATGTCGGAATGCTGTTCTGAGGTTTGCTAGGCGCCCATATGCTGCAGCAGTTATTTGGTTGATGTGCGCTTCAGGATATGTGCCTGGTGTTATACTCACCCCAAGATCTTTTTCCTTGAGTGAGGTTTGTAGTCTCTGGCCCCCTAGATTGTACTCCGTCTGCGGTCTTCTTTGCCCTTCCCCAATCTTCATGACTTTGCACTTGGTGGGATTGAACTCCAGGAGCCAATTGCTGGACCAGGTCTGCAGCCTGTCCAGATCCCTTTGTAGTTCTGCCTGGTCTTCGATCGAGTGAATTCTTCTCATCAACTTCACGTCATCTGCAAACAGGGACACCTCAGAGTCTATTCCTTCCGTCATGTCGTTCACAAATACCAGAAACAGCACTGGTCCTAGGACTGACCCCTGTGGGACCCCGCTGGTCACAGGTGCCCACTCTGACACCTCGCCACGTACCATGACTCGCTGCTGTCTTCCTGTCAAGTATTCCCTGATCCATTGTAGTGCCTTCCCTGTTATCCCTGCTTGGTCCTCCAGCTTTTGCACCAATCTCTTGTGTGGAACTGTGTCAAACGCCTTCTTGCAGTCCAAGAAAATGCAATCCACCCACCCCTCTCTCTCTTGTCTTACTGCTGTCACCATGTCATAGAACTCCAGTAGGTTTGTGACACAGGATTTCCCGTCCCTGAAACCATGTTGGCTGCTGTTGATGAGATCGTTCCTTTCTAGGTGTTCCACCACTCTTCTCCTGATAATCTTCTCCATGATTTTGCATACTATACATGTCAGTGACACTGGTCTGTAGTTTAATGCTTCATGTCTGTCTCCTTTTTTAAAGATTGGGACTACATTTGCTGTCTGCCATGCCTCAGGCAATCTCCCTGTTTCGATAGATGTATTGAATATTGTTGTTAGGGGTACACATAGTGCCTCTGCTCCCTCTCTCAATACCCATGGGGAGATGTTATCTGGCCCCATTGCCTTTGAGGTATCTAGCTCACTCAGAAGCCTCTTCACTTCTTCCTCGGTTGTGTACACTGTGTCCAGCACTTGGTGGTGTGCCCCACCTCTCCGTCTTTCTGTCTCCTCTGTGAACACTTCTTTGAATCTCTTGTTGAGTTCCTCACATACTTCACGGTCATTTCTTGTTGTCTCTCCTCCTTCCTTCCTTAGCCTGATTACCTGGTCCTTGACTGTTGTTTTCCTCCTGATGTGGCTGTACAACAGTTTCGGGTCAGATTTGGCTTTCGCTGCTATGTCATTTTCATATTGTCTTTGGGCCTCCCTTCTTATCTTGCATATTCGTTTCTGGCTCTACGACTGTTCTCCTTATTCTCCTGGGTCCTTTGCCTTCTATATTTCTTCCATTCCCTAGCACACTTGGTTTTTGCCTCCCTGCACCTTTGAGTAAACCATGGGCTCATCCTAGCTTTTCCATTATTCCTGTTACCCTTGGGTACAAACCTCTCCTCAGCCTCCTTGCATTTTGTTGCTACATATTCCATCATCTCATTAACTGGCTTCCCTGCCAGTTCTCTGTCCCACTGTGTGTGTGTGTGTGTGTGTGTGTGTGTGTGTGTGTGTCAGTGGTCCTTGACTGGCCGCAACTTCTTGTGACCTGACCCCCCACTCTCCTGGGGCTTGACCCCACCTACTTACAATGTTGCCCTTAAAAGCTGTGTGTGTATGTGTGTATACGTGTGTATTCGTGTGTATTGGGGAGGTATGAGGGGTAGATACTGTTAATACATACCAGTAATTCTGGGTTGTAAAAAGTGGAAATTGCTACTAGTGTGTGTGTGTGTGTGTGTGTGTGTGTGTGTTTTTGTGTGTGTGTGTGTGTGTGTGTGTGTGTGTGTGTGTGTGTGTGTGTGTGTGTGTGTGTGTGTGTGTGTGTGTGTGTGTGCGTCTGTGTGTGTGTGTGTGTGTGTGTGTGTGTGTGTGCCTGTTTTCTCCCCCTGTCGAACAATCTATCCCTGTCCACCCTATAAAGCTCTCTGAGTATTATATAAGTCGTTATCATGTCTGTCCTGGTTATTGTCTTCTAATGTGGTCAGGTTCAGTGCCTTTAGCCTGTCCCCATAACTTAAAAAAATAATTCTTAAAGGGGTGGACCGGTAAGCCAGCGGAAGGCCTCGGTCAGATGACCAAGAGTTCCAGTGGCGGGTCATTATATGACTAAGACCAGCGTCAGGAAACACTTGTCCCGTTTCCCAACGAATCTTACCTAACCTAACCTAAATCTCCTCACAGCTCAATTCGTGTTGCGTACCTCTGGCCATTCTCCAGCTTCTTAACATACTTACCAGGTGTGGTTTCTAGGCTGGTGTTGCGTATGCCAAGATAGGCCTGTCATTTATAGGGCCGTGAATGATTGTGATGAGATTCTTGAAAGTTGGCCTTACATTTGCCAAAGAGCATTCACTGCAGAGATTATTCGGTTGATGTGCGCCCCTGGTGATACACTTAACACTATTCTCACACTGAAGTCTTTCCTTCAGAGAGGTTTGTAGCCTCTGTATCCTAACTTTATACTCTGTTTCTGCTTCTCTTACTTAACCTTCTACAGTTTTCATAAGCTTGCTTTTGCTGATTTGAATTCTGGTAGCAATGTGTCTGATTAATCCTGCTGTTGTGCCTGAACAATCCTGCTGTTGTGCCTGAACAATCCTGCTGTTGTTCCTGAACAATCCTGCTGTTGTGCCTGAACAATCCTGCTGTTGGTCCTAAACAATCCTGCTGTTGTTCCTAAACAATCCTGCTGTTGTTCCTAAACAATCCTGCTGTTGTTCCTGAACAATCCTGCTGTTGTTCCTGAACAATCCTGCTGTTGGTCCTAAACAATCCTGCTGTTGTTCCTGAACAATCCTGCTGTTGTTCCTGAACAATCCTGCTGTTGGTCCTAAACAATCCTGCTGTTGTTCCTGAACAATCCTGCTGTTGGTCCTGAACAATCCTGCTGTTGTGCCTGAACAATCCTGCTGTTGTGCCTGAACAATCCTGCTGTTGGTCCTAAACAATCCTGCTGTTGTTCCTGAACAATCCTGCTGTTGTTCCTAAACAATCCTGCTGTTGTTCCTGAACAATCCTGCTGTTGTTCCTGAACAATCCTGCTGTTGGTCCTAAACAATCCTGCTGTTGTTCCTGAACAATCCTGCTGTTGTTCCTGAACAATCCTGCTGTTGGTCCTAAACAATCCTGCTGTTGTTCCTGAACAATCCTGCTGTTGGTCCTAAACAATCCTGCTGTTGGTCCTAAACAATCCTGCTGTTGGTCCTAAACAATCCTGCTGTTGGTCCTAAACAATCCTGCCGTTGGTCCTAAACAATCCTGCCGTTGGTCCTAAACAATCCTGCTGTTGGTCCTAAAAACAATCCTGCTGTTGGTCCTAAACAATCCTGCTGTTGTTCCTGAACAATCCTGCTGTTGGTCCTAAACAATCCTGCTGTTGGAACAATCCTGCTGTTGTTCCTAAACAATCCTGCTGTTGGTCCTAAACAATCCTGCCGTTGGTCCTAAACAATCCTGCCGTTGGTCCTAAACAATCCTGCTGTTGGTCCTAAACAATCCTGCCGTTGGTCCTAAACAATCCTGCTGTTGGTCCTAAACAATCCTGCCGTTGGTCCTAAACAATCCTGCAGTTGGTCCTAAACAATCCTGCTGTTGGTCCTAAACAATCCTGCCGTTGGTCCTAAACAATCCTGCTGTTGTTCCTGAACAATCCTGCTGTTGTTCCTGAACAATCCTGCTGTTGGTCCTAAACAATCCTGCTGTTGTTCCTGAACAATCCTGCTGTTGGTCCTAAACAATCCTGCTGTTGGTCCTAAACAATCCTGCTGTTGGTCCTAAACAATCCTGCTGTTGGTCCTAAACAATCCTGCCGTTGGTCCTAAACAATCCTGCTGTTGGTCCTAAACAATCCTGCTGTTGGTCCTAAACAATCCTGCCGTTGGTCCTAAACAATCCTGCTGTTGGTCCTAAACAATCCTGCCGTTGGTCCTAAACAATCCTGCCGTTGGTCCTAAACAATCCTGCTGTTGGTCCTAAACAATCCTGCCGTTGGTCCTAAACAATCCTGCTGTTGGTCCTAAACAATCCTGCCGTTGGTTCTAAACAATCCTGCTGTTGGTCCTAAACAATCCTGCCGTTCGTCCTAAACAATCCTGCTGTTGGTCCTAAACAATCCTGCCGTTGGTCCTAAACAATCCTGCTGTTGGTCCTAAACAATCCTGCTGTTGGTCGTAAACAATCCTGCTGTTGGTCCTAAACAATCCTGCTGTTGGTCTTAAACAATCCTGCTGTTGGTCCTAAACAATCCTGCTGTTGGTCCTAAACAATCCTGCTGTTGGTCCTAAACAATCCTGCTGTTGGTCCTAAACAATCCTGCCGTTGGTCCTAAACAATCCTGCTGTTGGTCCTAAACAATCCTGCTGTTGGTCTTAAACAATCCTGCTGTTGGTCCTAAACAATCCTGCCGTTGGTCCTAAACAATCCTGCTGTTGGTCCTAAACAATCCTGCCGTTGGTCCTAAACAATCCTCCTGTTGGTCCTAAACAATCCTGCTGTTGGTCCTAAACAATCCTGCTGTTGGTCCTAAACAATCCTGCCGTTGGTCCTAAACAATCCTGCTGTTGGTCCTAAACAATCCTGCTGTTGGTCCTAAACAATCCTGCTGTTGGTCCTAAACAATCCTGCTGTTGGTCCTAAACAATCCTGTTGTTGGTCCTAAACAATCCTGCTGTTGTTCCTGAACAATCCTGCTGTTGGTCCTAAACAATCCTGCTGTTGGTCCTAAACAATCCTGCTGTTGGTCCTAAACAATCCTGCTGTTGGTCCTAAACAATCCTGCTGTTGTTCCTGAACAATCCTGCTCTTGTTCCTGAACAATCCTGCTGTTGGTCCTAAACAATCCTGCTGTTGGTCCTGAACAATCCTGCTGTTGGTCCTAAACAATCCTGCTGTTGGTCCTAAACAATCCTGCTGTTGGTCCTAAACAATCCTGCTGTTGGTCCTAAACAATCCTGCTGTTGTTCCTGAACAATCCTGCTCTTGTTCCTGAACAATCCTGCTGTTGGTCCTAAACAATCCTGCTGTTGGTCCTAAACAATCCTGCTGTTGGTCCTAAACAATCCTGCTGTTGGTCCTAAACAATCCTGCTGTTGTTCCTGAACAATCCTGCTCTTGTTCCTGAACAATCCTGCTGTTGGTCCTAAACAATCCTGCTGTTGGTCCTAAACAATCCTGCTGTTGGTCCTAAACAATCCTGCCGTTGGTCCTAAACAATCCTGCTGTTGGTCCTAAACAATCCTGCTGTTGGTCCTAAACAATCCTGCTGTTGGTCCTAAACAATCCTGCTGTTGGTCCTAAACAATCCTGCTGTTGGTCCTAAACAATCCTGCTGTTGGTCCTAAACAATCCTGCTGTTGGTCCTAAACAATCCTGCTGTTGGTCCTAAACAATCCTGCTGTTGGTCCTAAACAATCCTGCTGTTAGTCCTAAACAATCCTGCTGTTGGTCCTAAACAATCCTGCCGTTGGTCCTAAACAATCCTGCTGTTGGTCCTAAACAATCCTGCTGTTGGTCCTAAACAATCCTGCTGTTGGTCCTAAACAATCCTGCTGTTGGTCCTAAACAATCCTGCTGTTGGTCCTAAACAATCCTGCCGTTGGTCCTAAACAATCCTGCTGTTGGTCCTAAACAATCCTGCTGTTGGTCCTAAACAATCCTGCTGTTGGTCCTAAACAATCCTGCTGTTGGTCCTAAACAATCCTGCTGTTGGTCCTAAACAATCCTGCTGTTGGTCCTAAACAATCCTGCTGTTGGTCCTAAACAATCCTGCTGTTGGTCCAGCTTCAGTTGTAGTTTTTTCTTCAAAGGTTTTTATTTTCTTATTAATTTTTCATCATGTGCAATCTGTCTCTCCTCAAGCACGTAGTTACCATATACCAGGAATGGTACTGGTCCTAATACCGATCCTTGAGGGACCCCATGTGCTACTCTTACAAGCTTTGACATCTCTTCTCGAGCAATAGTTGTTTGTCTCCTTCCCGCTAGGTGTCCAGATGGGTCCAACTGGGCTCGGTCGTTGAGTGATGGGTGGAAGATCACCAACTGCTCTGCCCAGACTCAAGCCGTGGGGGCGTTAACGGTTATGGAGTGGGTATACACGGGCATGCATGGCAGGTATACATGCATGACATAGGTACTCTTTAATGATGATTTAGACACTTATTCAACACCTGGGTATCTTCACTGTGGAAACGTTTCGCCACCAGTGACTTCCTCAGTCCAATACGTATTGGACCGCGGAAGCCACTGGTTAGCAAGGCGTTTCCACAATAAAAGTGTTGAACAAGTGTGTAATTCATTATCGTGTCGGTTCTCTGAACCATCAACATGTACTCTTTGAACCACAGGACAACATTCACTCTTACTCCTGCTCATTCTTCAGGTTTTGCCCCAGAATCATTAGATTAAAGATATAACAACACCATAACGAATAAAACGTGTGCAACACCTGCGTGACTTTATTGTGAGACGTGTCGCCTGTGCTGCCTTTATTAATCTAATACAGAGCATGACGATGGAGTCTTGTATACCGGAGCCAGTGAAAGAAGTGGAGAGGTGTAGCATTTGAAGACCTGGTCACATGTGGGGGGGCCCACCAATGGAAGTACGTCAGGCATATAAAGTAGGCCAGAGATTTAGCAAAGAAGCTGAAGAAACTTATTATCTGGTGATAATGACCTGGCTAGAGAGAGAGAGAGAGAGAGAGAGAGAGAGAGAGAGAGAGAGAGAGAGAGAGAGAGAGAGAGAGAGAGAGAGAGAGAGAGAGAGAGAGAGAGAGAGAGAGAGAGAGAGAGAGAGAGAGAGCAATATATTTTTTTCTGAGAAGAGTGAGAGTGTTCACAAGTGCTTGGTGTGTTGGCTGCTGTGCTCTGCACGAGGAAGAATTGTAGTTGCCACGTCAGGAAAGATTGTCATATCCCATATCCTGTTGTTACTGCCTTTGTTGTGTGTGTGTGTGTGTGTGTGTGTGTGTGTGTGTGTGTGTGTGTGTGTGTGTGTGTGTGTGTGTGTGTGCGTGCTCACCTATCTGTCGTTGCAGGGGTCGAGTCTCGGCTCCAAGCCCTGCCTCTTAATTTGCCACTCCAGATTCACTTCCTCTTAGCCTCGTGGACATTATCGCACCTGCTCTTTAAACTTCCTAACATCACGGTGATTCACCTGTGACTTTAATTAGCTGCCCCGAGTTCCCGTTTCTCGCCTATCAAACAGCCTTAGCAATTCCCATGAGTATTTTGTATGTTGTTAGCATGTCCCCCTGGTCCTTCTGTCATCCGATGCCGTTAGATTCAATTCCGTTAACCTCTCCTTAACCCAGGAAAAAGCCTTATTGCATACTTCTACTCTCTCTCCAGTTTCTTAACATGCTTTTTCAAGTGCAGGTTCCATACTGGTGCTGCATACTCGAGGATAAGCCTAACGTTTGTTGAATAAAGGGCCCGGAATGACTTGTCGAGATTCCTAAAGGTTTTTCGGCTACTGTGAGTCTCTGGTGATATACTGAACGGTATGCTCACCCCTTAGTCTTACTCTCTGAGTGAAGTCTACAGCCTCTGTCCTTCTAGCCTAAGCTTCCTTTCTCGATCTTTCTGCTTTTTTCTTCCCCAATCTTCACTAATTATGTTCACTAGGGTTGAACTCAACCATCTAAGAGTGTTCAGGGTTGAACTCAACCATCTAAGAGTGTTCAGGGTTGAACTCAAACATCTGAGAGTGTTCACTCTTGGAATTTTATTCTCCTCATTAGTTTTACAATAGCAAACTCGGATAAGATAAAATAAGATTTATTTGGATTTTTAACCAGGAGGGTTAGCCACCCAGGATAATCTAATAAAGTCAGTGCGTCATCGGGGACTGACTTGTCTTTTTTCCACTGTAGTCCTTTAATCTTGTCCCCCAGGATGCCACCCACACCAGTCAACTAACACCCAGATACCTACTTATTGCTAGGTGAACAGGGACAGCAGGTATAAGGTGACTAACGCCCAGGTACCTACTTATTGCTAGGTGAACAGAGACAACAGGTGTAAGGCAACATGCGCAACGTTTCCACCTGTGCCGGGGACTGAACCCACGGACACTGAGTGTGAAAGTCGAGTGCTCTGCCAACCGAGTCATTCACATAAACCAGAAATAATACTGGTGTTAATATCAGTCCTTGGGAACCCTGCTAGTCACTCTTCCCTATTTTGAACGTCACTTTCCTGAGTCACTGACTCTATATAAGTTGAGAGAACTACTCCTTTCGTGCGACTTCATTAATTTGATCAACAGTGTTCGTGAGGCGTGGGAGGTCTTCTTGGGGTGTGGGGGGTGTTCGTGGGGCGTGGGAGGTGTTCGTGGGGCGTGGGAGGTGTTCGTGGGGCGTGGGAGTGTTTACAGAGTGTGGGGAAATGTTAGGGAAACTAATGGCAGAACAAAACTCTCAGTCACTCAACTGCCTCACAAAGTCGTCTCATAAGAACATATGAACATAAGAAAGAAGGAACACTGCAACAGACTTACTGGCCTATGCGAGGCAGCTCCAATTCCCGTACCGGCTTAAGCCAATGCCTTGACCTAGTGAGGTCAGACACGTCACTTAAGGGGGGAGCAGTGCATCCGACCTAGTAGCACAAGCTAGTCAGGTCCAACTCACACCCACCCACACCCACTCATGTATTTATCCAACCTATTTTTAAAATTACACAACGTCTTAGCTTCTATGGCGGTACTCGGGAGTTTCTTGCACTCATCCACAACTCTATTACCAAACCAGTGCTTTCCTATATCCTTCCTGAATCTGAATTTTTCCAATTTAAAGCCACTGCTGCGAGTCCTGTCTATGTTAGATACTTTTAGCACGCTATTTACATCCCCTTTATTAATTCCTGTTTTCCATTTATACACCTCAATCACATCCACCCTAATTCTACGCCATTCTAGAGAGTGCAGATTCAGGACTCTCAGTCTACCCTCATAGGGAAGATTTCTGATACATGGGATCAACTTTGTCATCCTCCTCTGTACGTTTTCCAGCAAATTTATATCCATCCTGTAATACGGTGACCAGAACTGAGCAGCATAGTCTAAATGATGCCTAAGAAGGATATATAGGGTTGAAGAACAACCTGAGGACTTCTATTATTTATACTTCTAGATATGAAGCCAAGGATTCTGTTAGCTTTATTGCGAACACTAATGCACTGTTGTCTTGGTTTTAGATTACTGCTAACTAGAACTCCTAAATCGATAAATTAGACACATGTGCAACTCTTGGGTATCTTTATTGAGGAAACGTTTCGCCACACAGTGGCTTCATCAGTCCATACATAGGAGAAACTTGAAGAACAGGAGGAGAATGAGGTAATCAGTCCCTCAACCTTGAGTCGATGTGTTCAGTCCATCAATCTTGAGTAGAATACGGCAGATGAGCGGAGAAGCAGCTTATAAACCGTATGGCAGGAGAGGTGTAGCAGTCATAGGTAGTGTCACTTTTGTTCAATGTGGAAGTAGGTTGTGCCCAAGAATTAGGCAAGCGAAGAATTCCAACATGTCGGTTCTCTGAACCATTCATCTACAAACCTGTCAGACACGGCAACTTCTTGGGATCTTAATACTTAGGAATTCTTCGCTTGCCTAATTCTTGGGCACAACCTACTTCCACATTGAACAAAAGTGACACTACCTATGACTGCTACACCTCTCCTGCCATACGGTTTATAAGCTGCTTCTCCGCTCATCTGCCGTATTCTACTCAAGATTGATGGACTGAACACATCGACTCAAGGTTGAGGGACTGATTACCTCATTCTCCTCCTGTTCTTCAAGTTTCTCCTATGTATGGACTGATGAAGCCACTGTGTGGCGAAACGTTTCCTCAATAAAGATACCCAAGAGTTGCACATGTGTCTAATTTATCAACATGTCGGTTCTCTGAACCATTCATCTACAAACTCCTAAATCATTTTCGCAATCCCTAATATTAAGATCTACATTATTTAGTTTATATGTGGTATGGTTATTTTCCTGTCCAACATTTAGAACTTTGTATTTGTCTATATTAAACTGCATCTGCCACTTCTCCGATTTCTCCCCATTTATGCAAACTCTCTGCTGTCTATTCGTCAACCATGCCTCAACCCAGGAAAATATTTCTCCTATTCCGTGTGCCTTAAGTTTCCTCAATAGCCTCTGGTGTGGAACTCCAGGTGCAGGTGCAGCCCAGCACCTGCTACAAGTGGCAAGTGGTAACCAGTAATGGGAGAAGAATCAGAATAAGGAAAGTTAAGAGTGAAGATCTGAAGGTAGGAAATCGTTTCTCTGTTTCAGGATGAATGTACTTCAGTGGCCAGTGAAGGTAAGGGTACTACTGCCCCTGCTAACAGAGGTAAGCGCATTCTTGTGGTTGGTGACTCTCAGGTAAGATATATTGACCGTGCTTTTTGTAATAGGAATAAGAAGATGAGAGATAGAGTGTGCTTCCCTGGAGCTGGTGTTGGGGACATAGTTATCAGGCTGGATAATATCATGTCAGGTAATGGGAACAAGCCCATTATCTGTCTCAGTGCTGGTGGAAATGATATTGGGAAGGGTAGGAGAGAAGAGCTGCTAGGTAAGTACAGGTCAGCTATAGATTTCATTAAGTCTAAGGGAGGGGTCCCAATCATATGTAGCATCTTGCCTAGAAGGGGAGTAGGAAATGAATGGTTGTCTAGGGCAATTGGTGTAAATTGCTGGCTAGACAGATACTGCAAGGAACTTGCAATCCCATTCATTGACAACTGGGACAACTTTTATGGCAAACATGATATGTATGCAAGGGATGGGGTACATCTCTCTGGGGCTGGG
The DNA here is from genome assembly GCF_038502225.1 of Cherax quadricarinatus. NCBI lineage: Eukaryota > Metazoa > Arthropoda > Malacostraca > Decapoda > Parastacidae > Cherax > Cherax quadricarinatus. The sequence goes on along the minus strand of NC_091295.1, from coordinate 69,523,861 downwards.
GTGGTAGCACTTGCAAACTCAATTGAGAAGGCCATTGGTGAAATGCCTATAATTTTAAACTGATAGAAGATAGAGGTATGGGTGTGTGTGGGAAACAAGCAGGTTGCAACACTAGGGTTGGAATCAGTAAATGTATAAAAGGCATTCAGCATGAAGTTATAAATAAAGACAATAGATCAGGTCAGCAAACAAAGGGAGACAACAGAGGACAGCAAGGGACTAGCTCCCTTAAGGTTTACTATACTAATAGCAGGAGTGTAAGAAATAAGATAGATGAGCTAAGATTAATTGCAAGTGCAGGAAACATAGATATTATTGCTATAACAGAGACCTGGCTCAATCTGAAAGATAGAGAGATGCCCTCTGAATGTCACATACAAGGCTATAAATTATTCCACACTGACAGGGTCAACAGGAAGGGTGGTGGAGTAGCGATGTATGTCAGAGACAATTTAAATTGTTGTGTTAGACAAGATATAAAAGTAGAAGCGTCAGCCACTGAATCTGTTTGGTTACAGCTTCTCGAGGGCCGAGAAAAACTAATTTTGGGTGTAATTTACAGGGCCCCAAATCCTGAAAGGAAGTGCAGTAAACTTCTATGGGACGAAATTCGTAAGGCATCTACATACGAAAATGTTGTGCTAATGGGAGATTTCAACTATAGACAGATTGACTGGAGCAATTTGACAGGAAATTTAGAGTCAGGTGACTTTCTTGATACGATCCAGGATTGTTTTTTTAAAACAGTTTGTGACAGAGCCAACTAGAGGAAATAACCTCCTTGACTTGGTTCTTGCCAGTACGGAAACACTAATTAATAATCTTGAGGTTAATGATGAGCTTAGGGAAAGTGATCACAAATCACTCAGTTTTAATATATCATGGAATTTCCCTAATAATGGCAATCAAGTCTCCATCCCTGACTTTCGCTTGGCTGATTTCATAGGACTGAAAAATTACTTAGGTGGGCTGAACTGGAATGACCTGACTAAGGGTCAGGTAGGTGGTGATGGTTGCCGATATGATGCTTTCCAGGGCATAGTTCTAGCTGCTCAGTCAAATTATGTTCCAAATAGGGAAATCAGATCAAACAAAAATGATCCTAAATGGATGAACAATAGATTAAAATATCTGATTGGTCAAAAGAGAGGCATATATAGGCAAATCAAAAGAGGAGAGGGGCAATTAAGAAATCAATATATTCAGTTAAAGAGAGAAATAAAAAAGGGAATTAGAAAAGCAAAAAGAGATTATGAGGTTAAAGTTGCAAGAGAATCGAAGACTAACCCAAAAGGATTCTTTCAGGTATACAGAAGTAAGATCAGGGACAAGATAGGCCCACTCAAAAGTTCCTCGGGTCAGCTCACTGACAGTGATAAGGAAATGTGTAGAATTTTTAACACATACTTCCTCTCAGTTTTTACACAGGAGGATACCAGCGATATTCCAGTAATGATAAATTATGTAGAACAGGACGATAATAAACTGTGCACGATTAGGGTCACAAGTGACATGGTCCTTAGGCAAATAGATAAATTAAAACCTAACAAATCCCCAGGCCCTGATGAACTGTATGCAAGGGTTCTAAAGGAATGTAAAGAGGAGCTTAGCACACCTTTGGCTAATCTTTTCAACATATCACTACAAACTGGCATGGTGCCAGATAAGTGGAAAATGGCAAATGTGATACCTATTTTCAAAGCAGGTGACAGGTCCTTAGCTTCGAACTATAGACCAATAAGACTAACCTCCATAGTGGGAAAATTTATGGAATCAATAATTGCCGAGGCAGTTCGTAGCCACCTTGAAAAGCATAAATTAATCAACGAATCTCAGCATGGTTTTACAAAGGGGCGTTCCTGCTTTTTTACGAAGTTTCATTAACTTTATTACACTAAGGTATTTGAGGAGGTAGATCATGGTAATGAATATGATATTGTGTATATGGACTTCAGTAAGGCTTTTGACAGGGTCCCACATCAAAGACTACTGAGGAAAATTAAGGCACATGGAATAGGAGGAGAAATTTTTTCCTGGATAGAGGCATGGTTGACAAATAGGCAGCAGAGAGTTTGCATAAATGGGGAGAAATCAGAGTGGGGAAGCGTCACGAGCGGTGTTCCACAGGGGTCAGTGTTGGGCCCCCTGCTGTTCACAATCTACATAAACGACATAGATGAGGGCATAAAGAGCGACATCGGCAAGTTTGCCGATGACACCAAAATAGGCCGTCGAATTCATTCTGACGAGGACATTCGAGCACTCCAGGAAGATTTGAATAGACTGATGCAGTGGTCGGAGAAGTGGCAGATGCAGTTTAATATAGACAAATGCAAAGTTCTAAATGTTGGACAGGACAATAACCATGCCACATATAAACTAAATAATGTAGATCTTAATATTACGGATTGCGAAAAAGATTTAGGAGTTCTGGTTAGCAGTAATCTGAAAACAAGACAACAGTGCATAAGTGTTCGCAATAAAGCTAATAGAATCCTTGGCTTCATATCAAGAAGCATAAATAATAGGAGTCCTCAGGTTGTTCTTCAACTCTATACATCCTTGGTTAGGCCTCATTTAGATTATGCTGCACAGTTTTGGTCACCGTATTACAGAATGGATATAAATTCTCTGGAAAATGTACAAAGGAGGATGACAAAGTTGATCCCATGTATCAGAAACCTTCCCTATGAGGATAGACTAAGGGCCCTGAATCTGCACTCTCTAGAAAGACGTAGAATTAGGGGGGATATGATTGAGGTGTATAAATGGAAGACAGGAATAAATAAAGGGGATGTAAATAGTGTGCTGAAAATATCTAGCCTAGACAGGACTCGCAGCAATGGTTTTAAGTTAGAAAAATTCAGATTCAGGAAGGATATAGGAAAGTACTGGTTTGGTAATAGAGTTGTGGATGAGTGGAACAAACTCCCGAGTACATAACCTTCACGACTACGACAACTACTACTACTACTACTAACCCATCTCTTTGGGAAGGACCTACTTCCACTGGGGAATCCCGCCTACCAGTGAATTTGCCCTCGTCTGCTTCACCTGACGTTACTATATAAGCGCCAGGATTCTTTCTTCTGCTTCAGAATCTCCACGACTATGGTGCTGTTCGCACCTACTCCTAGGTCGAGGGACTGATTACCTCATCTTCTGTACATAGTTCTACTGTCTTCAAGTTATGTCTTAGAATTTGTATTGAGAAAGCCACTGGATGGCGAAACGTCTACAATAAAGATACCCAGATGTTGCACATGTGTCTTACTCTCATCACGGTTATAGAGGCCAGAACGTTGTGTAGTTTTAAAAATAGGTTGGATAAATACATGAGTAGATGTGGGTGGGTGTGAGTTAGACCTGATAGCTTGTGCTACCAGGTCGGTTGCCGTGTTCCTCCCTTAAGTCAATGTGACCTGACCTGACTAGGTTGGGTGCATTGGCTTAAGCCGGTAGGAGACTTGGACCTGCCTCGCATGGGCCAGTATGCCTTCTGCAGTGTTCCTTCGTTCTTATGTTCTTATGTCTATAGTTCGAAGCCAAGGACCTGTCACCTGCCTTATAAATAGGTCTTATTCGTCTATAGTTCGAAGCCAAGGACCTGTCACCTGCCTTGTAAATAGGTATTACATTTGCCATTTTCCACTTATCAGGCAATATGCCAGTTTGTAGTGATATATTGAAAATATTAGCCAAAGGTATGCTAAGTTCCTCTTTACATTCCTTTAACACCCTTGCAAACAGTTGATCAGGACCTGGGGATTTGTTAGGTTTTAATTTCTCTATTTGTCTGAAGACCATGTCACTAGTTACTGCAATCGTGCCTAGTTTATTATCGTCCTGTTGTACATAATCTATTATTTCAGGAATTTCGCTAGTATCTTCCTGAGTAAAAACTGAGAGAAAGTAAGTATTGAGAATTTCACACATATCCTTATCACTGTCAGTGATCTGACCTGAGTTACTCTTAAGTGGGCCAATCTTGTCTCTAATCTTACTTCTGTATACCTGAAAGATCCCTTTTGAGTTAGTCTTCGAATCTCTTGCGACTTTAGCCTCATAATCCCTTTTTGCTTCTTATTCCTTTTTTTATTTCCCTCTTTAATTGAATATATTGATTTCTTAACTGCCCATCTCCTCTTTTGATAAGCCTATATATGCCTCTCTTTTGACCAATGAGATGTTTTAATCTATTGTTCATCCATTTGGGATCATTTTTGTTAGATCTAATTTCCCTACTAGCAACAAAAGTTGTCTGGGCAGCTGTGAAAAAGTCACATTGGCAACCAACATCACCTACCTGACCCATAGCTTTTATTTTTTAAAGGGCCTTATTGGCCTTATAAATTTTTTAATTTTTCTTTAAAACTTTTAAAGTGGGATTTTAAAATAGATATTTTTTGAGTGTACATGTTTAGAAGTGTTATTTTACCTCACCTCAGACCTATCCAGGATGCTACCCACACCAGTCAACTAACACCCGGGTACCTATTTACTACTAGGACAACATGGAAACTACCAGTGCGTCTCGACTAGCCTGCCAATTGAACCCGAGTCATTTGGGTTACGATTCGAGCTTCCTGTTTATCCCTGTTTTAGCAACTAACTGCCCCTGAAAATATCAACTCATCAAGAAGGTAGGTAAGTGTTCCTGATGAGTTGTCTGACAAACAATCTTTGTTTACCTGTTGAAGTCTTATGTAATGAGCGATAATAACACTCTTGACCTCAGAGAAGATATTATCACAAGAAACAATTACTATTTCACTTAAATATTTTAAGGCATGACTCTTAAACCTTCATTATATATGGCAAGGTTTGTATAGCTGTTTATATTTCATCTACACGGCTCAACATTTACCTTGAAGAACAAATGGGAAAAATCAGTCTTTTTATAGCTATAAATGATCCATTACAGATTTCTTAATTCTCGCTGGCGGAGTCCACGCTACAATCCTCAGAGAAAACTTCCCATCATTTCTCCTGTTGCTACCTTTGCAACACTGCACAGCTCCTGATGACGCACTGACTGTGAAACTACTTAAGCTTAACATTTCCACCCCCAGTGACTTGTCTTGCATTATTAAGATCGCCTGTCTGCGACTGTATACACACACACACACACACACACACACACACACACACACACACACACACACACACACACACACACACACACACATACACAGACCTGGTCCAGCAATTGGCTCCTGGAGTTCAATCCCACCAAATGCAAAGTCATGAAGATTGGGGAAGGGCAAAGAAGACCGCAGACGGAGTACAGTCTAGGGGGCCAGAGACTACAAACCTCACTCAAGGAAAAAGATCTTGGGGTGAGTATAACACCAGGCACATCTCCTGAAGCGCACATCAACCAAATAACTGCTGCAGCATATGGGCGCCTAGCAAACCTCAGAACAGCATTCCGACATCTTAATAAGGAATCATTCAGGACCCTGTACACAGTGTACGTTAGGCCCATATTGGAGTATGCGGCACCAGTTTGGAACCCACACCTAGCCAAGCACGTGAAGAAACTAGAGAAAGTGCAAAGGTTTGCAACAAGACTAGTCCCAGAGCTAAGAGGTATGTCCTACGACGAGAGGTTAAGGGAAATCAACCTGACGACACTGGAGGACAGGAGAGATAGGGGGGACATGATAACGACATACAAAATACTGAGAGGAATTGACAAGGTGGACAAAGACAGGATGTTCCAGAGACTGGACACAGTAACAAGGGGACACAGTTGGAAGCTGAAGACACAGATGAATCACAGGGATGTTAGGAAGTATTTCTTCAGTCACAGAGTAGTCAGTAAGTGGAATAGTTTGGGAAGCGATGTAGTGGAGGCAGGATCCATACATAGCTTTAAGCAGAGGTATGATAAAGCTCACGGTTCTGGGAGAGTGACCTAGTAACGATCAGTGAAGAGGCGGGGCCAGGAGCTCGGACTCGACCCCCGCAACCTTAACTAGGTGAGTACAACTAGGTGAGTACACATACACACTCACACACACACACACACACACACACACACACACACACATATATATATATATATATATATATATAGATATCTATATATATATATATATATATATATATATATATATATATATATATATATATATATCTCCATGGGGAAGTGGAACAGAATTCTTCCTCCGTAAGCCATGCGTGTTGTAAGAGGCGACTAAAATGCCGGGAGCAAGGGGCTAGTAACCTCTTCTCCTGTATATATTACTAAATGTAAAAGGAGAAACTATCGTTTTACCTTGTGGGCCACCCTGCCTCGGTGGGATACAGCCGGTGTGTTGAAAGAAAGAATATATATATATATATATATATATATATATATATATATATATATATATATATATATATATATATATATATATATATATATATATATATATATATAAATATATATCTTTTTATGAGCTCATTTTACTGAGTGATATATATCCTTGAGTGGGCGAAACATCTCCTTGGGTGAACGAAACATCGTCCCTGGATGTAAAGATATTTAAACTATATTAAATAAAGGAAAGACCTTTCAGACCTTCCTGGATCATTATTAAGACCAGTTGTGACCTGATGATGGTTTGTGAGGGACTGAAACCTCTACTTGCTGTGGTATAGTTTGTTAACTGTTCCAGCCACGATATTGTTCCAGTCACCGTATTGTTCCAATGACAGTATTGTTCCAGTCACGGTATTGTTCCAATGATAGTATTGTTCCAGTCACCGTATTGTTCCAATGACAGTATTGTTCCAGTCACGGTATTGTTCCAATGATAGTATTGTTCCAGTCACCGTATTGTTCCAATGATAGTATTGTTCCAGTCACGGTATTGTTCCAATGATAGTATTGTTCCAGTCACGGTATTGTTCCAATGACAGTACTGTTCCAGTCACGGTATTGTTCCAATGATAGTATTGTTCCAGTCACGGTATTGTTCCAATGATAGTATTGTTCCAGTCACGGTATTGTTCCAATGATAGTACTGTTCCAGCCACGATATTGTTCCAATGATAGTATTGTTCCAGTCACGGTATTGTTCCAATGATAGTATTGTTCCAGTCACGGTATTGTTCCAATGATAGTATTGTTCCAGTCACGGTATTGTTCCAATGATAGTATTGTTCCAGCCACGGTATTGTTCCAATGATAGTATTGTTCCAGCCACGGTATTGTTCCAATGATAGTATTGTTCCAGCCACGGTATTGTTCCAATGATAGTATTGTTCCAGCCACGGTATTGTTCCAGTCACGGTATTGTTCCAATGATAGTATTGTTCCAGCCACGGTATTGTTCCAATGATAGTATTGTTCCAGTCACGGTATTGTTCCAATGATAGTATTGTTCCAGTCACGGTATTGTTCCAATGATAGTATTGTTCCAGTCACGGTATTGTTCCAATGATAGTATTGTTCCAGTCACGGTATTGTTCCAATGATAGTATTGTTCCAGTCACGGTATTGTTCCAATGATAGTATTGTTCCAGTCACGGTATTGTTCCAATGATAGTATTGTTCCAGTCACGGTATTGTTCCAATGATAGTATTGTTCCAGTCACGGTATTGTTCCAATGATAGTATTGTTCCAGTCACGGTATTGTTCCAATGATAGTATTGTTCCAGTCACGGTATTGTTCCAATGATAGTATTGTTCCAGTCACGGTATTGTTCCAATGATAGTATTGTTCCAGTCACGGTATTGTTCCAATGATAGTATTGTTCCAGCCACGATATTGTTCCAATGATAGTATTGTTCCAGCCACGGTATTGTTCCAATGATAGTATTGTTCCAGTCACGGTATTGTTCCAATGATAGTATTGTTCCAGTCACGGTATTGTTCCAATGATAGTATTGTTCCAGTCACGGTATTGTTCCAATGATAGTATTGTTCCAGTCACGGTATTGTTCCAATGATAGTATTGTTCCAGTCACGGTATTGTTCCAATGATAGTATTGTTCCAGTCACGGTATTGTTCCAATGATAGTATTGTTCCAGTCACGGTATTGTTCCAATGACAGTACTGTTCCAGTCACGGTATTGTTCCAATGATAGTATTGTTCCAGTCACGGTATTGTTCCAATGACAGTACTGTTCCAGTCACGGTATTGTTCCAATGATAGTATTGTTCCAGTCACGGTATTGTTCCAATGATAGTATTGTTCCAGCCACGATATTGTTCCAATGATAGTATTGTTCCAGCCACGGTATTGTTCCAATGATAGTATTGTTCCAACGATAGTATTGTTCCAGCCACGGTATTGTTCCAATGATAGTATTGTTCCAGCCACGGTATTGTTCCAACCATAGTATTGTTCCAACCACGGTATTGTTCCAATGATAGTATTGTTCCTGCCACGGTATTGTTCCAGTCACGGTATTGTTCCAGTCACGGTATTGTTCCAATGATAGTATTGTTCCAGCCACGGTATTGTTCCAATGATAGTATTGTTCCAGCCACGGTATTGTTCCAATGATAGAATTTTTCCAGCCACGGTATTGTTCCAACGATAGTATTGTTCCAGCCACGGTATTGTTCCAATGATAGTATTGTTCCAGCCAAGGTATTGTTCCAGTCACGGTATTGTTCCAATGATAGTATTGTTCCAGCCACGGTATTGTTCCAGTCACGGTATTGTTCCAATGATAGTATTGTTCCAGCCACGGTATTGTTCCAACCATAGTATTGTTCCAACCACGGTATTGTTCACGGTATTGATAGTATTGTTCCAGACACGGTATTGTTCCAATGATAGTATTGTTCCAGACACGGTATTGTTCCACGGTATGTTCCATCACGGTATTGTTAGTATTGTTCCAGCCACGGTATTGTTCCAACCATAGTATTGTTCCAACCACGGTATTGTTCCAATGATAGTATTGTTCCAGCCACGGTATTGTTCCAATGATAGTATTGTTCCAGTCACGGTATTGTTCCAATGATAGTTTTGTTCCAGTCACGGTATTGTTCCAATGATAGTATTGATCCAGTCACGGTATTGTTCCAATGACAGTACTGTTCCAGTCACGGTATTGTTCCAAAGATAGTATTGTTCCAGCCACGGTATTGTTCCAAAGATAGTATTGTTCCAATCACGGTATTGTTCCAATGATAGTATTGTTCCAGTCACGGTATTGTTCCAATGACAGTACTGTTCCAGTCACGGTATTGTTCCAATGATAGTATTGTTCCAGTCACGGTATTGTTCCAATGACAGTACTGTTCCAGTCACGGTATTGTTCCAATGATAGTATTGTTCCAGCCACGGTATTGTTCCAAAGATAGTATTGTTCCAGTCACGGTATTGTTCCAATGACAGTACTGTTCCAGTCACGGTATTGTTCCAAAGATAGTATTGTTAGAGCCACGGGATTGTTCCAAAGATAGTATTGTTCCAGCCACGGTATTGTTCCAAAGATAGTATTGTTCCAGTCACGGTATTGTTCCAATGATAGTATTGTTCCAATGATAGTACACGGTATTGTTCCAACCATAGTATTCCAACCACGGTTCCTGCCACGGTATTGTTCCAGTCACGGTAGTTCCAGTCACGGTATTGTTCCAATGATAGTATTGTTCACGGTATTGTTCCAATGATAGCTACGGTATGTTCCATTGTCACGGTATTGTTCCAGCCACGGCATTGTTCCAGTCACGGTATTGTTCCAATGATAGTATTGTTCCAGCCACGGTATTGTTCCAACCATAGTATTGTTATAACCACGGTATTGTTCCAGTCACGGTATTGTTCCACGGTATTATTCTAGCTAGATATAATTCCACTCACGGCATACGGTAGTTCCAGTCACGGTATTGTTCCAGCTACGGTATAGTTCCAGTCACGGTATTGTTCCTACGGTAAGTTCCAGTACGGTATTGTTCCAGTCACGGTATTGTTCCAATTGTTCCAGTCACGGTACAGTACTGTTCCAGTCACGGTATTGTTCCAATGATAGTATTGTTCCAGTCACGGTATTGTTCCAATGAGAGTACTGTTCCAGTCACGGTATTGTTCCAATGATAGTATTGTTCCAGTCACGGTATTGTTCCAGCTACGGTATAGTTCCAGTCACGGTATTGTTCCAGCTACGGTATAGTTCCAGTCACGGTATTGTTCCAGCTACGGTATAGTTCCAGTCACGGTATTGTTCCAGCTACGGTATAGTTCCAGTCACGGTATTGTTCCAGCTACGGTATAGTTCCAGTCACGGTATTGTTCCAGCTACGGTATTGTTCCAGTCACGGTATTGTTCCAGCTACGGTATAGTTCCAGTAACGGTATTGTTCCAGCTACGGTATAGTTCCAGTCACGGTATTGTTCCAGCTACGGTACAGTTCCAGTCACGGTATTGTTCCAGCTACGGTATAGTTCCAGTCACGGTATTGTTTCAGCTACGGTATAGTTCCAGCTACGGTATTGTTCCAGTCATGGTATTGTTCCAGTCACGGTATAGTTCCAGTCACGGTATTGTTCCAGCTACGGTATTGTTCCAGTCACGGTATTGTTCCAGCTACGGTATAGTTCCAGTCACGGTATAGTTCGAGTCACGGTATAGTTCCTACGGTATTGTTCCAGCTACGGTATTGTTCCAGTCACGGTACAGGTATTGTTCCAGTCACGGTATTGTTCCAGCTACGGTATATCGGTATAGTTCCAGTCACGGTATTGTTCCAGTCACGGTATTGTTCCAGCTACGGTATAGTTGCAGTCACGTTCCAGTATTGTTCCAGCTACGGTATTGTTCCAGCTACGGTATTGTTCCAGTGACGGTATAGTTCCAGCTACGGTATAGTTCTAGTCACGGTATTGTTCCAGCTACGGTATAGTTCCAGCTATACGGTATAATTCCAGTCACGGTATTGTTCCAGCTACGGTATAGTTGCAGTCACGGTATTGTTCCAGCTACGGTATAGTTCCAGTCACGGTATTGTTCCAGCTACGGTATAGTTGCAGTCACGGTATTGTTCCAGCTACGGTATAGTTGCAGTCACGGTATTGTTCCAGCTACGGTATAGTTGCAGTCACGGTATTGTTCCAGCTACGGTATACTTGCAGTCACGGTATTGTTCCAGCTACGGTATAGTTGCAGTCACGGTATTGTTCCAGCTACGGTATAGTTGCAGTCACGGTATTGTTCAGCTACGGTATAGTTGCAGTCACGGTATTGTTCCAGCTACGGTACAGTTGCAGTCACGGTATTGTTCCAGCTACGGTATAGTTGCAGTCACGGTATTGTTCCAGCTACGGTACAGTTGCAGTCACGGTATTGTTCCAGCTACGGTATAGTTGCAGTCACGGTATTGTTCCAGCTACGGTATAGTTGCAGTCACGGTATTGTTCCAGCTACGGTACAGTTGCAGTCACGGTATTGTTCCAGCTACGGTATAGTTGCAGTCACGGTATTGTTCCAGCTACGGTATAGTTGCAGTCACGGTATTGTTCCAGCTACGGTATAGTTGCAGTCACGGTATTGTTCCAGCTACGGTATAGTTCCAGTCACGGTATTGTTCCAGCTACGGTATAGTTCCAGTCACGGTATTGTTCCAGCTACTGGACACAGTTCTAAACTATTAATACCCCATCTTCCAATAACAAGATAATAAATAATAACAATAATAATAACGTTCGTTAATGCCACAAGGCTGATAAGCACCATTAATGAAGAACTTTTTCTTATCAAGAATTATTGTGATATTTTGGTTTCATAGCGCAAAACAAATTAGATAACAGTGCGTGTGTTGGTTTGTTGTCACCTCGTCCACCTCCCCTGACCCGCACCATAAACCCCCTTCCCTAGTGTCAATAACCTTGTCTTTGTTAATAACTGTATTAATATCTATGTTAATAACCGTGTCAATAACCATGCTAATGGCTGTGTTAATAACCATGTAAATAATTATGATAATAAACCATACCACGGGTGGGGTTTGAACCCGCGGTCAGAGAGTTTGAAAACTCTAGACCGTCGCGTTAGCCAGTGGCTAACGCGACGGTCTGGAGTTTTGAGACTCTGACCGCGGGTTCAAATCCCATTCGTGGTATGGTTTGTTTGTAATCGTGTCATTACGATTTCGTGAGTAATTATGATAATAACCGTGCCAATAACCTTGTTAATGGTCATGTCAATAACAACGTTAATGATTGTATCAATAACCGTGTAATTAAACTTTTTAATAACCACGTCAATAACCTTGCTAATGGTCGTCTCAATAACCTTGCTAATGGTCGTCTCAATAACCTTGCTAATGCTCGTATCAATAACCTTGCTAATGCTCGTATCAATAACCTTGCTAATGGTCGTGTTAATAACCTTGCTAATGGTCGTGTCAATAACTGTGTCAGTATATTGCACCACCACTTTAAGACACTGACAATAAGGTCTGCAGCTTGTATCCTCCAAGTTTACACTCTGTGTTCAGTCTTGCTCCTTCCCCAGTCTTCATAACCTTGTTAAATTAGACACATGTGAAATTCTTGGGTATCTTTATAAAGATACCCAAGAATTGCACATGTGTCTAATTTAACAACTGGTCGGTTCTTTGAACCATTCATCTTCATAACCTTGCTTACGCTGGGCTTCACTTCTATCAATTACTTATGTGACCAGTCTTTCAGTTTGTCCAGATCTATTTGGAGCCCTTTCCCCTTCCTCATCTGTTTTTGTTCTAGTTTGTTGTTCATCATCAACAAAGAAGGGGACATCGGAATCACTACCATCTAGTATGTTATTCACTTAAACTAGAAACAGTACTGGTCTTAATACTGATCCTTGCGGAATACCACCGATCTCAGTGTGCTTTCATGCACACTTAAGGTTTACAGTTAAGGTTTACAAATTAAAACAAAATCATGTGATTTGGCGTATTTTTCCCATAAAATGCAACTGTATCAGCAATTTCTATTAAAACTCTGATTACTCGTCCCCATTCCATCGTTTCTTCCCTGACAATGATTCTTTACCCCTTTTTCCTAAGGTATTCTTTGATCCAGCGGTGTACGTTCCTTGTTATTCCTGTCCGTACCCTAAGTTTTACCTCAGCCTTTCTCGGGATATAATATTAAACGCTTTCTTACAGTCTAAGGAAATGCATTCTGGAACGATATCGTTCCAGACCATGGAGCTGAACTTTTCTCAAGGTTGAGGGACTGACCACCTCAAATACTTTTTCTCCAAGTTTAATGGACTGATTACACCTTTATTTCATTTCTACTGCTACCTTTGTATTTGACTGAAGAAGCCTACTGTGTAGGCGAAACGTTTCATCAATAAAGATACCCAACTGTTGCACATGTGTCTTAATCTTCAACTTGTCGGTATTTTATACCATTTTCAACAACCTCTTCAGATTGTTTGATAAACACTTCACAAACTTCCTAGTCATTTTTTCTTCAGTCAAATTACCTTATCTCTTACCGTCGTCTTTGTTCTGAGGTGAAGCAGGTTTACTTCACACTAGGTATTTGCTGCTATATCATTCTCAGATTAACGCTCAGCTTCTCTCCTCGCCTTAGCATATTAGTTTGTAGCCAATCTGCTCACTTTTCTGTTCTTGTCTGTCGTTCGTTTTCTATAGATTTTCCACGCTCCTTTTTTCCTTTTTTCCTATCTGTATCTCTGGCTGAGCCAAGGACTCTGTCTTTGGTCTTTCCACATCTCGGTATTAAATTTTCCCTTCTTTCTAGCCTTTTCCAGCATAGTATTCAATCATCTTATCTGCTGACTGTACTTCCAGCTCTCTATCCGACCGCACTACATTCAGATTTTCTCTCGTCTCTCACCACACCCCTTCAAAACTCCACTGATTTCTAATTAGCAGTGCCACCCCTCTGCCTGCCTTATTTCCTCTGTCTTTTCTAGTTATTTGGCATCCTGTTGGTAATATGTAATCTGACATTATTTCAGTCAGCTTTGTCTGTGTGATAGTCAAGATCTTTGTGGTTACCTCAGCTATTCGTCCTTTCAACTCATCCCTCTTGTGTACCACATTCTGATCTTACTTAACTTTATACAAAGGCTTGAATTATCTACTCTTTCTGCATGAAGCTCATCCCACAGAAGGAAAGAAGGTAGAGCTGGGGTTTGAGTCCATCACTACCAGGAAGGGGTGAGGGATAAGCTTGTTGCTAGGGAAGGGGAAAAGGGGGGATGAGGAGAGGGTGCGGAGACGGCATGAGTGTTGGTCCCGAGTTAGACCAACTGGGAATGGGACTGGGTTGTGTGTGTGTACCTAGCTCACTTATTTGTGACTGCTCTCTGGCCCCGCATCTCCTCTGGCTGCAACTAGGGTCACTCCTGGCTGCCTGAGCCCTGGCATACCTATTCTTACAACTATGTATGGATCCTGCAACTACCACTTCACTGTCAAAGTCGTTTCACTTCTTGACCTCTTTGAGGCTTAAGAAGTATTTCCTGACATCCCCATAACTCATCGGTATTTTTATTAAAGTAGTTTTCTCGTCTACCTGAGACTCGCCTCTTAAGCAAACTCGGCTTCCACCCTATCAGTTTCTCTCAGTATTTTTCACATCGTAATCGTGTCACCCCTGGTCCTTCTGTCGTCTAGTGTCGTCAAGGTTACCTCCTTAACTCTCATGATTCAGTCCTCAGCTCTGGGACTAGTCTCATAGTAAACCTTTTCCCGTTTTTCTAGCTTCTTTACATGCTTTATTAGATGCGGGTTCCATACTGACGCTGCATCTGTGTGTGTGTGTACTCACCTATTTGTGGTTGCAGGGGTCGAGTCTTAGCTCCTGGCCCCGCTTCTTCACCGGTTGCTACTGGGCCCTCTCACTCCCCGCTCCATGAGCTTTATCAAACCTCGTCTTAAAACTGTGTATGGTTCCTGCCTCCACTACGTCATTTTCTAGGCTATTCCACTGCCTGACAACTCTATGACTGAAGAAATACTTCCTAATATCTCTCTGACTCATCTGTGTCTTAAACTTCCAATTGTGGCCTCTTGTTTCTGTGTCCCCTCCCTGGAACATCCTGTCTTTGTCCACCTTGTCTATTCCCCGCAGTATTTTATATGTCGTTATCATGTCTCCCCTGACCCTCTTGTCCTCCAGTGTCGTCAGTGTGTGTGTGTGTGTGTGTACTCACCTAGTTGAGGTTGCGGGTGTCGAGTCCGAGCTCCTGGCCCCGTGTGTGTGTGTGTGTGTGTGTGTGTGTGTGTGTGTGTGTGTGTGTGTGTGTGTGTGTGTACACTCGCCTAGTTGTGGTTGCGGGGGTTGATTCACAGCTCCTGGCCCCGCCTCTTCACTCATCGCTAATAGGTCCTCTCTCTCCCTCTGCTCCATGAGCTTTATCATACCTCGTCTTAAAGCTATGTATGGTTCCTGCCTCCACTACATAACTCGCCAGACTGTTCCACTTCCTCACCACTCTATGACTGAAGAAAACTTCCTAACATCCCTTTGACTCATCAGAGTCTTCAACTTCCAAGAGTAACCTTGTTTCTGTGTCCCCTCTCTGGAACATCCTGAGAGGGGTATACGGGGTGTGTGTACTCACCTAATTGTAGTTGTAAGGGTCGAGTGTGAGTGTGTGGAGCAGAGAGGTTCACAATGGAGAGCAACATAGCGAGCAAGGTGAGGGGAGTGTGTGGAGCAGAGAGGTTCACAATGGAGAGCAACAGAGCGAGCAAGGTGAGGGGAGTGTGTGGAGCAGAGAGGTTCACAATGGAGAGCAACATAGCGAGCAAGGTGAGGGGAGTGTGTGGAGCAGAGAGGTTCACAATGGAGAGCAACATAGCGAGCAAGGTGAGGGGAGTGTGTGGAGCAGAGAGGTTCACAATGGAGAGCAACATAGCGAGCAAGGTGAGGGGAGTGTGTGGAGCAGAGAGGTTCACAATGGAGAGCAACATAGCGAGCAAGGTGAGGGGAGTGTGTGGAGCAGAGAGGTTCACAATGGAGAGCAACATAGCGAGCAAGGTGAGGGGAGTGTGTGGAGCAGAGAGGTTCACAATGGAGAGCAACATAGCGAGTAAGGTGAGGGGAGTGTGTGGAGCAGAGAGGATCACAATGAAGAGCAACATAGCGAGCAAGGTGAGGGGAGTGTGTGGAGCAGAGAGGTTCACAATGGAGAGTAACAGAGCGAGCAAGGTGAGGGGAGTGTGTGGAGCAGAGAGGTTCACAATGGAGAACAACATAGCGAGCAAGGTGAGGGGAGTGTGTGGAGCAGAGAGGTTCACAATGGAGAGCAACATAGCGAGCAAGGTGAGGGGAGTGTGTGGAGCAGAGAGGTTCACAATGGAGAACAACATAGCGAGCAAAGTGAGAGGAGTGTGTGGAGCAGAGAGGTTCACAATGGAGAGCAACATACCGAGCAAGGTGAGGGGAGTGTGTGGAGCAGAGAGGTTCACAATGGAGAGCAACATAGCGAGCAAGGTGAGGGGAGTGTGTGGAGCAGAGAGGTTCACAATGGAGAGCAACATAGCGAGCAAGGTGAGGGGTAGCAATATAACTGAGCCACATATTGGTTTAATAAGCTCACATCCTTCCTCTAGAGAGTTCTCGGAGTCTGGTGAAAATACGGGTGCCCAGCCTGCCTCATCTCCTGCCCTCTGCCCACCTGTTCTCTACTACACTCTCCTGCCTTCAACTACACCCTCCTCCCCTCTACTACATTTTCCTGCCTTCAACTACACCCTCCTGCCTTCTAGTACACCCTTCTGGCTTCAACTACACCCTCCTGCCCTCTACTATATTGTCCTGCCTTCAACTACACCCTCCTGCCCTCTACTACATTCTCCTGCCTTCAACTACACCCACCTGCCCTCTACTACATTCTCTTGCCTTCAACTACACCCTCCTGCCTTCTACTACACCCTCCTGGCTTCAACTACACCCTCCTGCCCTCTACTACACTCTCCTGTCTTCAACTACACCCTCCTGCCTTCTACTACACTCTCCTGCCTTCAACTACACCCTCCTGCACTCTGCTCACCTGCTCTATACTGCACCCTCCTACCTTCTACTACACCCTCCTGCCTTCAACTACACCCTCCTGCACTCTGCCCACCTGCTCTCTACTGCACCCTCCTGCTCTCTACTATACTCTCCTGCCTTCAACTACACCCTCCTGCCTTCTACTACACTCTCCTGCCTTCAACTACACCCTCCTGCCTTCTACTACACTCTCCTGCCTTCAACTACACCCTCCTGCCTTCTACTACACTCTCCTACCTTCAACTACACCCTCCTGCCTTCAACTACACCCTCCTGCCCTCTACTGCACCCTCCTGCATTCAACTACACCCTCCTGCCCTCTACTGCACCCTCCTGCCTTCAACTACACCCTCCTGCCCTCTACTGCACCTTCCTGCCTTCAACTACACCCTCCTGCCCTCTACTGCACCCTCCTGCCCTCTACTGCACCCTCCTGCCCTCTACTGCACCTCCCTGCCTTCAACTACACCCTCCTGCCCTCTACTGCACCCTCCTGCCCTCTACTGCACCCTCCTGCCCTCTACTGCACCTTCCTGCCTTCAAGTACACCCTCCTGCCCTCTACTGCACCCTCCTGCCCTCTACAGCACCTTCCTGCCTTCAAGTACACCCTCCTGCCCTCTACTGCACCTTCCTGCCTTCAACTACACCCTCCTGACTTCTACTGCACCCTCCTGCCCTCTACTGCACCCTCCTGCCCTCTACTGCACCCTCCTGCCCTCTACTGCACCCTCCTGCCCTCTACTGCACCTTCCTGCCTTCAAGTACACCCTCCTGCCCTCTACTGCACCTTCCTGCCCTCTACTGCACCTTCCTGCCTTCAAGTACACCCTCCTGCCCTCTACTGCACCTCCGTGCCTTCAAGTACACCCTCCTGCCCTCTACTGCACCTTCCTGCCTTCACGTACACCCTCCTGCCCTCTACTGCACCTTCCTGCCTTCAAGTACACCCTCCTGCCCTCTACTGCACCTTCCTGCCTTCAACTACACCCTCCTGCCCTCTACTGCACCTTCCTGCCTTCAAGTACACCCTCCTGCCCTCTACTGCACCTTCCTGCCTTCAAGTACACCCTCCTGCCCTCTACTGCACCTTCCTGCCTTCAAGTACACCCTCCTGCCCTCTACTGCACCTTCCTGCCTTCAACTACACCCGCCTGCCCTCTACTGCACCTCCCTGCCTTCAACTACACCCTCCTGCCCTCTACTGCACCTCCCTGCCTTCAACTACACCCTCCTGCCCTCTACTGCACCTCCCTGCCTTCAACTACACCCTCCTGCCCTCTACTGCACCTCCCTGCCTTCAACTACACCCTCCTGCCCTCTACTGCACCTCCCTGCCTTCAACTACACCCTCGTGCCCTCTACTGCACCTCCCTGCCTTCAAGTACACCCTCCTGCCCTCTACTGCACCTTCCTGCCTTCAACTACACCCTCCTGCCCTCTACTGCACCTCCCTGCCTTCAACTACACCCTCCTGCCCTCTACTGCACCTCCCTGCCTTCAACTACACCCTCCTGCCCTCTACTGCACCTCCCTGCCTTCAACTACACCCTCCTGCCCTCTACTGCACCTCCCTGCCTTCAACTACACCCTCCTCCCCTCTACTGCACCTTCCTGCCTTCAAGTACACCCTCCTGCCCTCTACTGCACCTCCCTGCCTTCAACTACACCCTCCTGCCCTCTACTGCACCTCCCTGCCTTCAACTACACCCTCCTGCCCTCTACTGCACCTTCCTGCCTTCAAGTACACCCTCCTGCCCTCTACTGCACCTTCCTGCCTTCAAGTACACCCTCCTGCCCTCTACTGCACCTTCCTGCCTTCAAGTACACCCTCCTGCCCTCTACTGCACCTTCCTGCCTTCAAGTACACCCTCCTGCCCTCTACTGCACCCTCCTGCCCTCTACTGCACCTTCCTGCCTTCAAGTACACCCTCCTGCCCTCTACTGCACCCTCCTGCCCTCTACTGCACCTTCCTGCCTTCAAGTACACCCTCCTGCCCTCTACTGCACCTTCCTGCCTTCAACTACACCCTCCTGCCTTCTACTGCACCCTCCTGCCCTCTACTGCACCCTCCTGCCCTCTACTGCACCCTCCTGCCCTCTACTGCACCCTCCTGCCCTCTACTGCACCTTCCTTGCTTCAAGTACACCCTCCTGCCCTCTACTGCACCATCCTGCCCTCTACAGCACCTTCCTGCCTTCAAGTACACCCTCCTGCCCTCTACTGCACCTCCCTGCCTTCAAGTACACCCCCCTGCCCTCTACTGCACCTTCCTGCCTTCAAGTACACCCTCCTGCCCTCTACTGCACCTTCCTGCCTTCAAGTACACCCTCCTGCCCTCTACTGCACCTTCCTGCCTTCAACTACACCCTCCTGCCCTCTACTGCACCTTCCTGCCTTCAAGTACACCCTCCTGCCCTCTACTGCACCTTCCTGCCTTCAAGTACACCCTCCTGCCCTCTACTGCACCTTCCTGCCTTCAAGTACACCCTCCTGCCCTCTACTGCACCTTCCTGCCTTCAACTACACCCTCCTGCCCTCTACTGCACCTCCCTGCCTTCAACTACACCCTCCTGCCCTCTACTGCACCTCCCTGCCTTCAACTACACCCTCCTGCCCTCTACTGCACCTCCCTGCCTTCAACTACACCCTCGTGCCCTCTACTGCACCTCCCTGCCTTCAAGTACACCCTCCTGCCCTCTACTGCACCTTCCTGCCTTCAACTACACCCTCCTGCCCTCTACTGCACCTCCCTGCCTTCAACTACACCCTCCTGCCCTCTACTGCACCTCCCTGCCTTCAACTACACCCTCCTGCCCTCTACTGCACCTCCCTGCCTTCAACTACACCCTCCTGCCCTCTACTGCACCTCCCTGCCTTCAATTACACCCTCCTGCCCTCTACTGCACCTCCCTGCCTTCAACTACACCCTCCTGCCCTCTACTGCACCTCCCTGCCTTCAACTACACCCTCCTGCCCTCTACTGCACATCCCTGCATTCAACTACACCCTCCTTCCCTCTACTGCACCTTCCTGCCTTCAAGTACACCCTCCTGCCCTCTACTGCACCTCCCTGCCTTCAACTACACCCTCCTGCCCTCTACTGCACCTCCCTGCCTTCAACTACACCCTCCTGCCCTCTACTGCACCTTCCTGCCTTCAAGTACACCCTCCTGCCCTCTACTGCACCTTCCTGCCTTCAAGTACACCCTCCTGCCCTCTACTGCACCTTCCTGCCTTCAAGTACACCCTCCTGCCCTCTACTTCACCTTCCTGCCTTCAAGTACACCCTCCTGCCCTCTACTGCACCTTCCTGCCTTCAACTACACCCTCCTGCCCTCTACTGCACCTCCCTGCCTTCAACTACACCCTCCTGCCCTCTACTGCACATCCCTGCCTTCAACTACACCCTCCTTCCCTCTACTGCACCTTCCTGCCTTCAAGTACACCCTCCTGCCCTCTACTTCACCTTCCTGCCTTCAAGTACACCCTCCTGCCCTCTACTGCACCTTCCTGCCTTCAACTACACCCTCCTGCCCTCTACTGCACCTCCCTGCCTTCAACTACACCCTCCTGCCCTCTACTGCACATCCCTGCCTTCAACTACACCCTCCTTCCCTCTACTGCACCTTCCTGCCTTCAAGTACACCCTCCTGCCCTCTACTGCACCTCCCTGCCTTCAACTACACCCTCCTGCCCTCTACTGCACCTCCCTGCCTTCAACTACACCCTCCTGCCCTCTACTGCACCTTCCTGCCTTCAAGTACACCCTCCTGCCCTCTACTGCACCTTCCTGCCTTCAAGTACACCCTCCTGCCCTCTACTGCACCTTCCTGCCTTCAAGTACACCCTCCTGCCCTCTACTTCACCTTCCTGCCTTCAAGTACACCCTCCTGCCCTCTACTGCACCTTCCTGCCTTCAACTACACCCTCCTGCCCTCTACTGCACCTCCCTGCCTTCAACTACACCCTCCTGCCCTCTACTGCACCTCCCTGCCTTCAAGTACACCCTCCTGCCCTCTACTGCACCTTCCTGCCTTCAAGTACACCCTCCTGCCCTCTACTGCACCTCCCTGCCTTCAAGTACACCCTCCTGCCCTCTACTGCACCTTCCTGCCTTCAAGTACACCCTCCTGCCCTCTACTGCACCTCCCTGCCTTCAACTACACCCTCCTGCCCTCTACTGCACCTTCCTGCCTTCAAGTACACCCTCCTGCCCTCTACTGCACCTTCCTGCCTTCAAGTACACCCTCCTGCCCTCTACTGCACCTCCCTGCCTTCAACTACACCCTCCTGCCCTCTACTGCACCCTCCTGCCCTCTACTGCACCTTCCTGCCTTCAAGTACACCCTCCTGCCCTCTACTGCACCTTCCTGCCTTCAAGTACACCCTCCTGCCCTCTACTGCACCTTCCTGCCTTCAAGTACACCCTCCTGCCCTCTACTGCACCTCCCTGCCTTCAACTACACCCTCCTGCCCTCTACTGCACCTTCCTGCCTTCAAGTACACCCTCCTGCCCTCTACTGCACCTTCCTGCCTTCAAGTACACCCTCCTGCCCTCTACTGCACCTCCCTGCCTTCAACTACACCCTCCTGCCCTCTACTGCACCCTCCTGCCCTCTACTGCACCTTCCTGCCTTCAAGTACACCCTCCTGCCCTCTACTGCACCTTCCTGCCTTCAAGTACACCCTCCTGCCCTCTACTGCACCTTCCTGCCTTCAAGTACACCCTCCTGCCCTCTACTGCACCTTCCTGCCTTCAAGTACACCCTCCTGCCCTCTACTGCACCTCCCTGCCTTCAACTACACCCTCCTGCCCTCTACTGCACCTCCCTGCCTTCAACTACACCCTCCTGCCCTCTAAAGATGAACACAGCACTGTTAAACACAACATTAGTAAACAACACTGGTGAACATATCGTAACTAAAAAAATTTAGTACCAGACAGTTACAAATTTTACTAATAAGCGCTAAACCACAGAGGGGTTACAGAGAGCCTAGAGAAATGGAAAGAAGTCAGTTTTGATCCAAGGGAGGATAGATCCAGTTCCTCAGAGGAAGAGCACTTCACAAGGGTAAAACATGAAACAATATCAAGCACACTGAGGCGACGGTTGAGGTGACCGAGAAAGTTTCTGAAAGTGGGACATCATAGGTAACTTGATCTGATGAATTATCCCCGTGGATACCGATAGAAGTAACTGAAGCCCAGTGCAAGACACTCGTCCATATCTTTACCAAAGCACTAGTGAGAGGCTGGTTGGTCAGTGTGGTATAAAACTGTCGATTACACGAGGGTTATTAAAGCTGCATTTCCCATTTTCAACATCCATCAAAGACAATTTAATATGTTAATTAGGGATTAAAGTAAACTCTCACCATATATACACTGAAAACATACACCTCACAGTGTATATGTATATATAATATATATATATATACATATACATATATATATATATATATATATATATATATATATATATATATATATATATATATATATATATATACATATATATATATATATATATATATATATATATATATATATATATATATATATATATATATATATATATATATATATATATATATATATATATATGTATATATAATATATATATATATACATACACTGCCAAGTGAGTGCTTGACGAAAGTCGTAATTGCTTTACATGATGGAAGGATTGCTGGTGACTTTTTTCTGTCTCATAAACATGCAAGATTTCATGTACGTCTTGCTACTTCTACTTACACTTAGGTCACACTACACATACACGTACACGTTTATGTATACACACTCATCTGAGTGTGTATACACACTCTAGTAACCCCTTTTCCCGTATAGCTACTAAACAGAAAAAGAAGAAAACCGTCAAAATGGGATGTTTGAATATGTATGGATGTTGTGCGAATGACAAGAAAGAGATGATTGTGGATGTTATGAGAGCTGGATGTCCTGGCTTTAAGTGAAACAAAGCTGAAGGTGGTGAGAGAGTTTCAGTGGAGAGAAATAAATGGGATTAGATCAGGGGTTTCAAACAGAGTTAGAGCTAAAGAAGGAGTAGCAATAATGTTGAAGGATAAGTTATGGCAGGAAAAGAGGGAATATATATGTATTAATTCAAAGATTATGTGAAGTAAAATAAAGGTAGGATTTGAAAAGTGGGTTATAGTAAGTGTTTATGCACCTGGAGAAGAGAGAAGTGTAGGGGAGAGAGAGAGATTTTGGGAAATGTTGAGTGAGTGCGTGGGGAGTTGTGAACCAAGTGTGAGAGTACTTGTGGTTGGGGATTTCAATGCTAAAGTCGGTAAAAATTTTGTGGAGGGAGTAGTAGGTAAATTTGGGGTGCCAGGGGTAAATGAAAATGGGGAGCCTTTAATTGAGCTGTGTAGAAAAAGGTTTGGTAATAAGCAATATATATTTTATGAAAAAGAGGATAAATAAATATACAAGGTATGGTATAGCACGTAATGAAAGTAGTTTGTTAGGTTATGTATTGGTGGATAAAAGGTTGATGGGTAGGCTTCAGGATGTACATGTTTATAGAGGGGCAACTGATATATCGGATCATTATTTAGTTGTAGCTACAGTTAGAGTAAGAGGTAGATGGGAAAAGAGGAAAATGGCAACAACAAGTAAGAGAGATGTGAAAGTATATAAACTAAGGGAGGAAGAAGTTAGGGTGAGATATAAGCAATTATTGGCAGAAAGGTGGGCTAGTGCAAGTATGAGTAGTGGGGGGGGGTGAAGAGGGTTGGAATAGTTTCAGAAATGCAGTATTAGAATGTGGAGCAGAAGTTTGTGGCTATAGGAGAGTGAGTGCAGGAGGAATGAGGAGTGACTGGTGGAATGATGAAGTAAAGTGAGTGATAAAAGAGGAAAAAAGTAGCTTATGAGAGGTTTTTACAAAGCAGAAGTGTTACATGAAGAGCAGAGTATATGGAGAGTAAAAGGAAGGTGAGGAGAGTAGTGAGAGTGCAAAAGGAGACCAGACGATAGAGTGGGAGAGGCACTGTCCAGAAATGTTTATGAAAATAAGAAGAAAATTGGAGTGAGATAAACAAGTTAAGAAAGCCTAGGGAACGAATGGATTTGTCAGTTAAAAACAGATTAGGAGAGTTAGCAGATGAGGAGATGGAGGTATTGGGTAGATGGCGGGAATATTCTGAGGAACTTTCAAATGTCGATGAAGAAAGGGAGGTGGTAATTTCATGCACTGGCCAGGGAGGTATACCATCTTTTAGCAGTGAAGAAGAGCAGGAAGTGAGTGTGAGGGAGGTATGTGAGGCATTACGTAGAATGAAAGGGGCTAAAGCAGCTGGAACTGACGGGATTAGGACAGAAATGTTAAAAGCAGCGGGGGATACAGTGTTGGAGTGGTTGGTATCTTTGTTTAATAAATATATGAACGAAGGGAAGGTACCTAGGGATTGGCAGAGAGTCGTCAGTGATCAGTCGTCACGTGAGGTCACAGGCCCTGAGCTGCTTTGGGGATTAGTGTGGACGGTTACAAAGCCACGGCTTGCTTTTGTAGTGTTTTAAAAATTGAGGTTGAAGAGTTGAAGGAGGAAGTCTTGCTTCTCCAGGAGGAAATCAGGAGGCTGAAGGTTCACCTCAATGGGTTTGGGATCGAGTGTGAGGTGGCTGGAATGGTGGAGGGGAATGAGGCTACCAGCAGGGAGGTGCAGTCTGTCTCTCGCTGCGAGGAAGCTGTAGGTGGGGAGGTAGCAATGGCTACCAGCAGTGATGTGCAGTCCAGCACCTGCTACAAGTGGCAAGTGGTTCCCAATAATGGAAAGAGCATCACAATAAGGAAAGTTAAGAGAGAAGATTTGAAGGTAGGAAATCGCTTCTGTGTTCTTAAGGATGAGTGTACTTCAGTGGCCAGTGAAGGTAAAGGTACTACTGCCCCTGCAAATAGAGGTAAGCGCATACTTGTGGTTGGTGACTCACAGGTAAGATATATGGACCGTGCTTTCTGTAATAGGAATAAGAAGGTAAGAGATAGAGTGTGCTTCCCTGGAGCTAGTGTTAGTGACATAGTCAACAGGTTGGATAATATCATGTCAGGTAATGGGAACAAGCCTATTATCTGTCTCAGTGCTGGTGGAAATGATATTGGGAAGGGTAGGAGAGAAGAGCTGCTAGATAAGTACAGGTCAGCTATAGATCTAATTAAGTCTAAGGAAGGGGTCCCAATAAGATGTAGCATCTTGCCTAGAAGGGGAGTGGGCAATGAATGGTTGTCTAGGGCAATTGGTGTAAATTGCTGGCTAGACAGATACTGCAAGGAACTTGCAATCCCATTCATTGACAACTGGGACAACTTTTATGGCAAACATGATATGTATGCATATCATATCATGCATATCATATCATGCATACATATCATGTTTGCCATAAAAGTTGTCCCAGTTGTCAAAGAATGGTATTGCAAGTTCCTTGCAGTATCTGTCTAGCCAGCAATTTACACCAATTGCCCTAGACAACCATTCATTGCCCACTCCCCTTCTAGGCAAGATGCTACATATGATTGGGATCCCTTCCTTAGACTTAATTAGATCTATAGCTGACCTGTACTTATCTAGCAGCTCTTCTCTCCTACCCTTCCCAATATCATTTCCACCAGCACTGAGACAGATAATAGGCTTGTTCCCATTACCTGACATGATATTATCCAACCTGTTGACTATGTCACTAACACCAGCTCCAGGGAAGCACACTCTATCTCTTACCTTCTTATTCCTATTACAGAAAGCACGGTCCATATATCTTACTAGGGCAGGGGTGGTAGCTCTTGCAAACTCAATCGAGAGGGCCATTGCTGAAATGCCTAGGATTTTAAACTGACAGAAGATAGAGGTATGGGTGTGTGTGGGAAACAGTCAGGTTGCAACACTAGGGTTGAAAACAGTAAATGTATAAAAGACATTCATCATGAAGTTATAAATAGAGACAATAGATCAAATCAGCAAACAAAGGGAGACAACAGAGGGCAGCAAGAGACTAGCTCCCTTAAGGTCTACTATACTAATAGCAGGAGTGTAAAAAATAAGATAGATGAGCTAAGATTAATTGCAAGTGCAGGAAACATAGATATCATTGTTATAACAAAGACCTGGCTCAATCTGAAAGATAGAGAGATGCTTTCTGAATGTCACATACAAGACTATAAATTATTCCACACTGACAGAGTCAACAGGAAGGGTGGTGGAGTAGCGATATACGTCAGAGACAACTTAAATTGTTGTGTTAGACAAAATATAAAATCAGAAGCGTCAGCCACTGACTCTGTTTGGTTACAGCTTCTCGAGGGCCGTGAAAAACTAATTTTGGGTTTGATTTACAGGGCCCCAAATCTTGATAGGAAGTACGGTAAACTTCTATGGGATGAAATTTGTAAGGCATCTACATACTAAAATGTTGGGAGATTTCAACTATAGACAGATTGACTGGAGCAATTTGACAGGAAATTTAGAGTCAAGTGACTTTCTTGATATGATTCAAGATTGTTTATTAAAACAGTTTGTGACAGAGCCAACTAGAGGAAATAACCTGCTTGACTTGGTTCTTGCCAGCAGGGAAACGCTAATTAATAATCTTGAGGTTAATGATGAGCTTGGGGAAAGTGATCACAAATCACTCAGTTTTAATATATCATGGAATTCCCTTAATAATGGCAATCAAGTCTCTGTCCCTGACTTCCACTTGGCTGAAGTGAACTAGAATGACCTGACTAAGGGTCAGGTAGGTGGTGATGATTACCGATATGACGTTTTCCAGAGCATAGTTCTGCTGCTCAGACAACTTATGTTCCAAAGAGGGAAATCAGATCAAACAAAATTGATCCTAAATGGATGAACAATAGATTAAAACATCTCATTGGTCAAAAGAGGCATATATAGGCAAATCAAAAGAGGAGAGGTGCAATTAAGAAATCACTATATTCAGTTAAAGAGAGATTATGAGGTTAAAGTTGTAAGAGAATAGAAGACTAACCCAAAAGGATTCTTTCAGTTATACAGAAGTAAGATCAGGGACAAGATAGGCCCATTCAAAAATTACTCGGGTCAGTTCACGGACAGTGATAAGGAAATGTGTAGAATTTTTAACACATACTTCCTCTCAGTTTTTACACAGGATGATACTAGCGATATTCCAGAAATAATAAATTATGTAGAACAGGATGATAATAAACTATGCACGATTAGGGTCACAAGTGACATGGTCCTTAGGCAAAGGACCGAGCAGAACACGTTGACCAAAAGGTGCATATTCACTAAGTGAACAGGGGCAGTTGGTATAAGGAGACTTGCCTTCAGCCTATAACCGGGATTGAATCCGAGTCCTTCGGTTGTAAACCAAAAACTAATTTGTAAACAGAAGCAAACTAGGATTCCTTAGAGCAGGAAAAACAATGAAGCGGTAAGAGATGAAATTAGAGGCATACAGGCCAAAAATCACTCAAGCTGCTTATGATTAGTGAAGATGACGACCAGGAGCTACGACTCGACCCCCACAAGTACAGTTAAACTAGGTGAACACGCACAATAAAACCTTGATTGTTGTACCCGCCCAAAGTGTGTCGCATTATCACCCTCCCATGCTCCCTGACCAGCCGGTCCACTGTACACTGCACTGTATACGAACATCAACACTACCTACCTTTACCTATCCTAGCTCCTTCTCTATCTTCCCTACATCCTTCCCTGCCTTTTGTACATTCATTCCTACATTATCTCCACCTTCTCTACCTTCTTTCCAGCCTTCCCTACCTTCTCTCCAGCCTTCCTTACCTTCTATCTACCCTTCCCTACCTTCTCTCAAGCCTTCCCTACCTTCTCTCCAGCCTTCCCTACCTTCTCTCCAGCCTTCCCTACCTTCTCCTCATCTTCTTTAGTTCTTGTATCTTGTTCCAGTTGCACCAGTTGCTTTCTGTCCCATTGCCATTCAGTGATTATATCTCAGTAGAAGATGATGGAGGAGGAGGAGGAGAAAAACCCAAGCCAGCGATGCGGTTTATTTCAGTTAAGTTTCTTAGGTCCTTCCCCAGGACGTGTCCCACAACTGTTCACTGACTCTACACGTCTATATACTGCCAGATGAACAGGGGCAGCTGGTGCAACGATAAAGGCAGTGACACCAGCAGGTGTGAGGGGTACATAGTGGCACTAACAAGCGTGAAGTTAGTGGCACCAACAGGTGTGCAGGTAGTGCCACTAACAGGTGTGAAGGTAGTGCCACTAACAGGTGTGAAGGTAGTGCCACTAACAGGTGTGAAGGTAGCGCCACTAACAGGTGTGAAGGTAGTGGCACTAACAGGTGTGAAGGTAATGGCACTAACAGATGTGAGGGTAGTGGCACTAACCTCTGGAATAAGAGAATAAGACGCAGCTGAACACTTATCAGCGGTGAGTGTGATACAACGATAACCCTCACACAACAGCTGAGTCACACTGGTCACTCCTTTATAAGTATAACTGACCTACACACACCGTGTGGTCACTTTTATAAGCATAACTGACCTATACACACAGTGTGGTCACTCTTTTATAAGTACAACTGAACTGTACACACACAGTGTGGTCACTTGTACGGTACATCTCACACTAGTACACTTAACCATGATCTTTCTTACAAAATAAACTTAATCCTAAAATAACAGTTTAAAACAGCATATTATTAAAGCCCAAGGTGATCCCTTTTCTTGTTCCTCCACATTATTCTATATCACGGCTCGAACTACTGAACTTCAGCACACTAAGAATTGTAAGCGTTCCATCTACCACATCAATTGCAAGCTTTTTCCCTTATACTCTCTCACTCACAACAATCTTCTGATCAGATCTAGCTCATACAATTTTACTCGACGTGTGACTTGACCAAATCTTCACTACACTCTCACCTTAGCCTATTGGGTCATGTGAGAGGCCATATGTGAAGTCATATCACAGTCCTATAAGTATTATGTTGTCTTCTAAGATCTCTTACTGATATTGATTACATGGCTGAAGAGGGGCCCAAGTCTAAAGCCGAAATATACAGATCTGCCAAGACGTTAGTTACTATAACATAGTTCTGAGGAAATACTATCTCCTTTCAATCTTCCATCTTCCCCCTCCCTCCTTCTTCTCCCCTCCCTGTTCTTCTCCCTTCCCATATCTTCTTCCCCTCCCAGGTGTGTCTGGCTTGGTCATCCACAGGACCCCAACAGTGAACCCCCAGGAGGGTCTGGCTTGGTAACCCAGTGGACCCCAACAGTGACCTCTAGGTGGTTCTGGCTTGGTCATCCACTGGACCCCACAGTGACAAAGGATGATAAAATACTGAGGTATGATAGTGACTCCTGGAGTGATGTAACATCTTTGATTACACATGTAACCTTTGTAACGACCTTTGTGGTGATAGTAAACCACAGCCTTGTCATGACAACACCTGTGATCTTTGTGGTGATAGTAACCCCCGCCTGTGACCTTTGTGATGATAGTAACCCACACCCGTGACCTGTGGTGATAGTAACTCGCACCTGTGTCATGATAACACCTGTGACATTTATAATAACCTTTGTGGTGATAACCCACAGCTCTCATGATAACACCTGTGATCTTTAAAATAACCTTTGTGGAGACAGTAAATCACACCTGAGTCATGATAATGTCTGTGACCTTCGCAGCAACCACTGTGGTGATAACTGAAAGATTTATCAAAAAAAAAAAAATTATCTTTAGCCTAGCAGAAACTATGATTATATAAAAAAAATATGAAGCGGAGGCTTGTATACGGAATGCAGAACTCTGAAGGAATGAAATCATTTCTGTGAAGGATTCACTGGGGCAATGAAATCAGTGACAATGAAATTAGTGACAATGAAATCAGTACAATGACTCAAGGATTCATGTTGGATGATAATATTCAGAGGTGGTAGCCAGTACCTCACAGATAAAAGCAAGCACCTCACAAACATGTTTCCCACAGACTCGTATAAAGATGCTAAAAATGTTAAAAAAAAAGAAGACATAAAACACACATAGAGCAATAATGATATGAAGGTGGGATGTGTAGAAGACTAGGAATCAATACTTAGTCTGAGGGAAGTGGAAAAAAGTTACAAACAATAGTCATCCAAGGAACGAGACAGCCTAAGCTTTTCCAGTCACGTTAGGAGAAAAATGACTATAAAACATAGGACTATCAAACCGAGGGGAGACGGGTAGAAGGAAATCTTTTCACAGAATATAATAAAAGGTGTGTGAGGAACTCAGAAGATTGAGGCTTTCACAAGTGAACAGTAACACTACCGGAAGTAAAAAAAAAAAAAGGGAAGGTCATAGTGCTGTAGGATATTGTAGTAACAATCGAAGAAATCGAAGAATACCTCCGAGTCTGACGTGGCAATAACACCCATGTAATACTAATAGGTGAAGAGAAAGAGCGAGTGCTTTAAGTAGACATTATTATTACTATTATTATTATTATTATTATTATTATTATTATTATTATTATCATAATCAAGGGGAAGCGCTAAACCCGTGGGATTATACAGCGCCTGGGGGGGGGTGATGGA
Organism: Cherax quadricarinatus; assembly: GCF_038502225.1. NCBI lineage: Eukaryota > Metazoa > Arthropoda > Malacostraca > Decapoda > Parastacidae > Cherax > Cherax quadricarinatus. The sequence continues at coordinate 69,493,308 of NC_091295.1, read as the reverse complement.
AGGTATTTAGGCTGAATTCAGGGAACTGGAGCACAGATCCAGTTCCCTACATCACGAGCCCCTCACCAGCGTCAGGGAACCATCCTTAAGGGAAAGAAGACTTGTACTATCATCTCATTCGCCCAAGATTCAAAACCCTGTACTCATGCGCAACTTTAGGAGTTAGGTGGTTTATACCAGACACAGCGTAGTGAGACTTCTCTGCGTAAATAAATATCTATGAGGCGTCAACCTTGTGGTAAACATAAGATGTCTCCTACCTATGTCTCTTATCTTTATCTTTGTCTTGTTTGAATTATGATTACGAAGGGCATTGTAAAATTTTAATTAGTATTTGACGGGAAGATCGTATCCTTATCCATGATCAGTAAATATCTTGGTTCAGACTGTTTTCATTCCACTTCTCGGGAAATGTTCTTATATTTACTTAAATATATTTGACTGCGGGATCATGCCTAGAGCATTCATTCTTTTGTAAATATCTTAATCCAGATTTTCACTTTACTAGAGTGAATATATTTCATTTTAATGGTGACAGGATGCTCGTGTACTATACAGATACTTATTACATCTCTGTTGATGTTTTGAAGACACTCGCTTAAGGGGCGGCAAAAATGACATGCTGTTTTCCTCTTACATCAAAATTAACTATATATAAGATGAATATTAAAGGTCCCTGATAGGACTCTGGAGCACGCCACTTACACCTCTTCCTCTGGGGCATGTCACTTACACCTCTTCCTCTGGGGCACGCCACTTACACCTCTTCCTCTGGGGCATGTCACTTACACCTCTTCCTCTGGAGCACGCCACTTACACCTCTTCCTCTGGGGCATGTCACTTACACCTCTTCCTCTGGGGCACGCCACTTACACCTCTTCCTCTGGGGCATGTCACTTACACCTCTTCCTCTGGGGCACGCCACTTACACCTCTTCCTCTGGGGCACGCCACTTACACCTCTTCCTCTGGAGCACGCCACTTACACTTCTTCCTCTGGAGCACGTCACTTACACCTCTTCCTCTGGAGCACGCCACTTACACTTCTTCCTCTGGAGCACGCCACTTACACCTCTTCCTCTGGAGCACGCCACTTACACTTCTTCCTCTGGAGCACGTCACTTACACCTCTTCCTCTGGAGCACGCCACTTACACTTCTTCCTCTGGAGCACGTCACTTACACCTCTTCCTCTGGAGCACGCCACTTACACTTCTTCCTCTGGAGCACGTCACTTACACCTCTTCCTCTGGAGCACGCCACTTACACTTCTTCCTCTGGAGCACGTCACTTACACCTCTTCCTCTGGAGCACGCCACTTACACCTCTTCCTCTGGAGCACGCTACTTACACCTCTTCCTCTGGGGCACGCCACTTACACCTCTTCCTCTGGGGCACGCCACTTACACCTCTTCCTCTGGAGCACGCCACTTACACTTCTTCCTCTGGAGCACGTCACTTACACCTCTTCCTCTGGAGCACGCCACTTACACCACTTCCTCTGGAGCACGCCACTTACACCACTTCCTCTAGAGCACGCCACTTACACCACTTCCTCTAGAGCACGCCACTTACACCACTTCCTCTAGAGCACGCCACTTACACCACTTCCTCTAGAGCACGCCACTTACACCACTTCCTCTGGAGCACGCCACTTACACCACTTCCTCTGGAGCACGCCACTTACACTTCTTCCTCTGGAGCACGCCACTTACACCACTTCCTCTGGAGCACGCCACTTACACCACTTCCTCTGGAGCACGCCACTTACACCACTTCCTCTAGAGCACGCCACTTACACCACTTCCTCTAGAGCACGCCACTTACACCACTTCCTCTAGAGCACGCCACTTACACCACTTCCTCTGGAGCACGCCACTTACACCACTTCCTCTGGAGCAGGCCACTTACACCACTTCCTCTGGAGCACGCCACTTACACCACTTCCTCTAGAGCACGCCACTTACACCACTTCCTCTGGAGCACGCCACTTATACCACTTCCTCTGGAGCACGCCACTTACACCACTTCCTCTGGAGCACGCCACTTACACCACTTCCTCTAGAGCACGCCACTTACACCACTTCCTCGCTGAGATGTTAACTCATTTACGTTGTTATATTTGTTATAACTTAATATTTCCGGGGACCATCGCCCGCGTGGCGGTCCAATGTCATCAATACTTTGTTGTCAATGCAACGTTGTCAATACAATTTGGTTATTTCTATGTCAACCTCCATGTTGTCAATCCATGCACATTCAGTTCGAAGTATTATTATTTCAATGTAGTGAACTCAACTGGAATACTGTATTTAGCTTCTTAGCAAAACTTTAGAAGGTATGAAAGTGTTGGATCTGATTGGCGCACTTGACAGTATTGAAGAGAGAACGTTGCAGTACAGGTTTTATTGCGACGATGCATGGCTCTGTACAGCTCTCTCAAATCATACCCTCACTTGATGAAGCTCTAATAGAACGATACGACTCAATAAACTCTTGTTCTGCAATTTGTATTCTTAAATATGTGCGTGTTATTGTGCTTATGTAAGGTATGATTAATCGTCACAAGTAGTGAGGTCCTAGTGGAGTGTCCACCTCAGTGTTTACATTGTAATCCTTAGCAAGCATCAGGCTTTTAATAGCATCAGTTTTTTATGACATTAATCAGCATTACTAAAATCCGGGACCGAGAGTTATTTATTGCAATATTTTGCATGCCATGTTATCTTTTTTATGACTGTTTCGCCACCTTGGTACGTTACGCGACCCGTCATTATCACCCACATATATGAAATTTTTGCTTCCGTAGCTTTTTTCATGTATGGCATGAATAAACTGACAAGAGGTTGTCCTGGAAGCATTAATGTCTTGTACAGACTGACAAGAAGCTGTTCTGAAAACATGTATGGCTTCTACAGGCTGAAAAGGATTACATAGGCCGACAGGAAATATTTATAACTTCAATAGGCTAACAGAAAGCTAGTCTGGAAACATTTATGGGTTGAATAGCCTGCCAGGAGACAACCAAAGATATGATAATAAAAATTATCGCATTGGAAAGAAATTAGATTACCAGCTAAAAGATTTCATCATTCTATCATTTTTTTTTTTTTTTTATTATCACACCGGCCGATTCCCACCAAGGCAGGGTGGCCCGAAAAAGAAAAACTTTCACCATCATTCACTCCATCACTGTCTTGCCAGAAGGGTGCTTTACACTACAGTTTTTAAACTGCAACATTAACACCCCTCCTTCAGAGTGCAGGCACTGTACTTCCCATCTCCAGGACTCAAGTCCGGCCTGCCGGTTTCCCTGAATCCCTTCATAAATGTTACTTTGCTCACACTCCAACAGCACGTCAAGTATTAAAAACCATTTGTCTCCATTCACTCCTATCAAACACGCTCACGCATGCCTGCTGGAAGTCCAAGCCCCTCGCACACAAAACCTCCTTTACCCCCTCCCTCCAACCCTTCCTAGGCCGACCCCTACCCCGCCTTCCTTCCACTACAGACTGATACACTCTTGAAGTCATTCTGTTTCGCTCCATTCTCTCTACATGTCCGAACCACCTCAACAACCCTTCCTCAGCCCTCTGGACAACAGTTTTGGTAATCCCGCACCTCCTCCTAACTTCCAAACTACGAATTCTCTGCATTATATTCACACCACACATTGCCCTCAGACATGACATCTCCACTGCCTCCAGCCTTCTCCTCGCTGCAACATTCATCACCCACGCTTCACACCCATATAAGAGCGTTGGTAAAACTATACTCTCATACATTCCCCTCTTTGCCTCCAAGGACAAAGTTCTTTGTCTCCACAGACTCCTAAGTGCACCACTCACTCTTTTTCCCTCATCAATTCTATGATTCACCTCATCTTTCATAGACCCATCCGCTGACACGTCCACTCCCAAATATCTGAATACGTTCACCTCCTCCATACTCTCTCCCTCCAATCTGATATTCAATCTTTCATCACCTAATCTTTTTGTTATCCTCATAACCTTACTCTTTCCTGTATTCACCTTTAATTTTCTTCTTTTGCACACCCTACCAAATTCATCCACCAATCTCTGCAACTTCTCTTCAGAATCTCCCAAGAGCACAGTGTCATCAGCAAAGAGCAGCTGTGACAACTCCCACTTTGTGTGTGATTCTTTATCTTTTAACTCCACGCCTCTTGCCAAGACCCTCGCATTTACTTCTCTTACAACCCCATCTATAAATATATTAAACAACCACGGTGACATCACACATCCTTGTCTAAGGCCTACTTTTACTGGGAAAAAATTTCCCTCTTTCCTACATACTCTAACTTGAGCCTCACTATCCTCGTAAAAACTCTTCACTGCTTTCAGTAACCTACCTCCTACACCATACACTTGCAACATCTGCCACATTGCCCCCCTATCCACCCTGTCATACGCCTTTTCCAAATCCATAAATGCCACAAAGACCTCTTTAGCCTTATCTAAATACTGTTCACTTATATGTTTCACTGTAAACACCTGGTCCACACACCCCCTACCTTTCCTAAAGCCTCCTTGTTCATCTGCTATCCTATTCTCCGTCTTACTCTTAATTCTTTCAATTATAACTCTACCATACACTTTACCAGGTACACTCAACAGACTTATCCCCCTATAATTTTTGCACTCTCTTTTTTCCCCTTTGCCTTTATACAAAGGAACTATGCATGCTCTCTGCCAATCCCTAGGTACCTTACCCTCTTCCATACATTTATTAAACAATTGCACCAACCACTCCAAAACTATATCCCCACCTGCTTTTAACATTTCTATCTTTATCCCATCAATCCCGGCTGCCTTACCCCCTTTCATTTTACCTACTGCCTCACGAACTTCCCCCACACTCACAACTGGCTCTTCCTCACTCCTACAAGATGTTATTCCTCCTTGCCCTATACACGAAATCACAGCTTCCCTATCTTCATCAACATTTAACAATTCCTCAAAATATTCCTTCCATCTTCCCAATACCTCTAACTCTCCATTTAATAACTCTCCTCTCCTATTTTTAACTGACAAATCCATTTGTTCTCTAGGCTTTCTTAACTTGTTAATCTCACTCCAGGTTTTCATATCAGTAGGGGAGTTTTTTTATTATGGTATTCATGAGGGAGCGCTAAACCCGTATGGAGTCATACAGCTACTGATAATAGGGGAAATCAGGTTCAATTCCTTGGACGAAGAGCCCTCCATCAAACCTCCAGATTTTTTTTTTTTTTTAGATTTTCAAAACCACTTATTAAGGCAGTGACTCGCCTAATTACAACACAGACAGGTCTCACTTAAACCACTGATAAACCTAACTGCGTGGCATAAAAAGAAGCGAGCCAGCGATCATGTTATATCAAAATATTAAAAAATATGTTTATCGTATGTTGTCTGCAGATAACACATAATATATCTTATTGGCAACATACATATATATATATATATATATATATATATATATATATATATATATATATATATATATATATATATATATATATATATATATATATATATATATATATATATATATATATATATATATATATATATATATATATATATATATATATATATATATATATATATATATATATATATAAGTGGTGATGATGACATTGATTGTGATGATAATGGAAGTAGTGGTAGAGATGGTAGTTGGTTGTGGTAGTGGTGGTGATGGTAGTTGGTTGTGGTAGTGGTGGTGATGGTAGTTGGTTGTGGTAGTGGTGGTGATGGTACTCACCTAACCTAGTTAAGGTTGCAGGGGTCGAGGCCAAGCTCCTGGCCCCGCCTCTTCACTGGTCGCTACTAGGTCACTCTCCCTGAACCATGAGCTTTATCATACCTCTGCTTAAAGCTATGTATGGATCCTGCCTCCACTACATCGCTTCCCAAACTATTCCACTTCCTGTCTACTCTGTGGATGAAGAAATACTTCCTAACATCTCTGTGATTCATCTGTGTCTTCAACTTCCAACTATGCCCCCTTCTTACTGTGTCCAGTCTCTGGAACATCCTGTCTTTGGCCACCTTGTCAATTCCACTCAGTATTTTGTATGTCGTTATCATGTCCCCCCCCCCCCCCATCTCTCCTGTCCAGTGTCGTCAGGTTGATTTCCCTTAACCTCTCCTCGTAGGACATACCTCTTAGCTCTGTGACTAGTCTTGTTGCAAACCTTTGCACTTTCTCTAGTTTCTTTACGTGCTTGGCTAGGTGTGGGTTCCAAACTGGTGCCGCATACTCCAATATGGGCCTAACGTACACGGTGTACAGAGTCCTGAATGATTCCTTATTAAGATGTCGGAATGCTGTTCTGAGGTTTGCTAGGCGCCCATATGCTGCAGCAGTTATTTAGTTGATGTGCGCTTCAGGAGATGTGCCTGGTGTTATACTCACCCCAAGATCTTTTTCCTTGAGTGAGGTTTGTAGTCTCTGGCCCTGGTAGTTGTAGTAGTTGTGGTAGTGGTGGTGTTGGTAGTTGTAGTGGTAGTGGTGGTGATGGTAGTTGTAGTGGTTGTGGTAGTGGTGGTGATGGTAGTTGTAGTGATTCTGGTAGTGGTGGTGGTGGTAGTTGTAGTGGTTGTGGTAGTGGTGATGGTAGTTGTAGTGGTTGTGGTGGTGATGGTAGTTGTATTGGTTGTGGTAGAGGTGGTGATGGTAGTTGTAGTGGTAGTGGTGGTGATGGTAGTTGTAGTGGTTGTGGTAGTGGTGATGGTAGTTGTATTGGTAGTGGTGGTGATGGTAGTTGCATTAGTTGTGGTAGTGGTGATGGTAGTTGTAGTGGTAGTGGTGGTGATGGTAGTTGTAGTGGTAGTGGTGGTGATGGTAGTTGTAGTGGTTGTGGTAGTGGTGGTGATGGTAGTTGTATTGGTTGTGGTAGTGGTGATGGTAGTTGTAGTGGTAGTGGTGGTGATGGTAGTGGTGGTGATGGTAGTTGTAGTGGTTGTGGTAGTGGTGGTGATGGTAGTTGTAGTGGTTGTGGTAGTGGTGGTAGTTGTAGTGGTTGTGGTAGTGGTGATGGTAGTTGTAGTGGTTGTGGTGGTGATGGTAGTTGTATTGGTTGTGGTAGAGGTGGTGATGGTAGTTGTAGTGGTAGTGGTGGTGATGGTAGTCGTAGTGGTTGTGGTAGTGGTGATGGTAGTTCTAGTGGTAGTGGTGGTGATGGTAGTTGTATTGGTTGTGGTAGTGGTGGTGATGGTAGTTGTATTGGTTGTGGTAGTGGTGGTGATGGTAGTTGTAGTGGTTGTGGTAGTGGTGGTGATGGTAGTTGTATTGGTTGTGGTAGTGGTGGTGATGGTAGTTGTACTGGTTTTGGTAGTGGTGGTGATGGTAGTTGTATTGGTTGTGGTAGTGGTGGTGATGGTAGTTGTATTGATTGTGGTAGTAGTGATGGTAGTTATAGTGGTTGTTGTGGTAGTGGTGGTGATGGTAGTTATAGTGGTTGTGGTAGTGGTGGTCATGGTAGTTGTATTGGTTGTGGTAGTGGTGGTGATGGTAGTTGTATTGGTTGTGGTAGTGGTGGTGATGGTAGTTATAGTGGCTGTGATGGAAGTGGTGGTAATGGTAGTTATAGTGGTTGTGGTAGTGGTGGTGATGGTAGTAGTAGTGGTTTTGATGGTAGTTATAGTGGTTGTGATGGAAGTGGTGGTAACGGTAGTTATAGTGGTTGTGGTGGTGATGGTAGTAGTAGTGGTTGTGATGGTAGTTATAGTGGTTGTGATGGTAGTTATAGTGGTTGTGGTAGTGGTGGTGATGGTAGTAGTAGTAGTTGTGATGGTAGTTATAGTGGTTGTGATGGTAGTTATAGTGGTTGTGGTAGTGGTGGTGATGGTAGTAGTAGTGGTTTTGATGGTAGTTATAGTGGTTGTGATGGAAGTGGTGGTAACGGTAGTTATAGTGGTTGTGGTGGTGATGGTAGTGGTAGTGGTTGTGATGGTAGTTAGTGGTTGATGGAAGTGGTGGTAATGGTAGTTATATTGGTTGTGATGGTGATGGCAGTTGTAGTGGTTGTGATGGTAGTGGTTGTGATGGTAGTGGTTGTGATGGTAGTGGTTGTGATGGTAGTGGTTGTGATGGTAGTTAGTGGTTGTGATGGAAGTGGTGGTAATGGTAGTTATATTGGTTGTGATGGTGATGGCAGTTGTAGTGGTTGTGGTAGTGCTACTGGTAACATACATTTTAGTCACGTATTTGGCTCTGGCAGTAATTTTATAAACATACTCACAAGGAAAGGCAGCGATCAGTTAGTTGGTCTTCACAAAATGGCGGCGATCAGCTGACTAAAGTTTACTGATCCAAGAGTCTTTATATAACCTTGATCGAGTATTTATTACTTTTCACAGTTGTATTTCTTTTGATATATGCATTTGGCCCCTACACAGCACTCATACAAGTTGATCTACCTGTTTTCGAAAACTAAAAGAAAAAATAATTATTAAATTCATGGGGAAGCGCTAAACTCTTAGGGCCATTCAGCGCCTGGAAAATGGGAAGCAATCAAGTTTGATCCCATGAATGAGAACGTTGCTCTAGTTCCTTAGATGAAGATCCCTTCGACAGCATCGTCTCAAGACTCAAGTGTCAAAAATGGTTATGATCATAACCATAATTTTTAAATGGTGGGGGTTGGAGAGGTAAGCCAGTGGAAGGCCTCAGTCAGATGACCAAAAGCTCCAGCGGTGAGTCATCATATGACTAAGACCCGCGTCAGGAAACACTTGTTCTGTTTCCTGACAAACCTTACCTAACCTAACATAACCTAACCTAACCTAACCTTACCTAACCTAACCTAACCTAACCTAACCTAACCTTACCTAACCTAACATAACATAACCTAACCTAACCTAACCTAACCTAACATAACATAACCTAACCTAACCTAACCTGACCTAACCTAACCTAACCTAACCTAACCTGACCTGACCTAACCTAACCTAACCTAACCTAACCTAACCTAACCTAACCTGACCTAACCTAACCTAACCTAACCTGACCTAACCTAACCTAACCAAACCTTACCTAACCTAACATAACCTAACCTAACCTAACCTAACCTAACCTAACCTAACCTAACCTAACCTAACCTAACCTGACCTAACCTAACCTAACCTAACCTGACCTAACCTAACCTAACCAAACCTTACCTAACCTAACATAACCTAACCTAACCTAACATAACATAACATAACATAACATAACCTAACATAACATAACATAACATAACCTAACCTAACCTAACATAACATAACATAACATAACATAACATAACATAACCTAACCTAACCTAACCTAACCTAACCTAACATAACATAACCTAACCTAACCTAACCTAACCTAACCTAACATACATAACATAACCTAACCTAACCTAACCTAACCTAACCTAACCTAACCTAACATAACCTAACCTAACCTAACCTAACCTAACCTAACCTAACCTAACATAACCTAACCTAACCTAACCTAAATTAACCTAACATAACATAACATAACATAACCTAACCTAACCTAACATAACATAACATAACATAACATAACATAACATAACCTAACCTAACCTAACCTAAATTAACCTAACATAACATAACATAACATAACATAACCTAACCTAACCTAACATAACATAACATAACATAACATAACATAACATAACATAACATAACCTAACCTAACCTAACCTAACCTAACCTAACCTAAATTAACCTAACATAACATAACCTAACCTAACATAACATAACATAACATAACCTAACCTAACCTAACCTAACCTAACATAACATAACATAACATAACATAACATAACATAACATAACATAACCTAACCTAACCTAACCTAACCTAACCTAACCTAACATAACATAACCTAACCTAACCTAACCTAACATAACATAACATAACATAACATAACATAACATAACATAACATAACCTAACCTAACCTAACCTAACCTAAATTAACCTAACATAACATAACCTAACCTAACATAACATAACATAACATAACATAACATAACCTAACCTAACCTAACCTAACCTAACATAACATAACATAACATAACCTAACCTAACCTAACCTAACCTAACCTAACCTAACCTAACATAACATAACATAACCTAACCTAACCTAACCTAACCTAAATTAACCTAACATAACATAACATAACCTAACCTAACCTAACCTAACCTAACATAACATAACATAACATAACCTAACATAACCTAACCTAACCTAACCTAACCTAACCTAACCTAACCTAACCTAACCTAACATAACATAACATAACCTAACCTAACCTAACCTAAATTAACCTAACATAACATAACCTAACATAACATAACATAACATAACATAACATAACCTAACATAACATAACATAACATAACATAACATAACATAACATAACATAACATAACATAACCTAACCTAACCTAACCTAACCTAACCTAAATTAACCTAACCTAACATAACCTAACCTAACCTAACCTAACCTAACATAACCTAACCTAACCTAACCTAAATTAACCTAACATAACATAACCTAACATAACATAACATAACCTAACCTAACCTAACCTAACCTAACCTAACCTAACCTAACCTAACCTAACCTAACCTAACATAACATAACCTAAATTAACCTAACATAACATAACCTAACATAACATAACCTAACCTAACCTAACCTAACCTAACCTAACCTAACCTAACCTAACCTAACCTAACATAACATAACATAACCTAAGGGTCAAGCAACCAAACAAGAGATATAGTGTATTAAGAAAGACTTCAAAAAGAGACGTGAACAAACGCTAGGATATATTAGAAAATTCTCCCAGTGATCGTTCACATATCTCAGTTGTGTATCATTATTGTTATGTACCAACAAGTATGTTAATGACACAATATTACTGAGGTGTTTTGTCCGCCAGGGACTTGATGCACCAGGGACTTTATACACCAGGGACTTTACGCACCAGGGACTTGATGCACCAGGGACTTTATACACCAGGGACTTTACGCATCAGGGACTTGATGCACCAGGGACTTTATACACCAGGGACTTTATGCACCAGGGACTTTATGCACCAGGGACTTTATGCACTAGGGACTTGATGCACCAGGGACTTTATACACCAGGGACTTTATGCACCAGGGACTTGATGCACCAGGGACTTTATACACCAGGGACTTTATGCACCAGGGACTTTATGCACTAGGGACTTGATGCACCAGGGACTTTATACACCAGGAACTTTATGCACCAGGGACTTGATGCACCAGGGACTTTATACACCAGGGACTTTACGCACCAGGGACTTGATGCACCAGGGACTTTATGCACCAGGGACTTTATGCACCAGGGACTTTATGCACCAGGGACTTTATGCACCAGGGACTTGATGCACCAGGGACTTTATACACCAGGGACTTTATGCACCAGGGACTTTATGCACCAGGGACTTTATGCACCAGGGACTTTATGCACCAGGGACTTTATGCACCAGGGACTTTATACACCAGGGACTTGATGCACCAGGGACTTTATACACCAGGGACTTTATGCACCAGGGACTTTATAAACCAGGGACTTTATAAACCAGGGACTTTATAAACCAGGGACTTTATACACCAGGGACTTTATGCACCAGGGAATTTATGGACCAGAGACTTTATGCACCAGGGACTTTATGCACCAGGGACTTTATGCACCAGGGACTTTATGCACCAGGGACTTTATAAACCAGGGACTTTATAAACCAGGGACTTTATAAACCAGGTACTTTATAAACCAGGGACTTTATAAACCAGGGACTTTATACACCAGGGACTTTATGCACCAGGGACTTTATGCACCAGGGACTTTATGCACCAGGGACTTTATGCACCAGGGACTTTATAAACCAGGGACTTTATAAACCAGGGACTTTATGCACGAGGGACTTTATACACCAGGGACTTTATGCACCAGGGACTTTATACACCAGGGACTTTATGCACCAGGGACTTTATACACCAGGGACTTTATGCACCAAGGACTTTATACACCAGGGACTTTATGCACCAGGGACTTTATGCACCAGGGACTTTATGCACCAGGGACTTTATGCACCAGGGACTTTATGTACCAGGGACTTTATGCACCAGGGACTTTATACACCAGGGACTTTATGTACCAGGGACTTTATGCACCAGGGACTTTATGCACCAGTGACTTTATACACCAGGGACTTCATGCACCAGGGACTTTATGCACCAGGGACTTTATGCACCATGGACTTTATGCTCCAGGGACTTCATACACCAGGGACTTTATACACCAGGGACTTTATGTACCAGGGACTTTATGCACCAGGGACTTTATACACCAAGGACTTTATGCACCAGGGACTTTATGCACCAGGGACTTTATACACCAGGGACTTTATGCACCAGGGACTTTATGCACCAGGGACTTTGTACACCAGGGACTTCATGCACCAGGGGCTTTATGCACCAGGGACTTTATACACCAGGGACTTTATGCACCAGGGACTTTATGCACCAGGGACTTTATGCGCCAGGGAATTTATGCAACAGGGACTTTATGCACCAGGGACTTTATACACCAGGGACTTTATGCACCAGGGACTTTATGCACCAGGGATTTTATACACCAGGGACTTTATGCACCAGGGACTTTATGCACTAAGGACTTTATACACCAGGGACTTTATGCACCAGGGACTTTATGCACCAGGGACTTTATACACCAGGGACTTTATGCACCAGGGACTTTATGCACCAGGGACTTTATACACCAGGTACTTTATGCACCAGGGACTTTATGCACCAGGGACTTTATACACCAGGGACTTTATACACCAGGGACTATGCACCAAGGACTTTATGCACCAGGGACTTTATGCACCAGGGACTTTATGCACTTGTTACTTTATACACCAGTGACTTTATGCACCAAAGATTTTATCCACCAGGGACTTTATGCACCAGGGATTTTATGCACCAAGGACTTTATGCACCAGGGACTTTATGCACCAGGGACTTTATGCACCAGAGACTTTATGCACTTGTTACTTTATACACCAGGGACTTTATACTCCAGGGACTTTATGCACCAGGGACTTTATGCACCAGGGACTTTATGCACCAGGGGCTTTATTCACCAGGGACTTTATGTACCAGGGACTTTATGCACCAGGGACTTTATACACCAGGGACTTTATACACCAGGGACTTTATGTACCAGGGACTTTATGCACCAGGGACTTTATGCACCAGGGACTTTATAAGCCAGGGACTTTATAAACCAGGGACTTTATAAACCAGGGACTTTATAAACCAGGGACTTTATGCAACAAGGACTTTATGCACCAGGGACTTTATGCACCAGGAACTTTATGCACCAGGGACTTTATAAACCAGGGACTTTTATAAACCAGGGACTTTATAAACCAGGGACTTTATAAACCAGGGACTTTATAAACCAGGGACTTTATAAACCAGGGACTTTATACACCAGGGACTTTATGCACCAGGGACTTTATACACCAGGGATTTTGTGCACCAAGGACTTTATACACCAGGGACTTTATGCACCAGGGACTTTATGCACCAGGGACTTTATAAGCCAGGGACTTTATAAACCAGGGACTTTATAAACCAGGGACTTTATAAACCAGGGATTTTATCCACCAGGGACTTTATGCACCAGGGATTTTATGCACCAAGGACTTTATGCACCAGGGACTTTATGCACCAGGGACTTTATGCACCAGAGACTTTATGCACTTGTTACTTTATACACCAGGGACTTTATACTCCAGGGACTTTATGCACCAGGGACTTTATGCACCAGGGACTTTATGCACCAGGGGCTTTATTCACCAGGGACTTTATGTACCAGGGACTTTATGCACCAGGGACTTTATACACCAGGGACTTTATACACCAGGGACTTTATGTACCAGGGACTTTATGCACCAGGGACTTTATGCACCAGGGACTTTATAAGCCAGGGACTTTATAAACCAGGGACTTTATAAACCAGGGACTTTATAAACCAGGGACTTTATGCAACAAGGACTTTATGCACCAGGGACTTTATGCACCAGGAACTTTATGCACCAGGGACTTTATAAACCAGGGACTTTTATAAACCAGGGACTTTATAAACCAGGGACTTTATAAACCAGGGACTTTATAAACCAGGGACTTTATAAACCAGGGACTTTATAAACCAGGGACTTTATACACCAGGGACTTTATGCACCAGGGACTTTATACACCAGGGATTTTGTGCACCAAGGACTTTATACACCAGGGACTTTATGCACCAGGGACTTTATGCACCAGGGACTTTATACACCAGGGACTTTATGCACCAGGGACTTTATGCACCAGGGACTTTATACACCAGGGACTTTATGCACCAGGGACTTTATGAACCAGGGACTTTATGCACCTGGGACTTTATGCTCCAAGGACTTTATACACCAGTGACTTTATACACCAGGGACTTTATGTACCAGGGACTTTATGCACCAGGTACTTTATACACCAGGGACTTTATGCGCCAGGGACTTTATGCACCAGGGACTTTATACACCAGGAACTTTATGCACCAGGGACTTTATGTACCAGGGACTTTATGCACCAGGGACTTTATGTACCAGGGACTTTATGCGCCAGGGACTTTATGCACCAGGGACTTTATACACCAGGGACTTTATACACCAGGGACTTTATGCACCAGGGACTTTATACACCAGGGACTTTATGCACCATGGACTTTATGCACCAGGGACTTTATGCACCAGGGACTTTATGTACCAGGGACTTTATGCACCAGGGACTTTATACACCAGGGACTTTATACACCAGGGACTTTATGTACCAGGGACTTTATGCACCAGGGACTTTATACACCAGGGACTTTATGCACCAGGGACTTTATGCACCAGGGACTTTATACACCAGGGACTTTATGCACCTGTTACTTTATACACCAGGGACTTTATGCACCTGTTACTTTATACACCAAGGACTTTATGCACCTGTTACTTTATACACCACGGACTTTATGCACCAGGGACTTTATGCACCAGGGACTCTATTCACCAGAGACTTTATACACCAGGGACTTTATGCACCTGGGACTTTATGCACCAGGGACTCTATTCACCAGAGACTTTATACACCAGGGACTCTATGCACCAGTGACTTTATACACCAGGGACTATGCACCAAGGAGTTTATATACCAGGGACTTTATGCACCAGGGACTTTATACACCAGGGACTCTATGCACCAGGGACTTTATACACCAGGGACTTTATGCACCTGGGACTTTATGCTCCAAGGACTTTATACACCAGTGACTTTATACACCAGGGACTTTATGTACCAGGGACTTTATGCACCAGGTACTTTATACACCAGGGACTTTATGCGCCAGGGACTTTATGCACCAGGGACTTTATACACCAGGAACTTTATGCACCAGGGACTTTATGTACCAGGGACTTTATGCACCAGGGACTTTATGTACCAGGGACTTTATGCGCCAGGGACTTTATGCACCAGGGACTTTATACACCAGGGACTTTATACACCAGGGACTTTATGCACCAGGGACTTTATACACCAGGGACTTTATGCACCATGGACTTTATGCACCAGGGACTTTATGCACCAGGGACTTTATGTACCAGGGACTTTATGCACCAGGGACTTTATACACCAGGGACTTTATACACCAGGGACTTTATGTACCAGGGACTTTATGCACCAGGGACTTTATACACCAGGGACTTTATGCACCAGGGACTTTATGCACCAGGGACTTTATACACCAGGGACTTTATGCACCTGTTACTTTATACACCAGGGACTTTATGCACCTGTTACTTTATACACCAAGGACTTTATGCACCTGTTACTTTATACACCACGGACTTTATGCACCAGGGACTTTATGCACCAGGGACTCTATTCACCAGAGACTTTATACACCAGGGACTTTATGCACCTGGGACTTTATGCACCAGGGACTCTATTCACCAGAGACTTTATACACCAGGGACTCTATGCACCAGTGACTTTATACACCAGGGACTATGCACCAAGGAGTTTATATACCAGGGACTTTATGCACCAGGGACTTTATACACCAGGGACTCTATGCACCAGGGACTTTATGCACCAGGGACTTTATACACCAGGGACTTTATGCACCTGTTACTTTATACACCAGGGACTTTATGCACCTGTTACTTTATACACCAAGGACTTTATGCACCTGTTACTTTATACACCACGGACTTTATGCACCAGGGACTTTATGCACCAGGGACTCTATTCACCAGAGACTTTATACACCAGGGACTTTATGCACCTGGGACTTTATGCACCAGGGACTCTATTCACCAGAGACTTTATACACCAGGGACTCTATGCACCAGTGACTTTATACACCAGGGACTATGCACCAAGGAGTTTATATACCAGGGACTTTATGTACCAGGGACTCTATGCACCAAGGAGTTTGTCCACCATGAACTTGATAAAGAACCTGGTGGACGAAATGCCTTTTCAATAAAATGTCCTAAATCACACAGTGTCTTCCTAAATAATTACTAAGGTAATTACTAAGGTTTAGACTAAACTACATTTAATACTAAACTGAGAGGCGTGATGTATCTGTTGGTCGCTAAAACATGGGAGTGAAAACACTCTGGTTAAGCAGACTATCACACCAGTTGTCAGAAATAGATTATTCCAATCTCAGTTATTGGTGTCAATGTAACTTGAGTGGGGGAGATATCACCCAGGCTCTCTAAATGTTACGAGATATGGCTTCCCCTTCCCCCTCAGTACCCCTCCCATCCCGCACGCGCGTGCGCATGTACTCACAAGGCAGGGCCAGGAACTGAGCTTCGACTCCTGAAATCATTCATATGCGACAACAAATGTGAAAACACACACACACACACACACACACACACACACACACACACACACACACACACACACACACACACACACACACACACACACACAGGACCTAGTAGCGATAAGTGAAGAGTCGGGGCCAGAAACTGAGTTTCGACCCCTGCAACCACAGTTAGGTGAATTAGGTGAGTACACACAGGAGAAAAAGTGGACCTAGTAGTGATCAACGAAGAGGCAGGGCCAGGAGCTGTGAATCGACCCCTGCAACGACATATGACTACACACACACACACTGTGAAGGCTTACTCAGCCCTGTAACAACTTCAGACAGTATTACTCAGGCTGGCTCCTCCTCAGGAAAATTATGAATAGAAAAAGAAATAATTCACAAAGATAAACACTTTATTATTTATTAAATCAAACATAAAACAATAAAACATGAAAGGTATATCCTATTTGAAAGAAAAATGAAAAATGAAATGAATAAAATAACATTTGAACTCAACGCTAATATCTACAATGGTGTCTGGTGTTGGTGACACTGTTGTTGAAACCGTAGCCGTTGCTGATGATAAGAGGGGGGGGGAAGGTCGCAGGTGTTGGTGACCATCCACTGGCTAGTTCTTCACAGTATACCAGTGAGTAATCTCTCCCGATGACAGGAAAGCAGGTTCTTTACCGCTGCAATGATGTGGGGTTACGTCCTGCAATTTCATACAGGTGCACAGGTACTTAAATGCAAAATGGGGAAGTCTCTGGACGTTAGTCCTTCTCCTGTTCTCGTTGATTGACAGGTGACCCTCACTGACATCCAAGCTGAAAAGATAGACAGGTTACCCACTGCTTAAATAATCACTCTCCATGGCAGTGTACAATACTCAAAAGACGTGGTGATTATTACAACAGTCAACCTAGAGCAAGACTGAAAGGACTAAGTTTATTATTGGTCAAAAGTGAAGCAAGGCAGGCATGTACTTACAGTAGTGTTGGGAGCTGTGAGTCGAGTGATTTACTGTTTGACCAGAGCTCCACACGTCACCTTTCGGGGGGGGGGGAAGAGGGAGGGGAAGGGATAGCGGGAGCTAGACTTACCTTACCTTAACTAGTAGCCGGCAGTGAAACTATCACTTTCGGGGAGGGGGAAGAAAGGCCCGAGCTTGACTTGCCATACCTTAACTAGTAGCCGGCAATGAAACTATTGTTACTATATCGCTACTCCTATCTATTGAACTTTTCCCTCACACACACACACACATACACACAAGGCCAGGAGCTGAGTCTCGACCCCTGCAACCACAATTAGGTGAGTACACACACACACACACACACACACACACACACACACACACACACATACACACACACACACACACACACACACACACACACACACACACACACACATACACACACACACACAATTCAGATGTGACATCAGGAAATTCAAAGTCAGGCGCAGACAAGGGGATGGTAAGCAACAACGGAGACATGCCGTACACGAAGGCCCTATCAGACCCACGTGGGGCCAGGGAAAAGACGACGAGCACACTAAGATCAAACGACAGGTCCGAGGACAATGAAGGTATGCTATATGCAGAGATTCTAACAGCCAACTGCAGTAGCAAGGGACAGCTGATCAGGAAAGACAGTTCACTGAGAATAGAAGTTTCAGATATGACAGGGACTGAAGGCAAGAACATGTCAATGGAAGGAAATAAAATGCCTCAGAGGACACAGATGGAGACTCAGTGGGAGGAGGAAAGGGCGAGGTCAGTTTTTGTGTACGGGCTCCAAGAAGCCAAGGGGGCCAACTTTGAAGAAATAAAACAGGAGGAGAAAAAAATGATTGAAGGCATTATGAAAACAATAGGGGAGGGCAATATGACCCAGGTGACAAATTTTCAGAGAATTGGGTGGTTTGCGAGTGGAAGGATACGGCCTGTCAGAGTAACTTTCAAGGAAGAATCAGTTCGAACCAGGATTCTGCAAGAGAAAGCAAGACTGAGGGACAAAGAGGGGTACCAGAGAGTATACCTCGACCGCGACAGAACACAAGAAGAAAGGACTACACTGAAAGAGAGGGTACAGAGACGCAAGGAGGAACGGGAAGCAATGAAAATGAGCAGGACCCAGACACAGGAGGAAGGGCAAACACACCCCACAGAATCTCCCACCAAAAGACTCCACCCGTGACATTCCCAACGCAACTGAGCAACCTATACTACAACCCACTCACTGTTCCCTCTACCACCAACCCCCATATCACAAACCTCACCCCAACAGCTGTCCCTTATGGGCATTCTGACCCCACCCCCATCAACACAAACCCCACCTACACCACAGCCCCATATAGGCCCCCACCAAGGCTCTCCCTCCCCCAACCCCAATATTCTTGCATGACCACAATGATAGAAAAGAAACTAAAGGTTTGGTACACAAACGCGGATGGAATAACGAATAAACATGAGGAGTGGAATGAAAGAATCAGTGAAAAATCCCCAGACATCATAGCAGTCACAGAAACAAAACTCGCTGAGACAATAACAGACACAATCTACCCAACAGGATATCAGATCCTGAGGAAAGATAGAAGGAGTAGAGGGGGAGGAGGGGTTGCACTGCTCATAAAACACCGATGGGGATTTGAGGAAATGGAAGGCATGGACATGATTGGAGAAAGAGACTACATTGTAGGTACAATTCAGTCCGGAGAACATAAAGTAGTCATTGGAGTGATGTATAACCCACCACAGAACTGCAGGAGGCCAAGAGAGGAGTACAAAGAAAACAACAGGGTGATGGTGGACACACTGGCTGAGGTGGCAAGAAGAGCTCACTCGAGCAGAGCAAAGTTACTGGTAATGGGCGATTTCAACCACAGGGAGATCGACTGGGAAAACCTGGAGCCACATGGGGGTCCCGAAACATGGAGAGCCAAGATGATGGATGTGGTACTTGAAAACCTCATGCATCAACATGTCAGGGACACAACCAGAGAGAGAGGGGAGGATGAGCCAGCAAGACTGGATCTTGTGTTCACCCTGAGCAGTTCGGACATTGAGGACATCACTTACGAGAGGCCCCTTGGAGCTAGCGATCATGTGGTGCTGAGTTTTGACTATATAGTAGAGTTACAAGTGGAGAAGGTAACAGGAACTGAAGGGGACAGGCCAAACTATAAAAGGGGGGACTACACAGGTATGAGAAACTTCCTGCAGGAGGTTCAGTGGGACAGAGAAATGGTAGGAAAATCAGTAAACGAGATGATGGAATATGTGGCAACAAAGTGCAAGGAGGCAGAGGAAAGTTTTGTTCCCAAGGGAAACAGAAATAATAGGAAGACCAAAACGAGTCCTTGGTTTACCCGAAGGTGTAGGGAGGCAAAAACTAAGTGCAACAGAGAATGGAAAAGGTACAGGAGGCATAGGACCCAGGAAAACAAGGAGATTAGTAGAAGAGCCAGAAACGAGTATGCACAGATAAGGAGGGAGGCCCAGCGACAGTATGAAAACGACATAGCATCGAAAGTCAAATCTGACCCGAAACTGTTGTATAGCCACATTAGGAGGAAGACAACAGTCAAGGACCAGGTGATAAGGCTGAGGAAAGAAGGTGGAGAACTCACAAGAAACGATCAAGAGGTATGTGAGGAGCTCAACACGAGATTTAAGGAAGTATTTACAGTAGAGACAGGAAGGACTCTGGGGGGACAGACCAGATGGGGACACCAGCAAGGAATACACCAACAAGTGTTGGACGACATACATACAGATGAGGAGGAGGTGAAGAAACTGCTAAGGGACATCGATACCTCAAAGGCAATGGGACCGGACAACATCTCCCCGTGGGTCCTTAGAGAGGGAGCAGATATGTTGTGCGTGCCACTTGCCACAATCTTCAACACATCCCTGGAAACTGGGCAACTACCTGAGGTATGGAAGACGGCAAATGTAGTTCCCATTTATAAAAAAGGAGACAGAAAAGAGGCACTAAACTATAGACCTGTGTCATTGACGTGTATAGTATGCAAAATTATGGAGAAGATTGTCAGGAGGAGAGTGGTGGAGCACCTGGAACGGAACAGGAGTATAAATGCCAACCAGCACGGATTCACGGAAGGCAAATCCTGTGTCACAAACCTTCTGGAGTTTTACGATAAAATAACAGAAGTAAGACAAGAGAGAGAGGGGTGGGTTGATTGCATCTTCTTGGACTGCAAGAAGGCCTTTGACACAGTTCCTCACAAGAGATTAGTGCAGAAGCTAGAGCATCAGGCGCATATAACAGGAAGGGCACTCCAATGGATCAGAGAATACCTGACAGGGAGGCAACAACGAGTCATGGTACGTAATGATGTATCACAGTGGGCACCTGTGACGAGCGGGGTCCCACAGGGGTCGGTCCTAGGACCAGTGCTATTTTTGGTATATGTGAACGACATGACGGAAGGGTTGGATTCAGAAGTGTCCCTGTTTGCAGATGATGTGAAGTTAATGAGGAGAATTAAATCTGATGAAGACCAGGCAGGACTTCAAAGAGACCTGGACAGACTGGACACCTGGTCCAGCAAATGGCTTCTCGAATTTAATCCTGCCAAATGCAAAGTCATGAAGATAGGGGAAGGGCACAGAAGACCACAGACAGAGTATAGGCTAGGTGGCCAAAGACTGCAAACCTCACTCAAGGAGAAAGATCTTGGGGTGAGTATAAAACCGAGCATGTCTCCGGAAGCACACATCAATCAGATAACTGCTGCAGCATATGGGCGCCTGGCAAACCTGAGAACAGCATTCCGATACCTTAGTAAGGAATCATTCAAGACACTGTACACCGTGTATGTCAGGCCCATACTGGAGTATGCAGCACCTGTTTGGAACCCGCACTTGATAAAGCACGTCAAGAAACTAGAGAAAGTACAAAGGTTTGCGACAAGGTTAGTTCCAGAGCTAAGGGGAATGTCCTATGAAGAAAGATTAAGGGAAATCGGCCTGACGACACTGGAGGACAGGAGGGTCAGGGGAGACATGATAACGACATATAAAATACTGCGTGGAATAGACAAGGTGGACAAAGACAGGATGTTCCAGGGAGGGGACACAGAAACAAGAGGCCACAATTGGAAGTTGAAGACAAATGAGTCAGAGAGATAGTAGGAAGTATTTCTTCAGTCATAGAGTTGTAAGGCAGTGGAATAGCCTAGAAAATGACGTAGTGGAGGCAGGAACCATACACAGTTTTAAGACGAGGTTTGATAAAGCTCATGGAGCGGGGAGAGAGAGGGCCCAGTAGCAACCGGTGAAGAGGCGGGGCCAGGAGCTAGGACTCGACCCCTGCAACCACAAATAGGTGAGTACAAATAGGTGAGTACACACACACACACAGAGCAATGGTGGACACACTTGCTGAGGTGGCAAGAAGAGCTCACTCCAGCAGAGCAAAGTTGCTGGTTATGGGGGATTTCAACCACAGGGAGATTGACTGGGAAAACCTGGAGCCACATGGGGGTCCCAAAACATGGAGAGCCAGGATGTTGGACGTGGTGCTGGAAAACCTCATGCACCAACATGTTAAGGACACTACCAGAGTGAGAAGGGAGGATGAACCAGCAAGATTGGACCTTGTGTTCACCCTGGGCAGCTCAGATATTGAGGACATCAAGTATGAGAGTCCCCTAGGAGCTAGCGACCACGTGGTTCTGTGCTTTGAATACATAGTAGAGCTGCAAGTGGAGAGAATAACAGGAGTTGAATGGGAAAAGCCTGACTATAAAAGAGGGGACTACATAGGGTTGAAGAACTTCCTGCGGGAGGTCCAGTGGGACAGAGAACTGGCAGGAAAGCCAGTAAATGAAATAATGGAATATGTAACAACAAAATGCAAGGAGGCAGTGGAAAGGTTTATTCCCAAGGGCAACAGTAACAATGGGAAGACCAGAACGAGCCCCTGGTTTACCCGACGGTGTAAGGAGGCAAAAACAAAGTGCAATAGAGAATGGAAAAAGTACAGAAGGCAGAGAACACACGAAAATAGGGAGATCAGTCGCAGAGCCAGGAATGAGTACGCACAGGTAAGGAGGGAGGCCCAGCGACAGTATGAAAATGACATAGCATCGAGAATCAAGACTGACCCAAAACTGTTGTATAGCCACATCAGGAGGAAGACAACAGTCAAAGACCAGGTGATCAGATTAAGGACAGAAGGTGGAGAACTCACAAGAAATGATCAGGAGGTATGTGAGGAGCTGAACAATAGATTTAAGGAAGTTTTTACAGTAGAGACAGGAAGGGCTGTGGGAAGACAGCACAGAAGGGAACATCAAGAGGGAATATACCAACAAGTGTTGGATGACATACGAACAACTGAGGAGGAGGTGAAGAAGCTCTTAAGTGACCTTGACACCTCAAAGGCGATGGGACCGGACAATATCTCCCCATGGGTCCTTAGAGAAGGAGCAGAGATGCTGTGCGTGCCTCTAACCACAATCTTCAACACATCCCTTGAAACTGGGCAACTACCTGAGAAATGGAAGACAGCTTATGTAGTCCCCATATTTAAGAAAGGAAACAGAAACGAGGCACTAAACTACAGACCTGTGTCTCTGACATGTATTGTGTACAAAGTCATGGAGAAGATTATCAGGAGGAGAGTGGTTGAACACCTGGAAAGGAACAAGATTATACATGAAAACCAGCATGGGTTCATGGAAGGCAAATCTTGTATCACAAACCTCCTGGAGTTTTATGACAAGGTAACAGAAGTAAGACACGAGAGAGAGGGGTGGGTAGATTGCGTTTTCCTAGACTGCAGGAAGGGCTTTGACACAGTTCCCCACAAGAGATTAGTGCAGAAGCTGGAGGATACAGGCGCACGTAAAAGGGAGGGCACTGCAATGGATAAGGGAATACCCGACAGGGAGGCAGCAACGAGTCATGGTACGTGAAGAGGTATCACAGTGGGCGCCTGTTACGAGTGGGGTCCCACAGGGGTCAGTTCTAGGACCAGTGCTATTTTTGATATATGTGAACGACATGATGGAAGGAATAGACTCTGAAGTGTCCCTGTTCGCAGATGACGTGAAGTTGATGAGAAGAATTAAATCGGACGAGGATGAGGCAGGACTGCAAAGAGACCTGGACAGGCTGGACATGTGGTCCAGCAACTGGCTTCTCGAATTCAATCCAGCCAAATGCAAAGTCATGAAGATTGGGGAGGGGCAAAGAAGACCGCAGACAGAGTATAGGCTAGGTGGACAAAGACTACAGACCTCACTCAGGGTTCAGACCTTGGGGTGACCATAACACCGAGCACATCACCGGAGGCACACATCAACCAAATAACCGCTGCAGCATACGGGCGCCTGGCAAACCTGAGAATAGCATTCCGATACCTTAATAAGGAATCGTTCAAGACACTGTACACTGTGTATGTTAGGCCCATACTGGAGTATGCAGCACCAGTCTGGAACCCACACCTGGTCAAGCACGTCAAGAAGTTAGAGAAAGTACAAAGGTTTGCAACAAGGCTAGTCCCAGAGCTCAAGGGAATGTCGTACGAGGAAAGGTTAAGGGAAATCGGACTGACGACACTGGAGGACAGAAGGGTCAGGGGAGACATGATAACGACATACAAGATACTGC
Source organism: Cherax quadricarinatus (assembly GCF_038502225.1). NCBI lineage: Eukaryota > Metazoa > Arthropoda > Malacostraca > Decapoda > Parastacidae > Cherax > Cherax quadricarinatus. The sequence goes on along the minus strand of NC_091295.1, from coordinate 69,468,693 downwards.
GGGGAATAGACAAGGTGGACAGAGATAGGATGTTCCAGAGAGGGGACACAGGGACAAGGGGTCACAACTGGAAGCTGAAGACTCAGACGAGTCACGGGGATGTTAGGAAGTATTTCTTCAGTCATAGAGTTGTCAGCAAGTGGAATAGCCTAGCAAGTGAAGTAGTGGAGGCAGGAACCATACATAGTTTTAAGAAGAGATATGACAAAGCTCAGGAAGCAGAGAGAGAGAGGATCCAGTAGCGATCAGTGAAGAGGCGGGGCCAGGAGCTGAGTCTCGACCCCTGCAACCACAATTAGGTGAGTACACACACACACACACACACACACACACACACACACACAGAGTGGACGTAGTAGCGATCAACGAAGAGGCAGGGCCAGGAGCTGTGAATCTACCCCTACAACCACATATAAGTGAGCACACACATATGAGCACAGTGATATAGCTTGCAATCAGCTCCTTGACTTGCTATGAATCACTCTTCCGCCTCCCAACTTGACAAGCGGGAGACGGGGAGCCACCCACATGTTATCTGTCAAGCGGGAGACGGGGAGCCACCCACATGTTATCTGAGTTAGCTTATATCTGTCTCAGTCAACAGCGTCGGAGAACATTGTGGGGTATACTGAGGGAAATAGAGGAACATGCTGGGAACACTGTAAAATAGATGGAATAGTGAGGTACAGGGAACACTGTTAGGTGGAATGCGTGAACAGTGGCGAACACTGGGATTGGCGACAAAAGACTAAATTAGGTGCAAAAGAAACTGTAAAATTTATGGACGTGATGACAGTAAAAATTACTGGGAGATAGATAATAATAATAATAATAATAATAATAATAATAATAATAATAATAATAATAATAATAATAATAATAATAATAATAATAATAATAATAATAATAATAATAATAATAATGATATACCTTTATTTCTACAAGTACATGTACAAGGTATACAGACCATAGCTGACATCAGTGACATACTACTATATAGAAAGTCCCTTGTTATGCTGAGCATTTCCCTCAAATTAGGTCAATTGTCCCAAGATGCGACCCACACCAGTCCATTAACACCCAGGTACCCATTTTACTGATGGGTGAACAGGGACAACTGGTGCAAAGAAACATATCCAATGTTTCTACCGTCGCCGGGAATCAAACCCAGACCCTCGCCATGTGTAGCGAGAGCATTAGCCACCGGGCTACGGGGCATCATTAGATAGATAGAGACTAGTGTGAAGAGTGGTCACGTGAACACTGGCTCTCACCTCAGAGACTGAGATAGCACCAATCTCTGGGTGGACCAGCGATCACCGCGGTCTAAGTGATGGAGGCATTACTGTCCCACAGATAATTGTTGTCAGGTCAGAGTGGCAGTGGTCACCAGGCTGATTGGTGCTGCTGCCTCACACAACCACACTCCTTCACCCACTGCCTATCCAACAACACCATAGATTTTACTCGGACCCCCCTCAAGGAAGGTTCCTTGATGTTGGTGAGGGACTCTTGATTTAGGGAATTAGATCTGTGCTCCAGTTCCCCGAATTAAGCCTGAATGCCTTCCACATCCCCCCCAGGCACTGTATAATCCTCCGGGTTTAGCGCTTCCCCCTTGATTATAATAATAATAATTTACTCGGACCAGTTACATTGGAATAGTTAAGCTTTGATGAGGGAACAAAATAACTACACCCATCTCTCCTCGAGATCTTGAAGGTATGAAATGCCATCATCCTTTCCACAGTATTGTAATTATTTTCATGGAGAAGAGCTAAACACATGGGGGTTATGAAACGCCTGGAGAATAAGAGGTAATCAGACTTGATGCAAGGAAGGGAAGGGTAGCTCAGATTTCTTCTATAGGAAAATATGGGAAAGAAGACCCTAGACGGAGAATAGCCTGTTAGGTGATAACGTACAAATACCGTGCAAGAAGAAAGTTCTTAGAGTGAACATAACACCCAGTATATTAACAAATATTCGCAAAATAATTTATTAAACTGGAAACACCAGCATTGTGTCCTCGTCTAATCAAGCATGTTCGGAAACTCGAAAAGATCCAGGGATTTACAACAAGACTAGTCCTGAAGCTGAGGGGACTGAACTATGAGAGACAAACGGACCACTAAATGCACCAACCTTCTACTGAATAGGATACACAGAAGTTGAAATTTTGAAACCGATCAGAGGAGCCTGTCTCCACCTATCACACGAAAATAATTTGACAAGAAAGTAAAGGACAGGCTATGAAATGCTAGTCACAGAGTTAGAGGAGGCATAGAGGGGAAGCCAAAACACATGAACCACAAAGATATTAGGAAATACTTTTTTAGTCTCAGAGCGGTAAATAAATGGAATGAGCTAAATGTGGAAGTGATTGAAGCAAACTCCATAATCTTAAAAGTACTTAATGATTGTACCCAAACGGCTATAAACCAATAATACGGGAGATTGTGATTTCGGAAGTGGGAACAGGAGCTAGGGATCAACCCCCCTTTCCGCAAACACAGCTTGGGGAGTACGTTTACAGAGGTCATTCAAGCCAAGGGCAAATCTGTCCACGTGGCCACCCGTACAGCTACTGGCCAGACCAAACGTCGACTCAACCAGTGCCAGTTGCATCATCCACGACAGCACATATGTATATTCCTGCAAGGTCTGCAGATTAATATTATCTACCCTGTAGACCTGGTGTCTGCATTTATGTCAAGTCTTCTAGTGGTGTCTTCATACTGACCAAAACTACTTCTCTGTGCTCTTGCACGTTTTTTTTTTTAATTTGGATACAACAGCAATACCCTGCTATCCTATTCTATATAATAGTTACATAGCAGGAACAAAAATACAACTGTGGGGCAGCAACATTAACTAGCCAGGGGCATTTTCTATATATAAAAACCGCAATGTGTGGCTACCCTATTCTGCATGAGTTACATTATAGTAACAACAGCTAGTTAAGTAGATAAAGATACTTATGTAGATAAAGATACGTGGATAAAGATACTTACGCTCAGTTCTAGACATTTATTGAGACGTTGCACCACGAATGACTTCTTATTTTTGTTATTTACAATGGTAATGAATTATGTACATGTTTATATCTGGTCACAATCGTAGTGAATTATTTATGCAGACATGAATTAGGTCACACAAAGTTTATGCAGACTTGTGTTCTAACATTATAAATGAAAAAAAGTGATAATGTGTCATAAAAAAGACAATTGTAGAGAAGGAAACTTGATGTTAGCAAAACTTTTATCGTTAGTGATACATATGACATAATAGTGGGGGAAGTGTAAAACCCGTAGGGGTCATACATTGCCTGGGCAATAATAGGTAATCAGGTTTGATCCTGCCCAAAAAATAAGGGTTCCTCCAGTTTCTTGGCTCAAGAGCCCTTCAACAGCATCAGGGACTTCCCACTAAAGGCTGAAAATTCCGAGAAATGTTAGGCAAATTAATGTCTGTTTACTGCCATGATTTTTTTTACACACCAGCCGTCTCTCACGGTGATGGCGGCATCCCAAAAATAGAGGAAATAGTGGTGCTGAGGGAGAGGTTATCAGCGGGAAAGACGAGGGGTGTCAAGGATGATGGAACAAATTGGTTAGGTTAGGTTAGGTTCGTCAGGAAACAGGACAAGTGTTTAAGTAAGTAAGTGTATTCAGGCATACACAAACATAGATTATCATACATAGCATAGTTGTGACAAGGGGTCACAACTGGAAGCTGAAGACTCAGACGAGTCACAGGGACGTTAGGAAGTATTTCTTCAGTCATATTATTATTATTATTATTATAATCAAGGGGGAAGCGCTAAACCCGGAGGATTATACAGCGCCTGGGGGGGGGGATGTGGAAGGCATTCAGGCTTAATTCGGGGAACTGGAGCACAGATCCAATTCCCTAAATCAAGAGCCCCTCACCAACATCAAGGAACCTTCCTTGAGGGGTCTTCAGTCATAGAGTTGTCAGCAAGTGGAATAGCCTAGCAAGTGAAGTAGTGGAGGCAGGAACCATACATAGTTTTAAGAAGAGGTATGACAAAGCTCAGGAAGCAGAGAGAGAGAGGATCCAGTAGCGATCAGTGAAGAGGCGGGGCCAGGAGCTGAGTCTCGACCCCTGCAACCACAATTAGGTGAGTACAATTAGGTGAGTATAGCAGCATATGTGTAAAGTACCTGGGATAACCCAAAAAAGTCAGACAGTGACTTATTTCCATTGGGGTCCTGACGCGGGTCTTAGTCAGATGTCAATTATTAAAGTTTTATTATTATTATTATCATTAGTAGAAAAAAAGAAGCGCTAAACCTACAAGATTCATACAGTGCATTATTAGAGTATTTTATCCCCTCAGGGAAGGTTCCGTGACACTGGTGAAGGACTCTTGATTTAGGGACTTCGATCTATGTTCCAGTTCCCTGAATTAAGCCTGAATACCTTCCAATCTTTCCCCCACATGTGCTGTATAATCCCTACAGGTTTAGCGCTCCACATAATAATAAAGTATATTATTAAATTTATGGGGAAACACTAAACTTTTAGGGATACAGCACCTAGGGAATGGGCAAAAACTAAGTTTGATCTGAGGAAAGGGAGAGTAACTCCAATTCCTAGGACCAAGAACTTCAGCATCCTGCCTGGAAGGGCAGTATCATTTGAGAAAGCATATTATTATTATACTTATATTCATGGGAGGAGTGCTAAACCCATAAGGATCATATAGAACCTGGGGAAAATGAAGTACATATAATCAGATTTGATGAAGTGAGAGAAAGAATACATCTAATTCCTTGGCTCAAGAGCCCCTCACCAACATCGAGGCATCTCCTTGAAGAACTAAGAGAGCACTAAACTTATAGGTTTTATATAGCTCCTGGGAAATGGGAGGCAACCAGATTTGATCTGAGGACCTAGCTTCTCCTAAGAGCCTCTCATACTCAGTTATACACAAGATAGTGTGGTTTATGATGTACCTGTTACTACTACATGTTCATATTGGTAACTGTACTTGTCTGTTTGAGCCTCTGAATCCATGCTTAATATGGCTTGCCCTCTTAAGATCTGAAACCCCCTAACTCTTTTATTCATTTCCTCTATGCATTCACATAAGACCTCACCAATATTAAAGTACAGTACCTAGTAAATACTCTCAATACTAATATAGTCTTTATTTCTTCCTTCCCGCAAAATGGATGTTTTGCCAGCACCAACTAGTAATCATATTTAGTGTAACATTTCACTGCTTCTGTAGCTGAAAGCACCAGGAAACTTTATCTATTTTCTGCATTACTAATGAAGATGGACTAAAACAAGCTTACATGACGTACTCGTCCATGTAGAGTTAACATCCATTTCAACACTTCTAGAAAATGAAAACTGAGAAGTGTTAAAAGTTTGTGTAAAAAGAAAAGGAGGCAGGAATATGTAGGATTATTATTATTATTATAATAATCACAGGGAAGCGCTAAACTTGTAGGATTATATAGCGCATGTGGGGGGATGGAAGGTATTCAGGCTCAATTCAGGGAACTGGAGCACAGATCCAATTCTCTAGATCAAGAGCCCCTCACCAGCATCGAGGAACCTCCCTTGAGAGGTCAAAAGGAGAAGAGCCCAGGAATGGGTCAGACAAAAGCACTCCTATTTCTAACATACACACTGCCAATCAATCTTTCAACAAATGGGCAATATCCCACTGCAGCCCAAAAAGAAAAACAAAAGTTCCTCTTTTAACTTGAGTAATGTATACAGGAGAAGGGGTTACTAGCTCCTTGCTCCTGCAATTGTAGTCGCCTCTTACGACACGCAAGGCCTATGGAAGAGGAATTCTTTTCTACTTCCCCATGGAGAAAAACATGTTTATAATGATACAAATTAAATGATTTGGAAAATGACAACAACAAATAGACAGTAATATTTTATTGTATCATTATATACTGTACAATGATATGGAGGAGATAAAATTGCTGTCATTCCCTAGTGTCCCTAGTGTATGCCTAACAAAAGCATAAATATAAGTTTAGTTAAGAAAATTAGAAGAATACAGCCAATCTCAGTTCCTGGAAAATTATTGAGAAATTAAATGTCAATCCAGGAAAGCTGATTATAGATAATGGTACACTGTTTAAATACCGAAATGTCCAATGATTTTGTAAATTGTTACTGCACAACCATGATATATTAAGAAAAATATATGCAATTTTTTTTTTCAACAAGTTAGCCGACTCCCACTGAGGCAAGGTGACCCAAAAAGAAATAAAATTCCCATAAAGAAAATACTTTCATCACCATTCAACACTTTCACCTCACTGATACATAATCATTTTTTGCAGAGGTGTCCAGAACACAATAGTTTAGAAGCATATACGCATAAAGATATACAACATATCCCTCCAAACTGCCAATATCCCAACTCCTCCTTTAAAGTGCAAGCACTGTACTTCCCATTTCCACTACTCAAGTCCGGCTATATAAAAATAACCAGTTTCCCTGAATCCCTTCACTAAATATATTACCCTGCTCACACTCCACCAGCTCGTCAGGTCCCAAATACCATTCGTCTCCATTTACTCCTATCTAACATGCTCATGCATGCTTGCTGGAAGTCCAAGCCCTTTCCCCACAAAACCTCCTTTACCCCCTCCCTCCAACCTTTTCGAGGACAACCCCTACCCTTCCTTCCTCCCCCTACAGATTTATATGCTCTCCATGTCATTCTACTTTGATCCATTCTCTCTAAATGACCAAACCACCTCAACAACCCCTCTTCAGCCCTCTGATTAATACTTTTATTAACTCCACACCTTCTCCTAATTTCCACACTCTGAAATCTCTGCAGGACATCTCCACCGCTTCCAACCTCCTCGCTGCAGCATTTACAACCCAAGCTTCACACCCGTATAAGAGTGTTGGTACCACTATACTTTCATATATTCCCTTCTTTGACTCCATAGATAATGGTTTTTATCTCCACATATACCTCAATGCACCACTCGCCTTTTTTCCTTCATCAATTTTATGGTTAACCTCATCCTTCATAAATCCATCCGCCGACACGTCAACTCCCAAATATCTGAAAACATTCACTTCTTCCATACTCCTCCTCCCCAATTTGATATCCAATTTTTCTTTATCTAAATCATTTGATACCCTCATCACCTTACTCTTTTCTATGTTCACTTTCAACTTTCTACCTTTACACACATTCCCAAACTCATCCACTAACCTTTGCAACTTTTCTTTAGAATCTCCCATAAGCACAGTATCATCAGCAAAAAGTAACTGTGTAAATTCCCATTTTGTATTTGATTCCCTATAATTTAGTCCCACACCTCTCCCGAACACCCTAGCATTTACTTCTTTTACAACACCATCTATAAATATATTAAACAACCATGGTGACATTACACATCCCTGTCTAAGACCTACTTTTACTGGGAAGTATTCTCCCTCTCTTCTACACACCCTAACCTGAGCCTCACTATCCTCATAAAAACTCTACAGCATTTAGTAACTTACTACCTATTCCATATACTTGCAACATCTGCCACATTGCTCCTCTATCCACTCTATCATATGCCTTTTCTAAATCCATAAATGCAATGAAAACTTTCCTACCTTTATCAAAATATTGTTCACATATATGCTTCATTGTAAACACTTGATCTACACATCCCCTACCCACTCTAAAACCTCCTTACTCATCCACAATCCTACATTCTGTTTTGCCTCTAATACAGTGGACCCCCGCATGTTTGGGGGTCTGAAATGGACTAATCTACTTCACAATATTCCTTATGGGAATAAATTCGGTCAGTACTGGCACCTGAACATACTTCTGGAGTGAAAAAATATCGTTAACCGGGGGTCCACTGTATTTTCAATAATAACCCTACCATACAATTTTCCTGATCTTCTTTCAACGTACCAGCCGTATCCCACCAAGGCGGGGTGGCCCAAAAGAAAAAAACTAAAGTTTCTCCTTTTAAATTTAGTAATATATACAGGAGAAGGGGTTACTAGCCCCTTGCTCCCGGGATTTTAGTCGCCTCTTACGACACGCATGGCTTACAAAGGAAGAATTCTGTTCCACTTCCCCATGGAAATAAGAGGAAATAAACAAGAACAAGAATTAGAAAGAAAATAGAAGAAAACCCAGAGGGGTGTGTATATATATATATGCTTGTACATGTATGTGTAGTGTGACCTAAGTGTAAGAAGTAGCAAGACGTACCTGTAATCTTGCATATTTATGAGACAGACAATCCTACCATCATGTAAAACAATTACAGGCTTTCATTTTACACTCACTTGGCAGGACGGTAGTACCTCCCTGGGTGGTTGCTGTCTACCAACCTACTACCTACAACTTTTCCTGATATACTCAGTAAACTTATTCCTCTATAATTTTTACAATCTCTTTTGTCCCCCTTCCCTTTATATAAAGGAATTATACATGCTCTCTGCCAATCCCTAGGTACCTTCCCCTCTTTCATACATTTATTAAACAAAAATACCAACCACTTCAACACTATATCCTCCCCTGCTTTTAACATTTCTGTCATGATCCTGTCAGTTCCAGCTGCTTTACCCCCTTTCATTCTACATAATGCCTCATCCACCTTCCTCACACTCACATCCTGCTCTTCTTCACTCCTAAAAGATGGTATACCTCCCTGGCCAGTGGATGAAATTACTGCCTCCCTTTCTTCGTCGACATTTAAAAGTTCCTCAGAATATTCCCGCCATCTACCCAATATCTCCATCTCCTCATCTGCTAACTCTCCTAATCTGTTTTTAACTGACAAATCCATTCGTTCCCTAGGCTTTCTTAACTTTTTATCTCACTACAAAATTTTTTCTTATTTTCATCAAAATTTCTTGACAGCGCCTCTCCCACTCTATCATCTGGTCTCCTGTTACACTCTCTCACCACTTTCTTCACCTTTCTTACAAATACCTGTACTATATGAAAAAGTTAAGTGAACATTATAGGCTTTACTCAAAAGAATATTTAAGATTATCACTCACACAGCAAATCAAAAACTATCAAAACAGAATATACTGAATCAGTGTTGTGCTATCTTCACTTTTATAACACATGGGAATATTGTATCATCACTGGAAAATTACCACCTAAGAATTTTAGGTAGACAATTCTTATACTGTACAGTAAATTATTATTATTATTACCACAGTTATATTTACAGTGAAGCTCCAAACCAGTATGGGTCATACAAAAGTGTATAACTTACTGCTTCAGAAAATTTAATATAAAAATATACTATTCCCAGAGTTGCTTATTTCTCTCAGTTTCTATAATATAGACAGTTTGTTATAAACCCTCTCCCCTCCCAAAAATTAAAAATATAAAACAAGATTATACATGTGTAAATTACATTACACACAAACTGATAAGGAATTTAACCAGATCTTATTATTTAGTATTAGTTAATTACTTGTAATAACTTCAGAATAAGAAAAGCATCAACTAAAAATGTGTCTATAATATAGGTCTACTCTTGCCAACATGTGAGGACAGGTAACATATATACAACAAGAAAAATATATACAAGTACCTTTACTATATGAAAAAGTTAAGGGAACATTATAGGCATTACTCAAAAGAATATTTAAGATTATCACTCACACAAAAAATAAAAAATTATTTGTAGACAAATGGACAAGTACATGACACTGTCACCTCTATTGAAAATAGTGTGGACATAAAAATAAATATTTTATTTAACAAATGTAGCAATCTCTTGAAATTTTTGCATTTAAAAATTAACTACTTTTGACCATTCATTACACTTTCTTATAAATATCCTTGAATAAACTTGGTTATTCACTTCTCACTTGTGGGAGTTGTGTCATCCAGAGACAGTCAGTGAGAGTCAAAGAACTGACATGAAGGATAAACAATTTAATTTTCAATACTGCATACACAAATGTTAAGAAAGTGGTGGAGAAATGGACTTTAAACAGTTTAAATTTAGCAAAATCTATGAACAATGAATAAAAACAATTTAATTTTAGTCTATTACATCATGTTCAGTACTAAGTAACATAGTGATGATAAGATGATGCATAAGAAGAATTATGTTAATGAGTGTATGGTGTATTATGTGTGTGTCTGGCATGTCTGGAAGTGTACTGTGAGTGTTCTGGAAGTGATATAAGTGCATCTGGTGTGTCTGGAAGTGTATTGTGAGTGTGTCTGGTGCATCTACAAGTGTATTGTGAGTGTGTCTGGTGCATTTGGAAGTGTACTGTGAGTGTGTCTGGTGCATTTGGAAGTGTATTATGAGTGTGTCTGGTGCATCTACAAGTGTATTGTGTGTTTGGTGTGTCTGGGAGTGTACTAGGAGTGTGTCTGGTGCATCTGGGAGTGTATTGTGAGTGTGTCTGGTGCATTTGGGAGTGTGTTGTGAGTGTGTCTGGTGCATCTACATGTGTATTGTGTGTTTGGTGTGTCTGGGAGTGTACTAGGAGTGTGTCTGGTGCATCTGGGAGTGTATTGTGAGTGTATCTGGTGCATCTACAAGTATTGTGTGTCTGGAGTGTCTGGGAGTGTATTGTGAGTGTGTCTGGTGCATTTGTGAGTGTTTCTGGTGCATCTGGGAGTGTATTTAGTGTGTCTGGTAGTATATTGTGAGTGTGTCTGGTGCATCTGGGAGTGTATTGTGAGTGCATCTGGGAGTGTACTAGGAGTGTGTCCGGTGCATCTGGGAGTGTAGTGTGAGTGCATCTGGGAGTGTACTAGGAGTGTGTCCGGTGCATCTGGGAGTGTAGTGTGAGTGCATCTGGGAGTGTACTAGGAGTGTGTCCGGTGCATCTGGGAGTGTATTGTGAGTGCATCTGGGAGTGTACTAGGAGTGTGTCCGGTGCATCTGGGAGTGTAGTGTGAGTGCATCTGGGAGTGTACTAGGAGTGTGTCCGGTGCATCTGGGAGTGTATTGTGAGTGCATCTGGGAGTGTACTAGGAGTGTGTCCGGTGCATCTGGGAGTGTAGTGTGAGTGCATCTGGGAGTGTACTAGGAGTGTGTCCGGTGCATCTGGGAGTGTAGTGTGAGTGCATCTGGGAGTGTACTAGGAGTGTGTCCGGTGCATCTGGGAGTGTATTGTGAGTGCATCTGGGAGTGTACTAGGAGTGTGTCCGGTGCATCTGGGAGTGTAGTGTGAGTGCATCTGGGAGTGTACTAGGAGTGTGTCCGGTGCATCTGGGAGTGTAGTGTGAGTGCATCTGGGAGTGTAGTGTGAGTGCATCTGGGAGTGTACTAGGAGTGTGTCCGGTGCATCTGGGAGTGTAGTGTGAGTGCATCTGGGAGTGTACTAGGAGTGTGTCCGGTGCATCTGGGAGTGTAGTGTGAGTGCATCTGGGAGTGTACTAGGAGTGTGTCCGGTGCATCTGGGAGTGTACTAGGAGTGTGTCCGGTGCATCTGGGAGTGTAGTGTGAGTGCATCTGGGAGTGTACTAGGAGTGTGTCCGGTGCATCTGGGAGTGTAGTGTGAGTGCATCTGGGAGTGTACTAGGAGTGTGTCCGGTGCATCTGGGAGTGTAGTGTGAGTGCATCTGGGAGTGTACTAGGAGTGTGTCTGGTGCATCTGGGAGTGTAGTGTGAGTGCATCTGGGAGTGTACTAGGAGTGTGTCCGGTGCATCTGGGAGTGTAGTGTGAGTGCATCTGGGAGTGTACTAGGAGTGTGTCCGGTGCATCTGGGAGTGTAGTGTGAGTGCATCTGGGAGTGTACTAGGAGTGTGTCTGGTGCATCTGGGAGTGTAGTGTGAGTGCATCTGGGAGTGTACTAGGAGTGTGTCTGGTGCATCTGGGAGTGTAGTGTGAGTGCATCTGGGAGTGTACTAGGAGTGTGTCCGGTGCATCTGGGAGTGTAGTGTGAGTGCATCTGGGAGTGTACTAGGAGTGTGTCCGGTGCATCTGGGAGTGTAGTGTGAGTGCATCTGGGAGTGTACTAGGAGTGTGTCCGGTGCATCTGGGAGTGTAGTGTGAGTGTCTGGTGCAAAAAAGCATCACAAGTACTGTCACCAATTATTGCAACACTCTTTAACAAATCCATCGAATCCTCCACCTTCCCAGCAATTCTCAAAATAGCGAGGGGTCACCCCGATCCACAAAGGAGGTGATCAAACTGACTTGAATAACTATAGACCAATATCTAACCTACCTCTGCTCTCCAAAATCTTTGAAAAATTAATTCACAGACAGATATATTCCTACCTCGTCTCACACAACATATTAACCCTTAAACTGTCCATGCAGATCTACATTCACATGCATGGTGCTCCAAAAGTAGATCTATGTTTCTTTTACATATTTTCAAATATAACAAAAAAAGAAGTAGATCAAAGTTTTTTTACACGTTTTCAAATGTAAAAAAAAAGATCTACTTTTTTTACATACTTTCAAATGTTGAAAAAATGTAGATCTACGTTTGGACAGTTTAAGGGTTAAACCCCTGTCAGTTTGGATTCAGGACTAATAAAATCACAAATGATGCTATTATACACATGCTAGAACTAATATACACTGCTCTCGAGAAGAAAGAAATCCCACTGGGAATCTTCACTGATTTTCTGCACATTAAATTAACACACTAAGGTATGAGAGGGCACTCCCTCAACTACTTAAGTCATACCTTAGTAACAGAAGCCAATATGTGTACACAAATGGAGCAAACTCTTCCACTCAACCAATCACAGTCGGTGTCCCACAAGGATGTGTCCTTGGCTCACTCCTCTTTTTCATTTATATCAATGACCTACCGAATGCATTACAGCTACTCAAACCCATATTATTTGCAGATGACACAACATACATCTTCTCTCACCCAAACCCAGCTATACTGGCTAACACTGTTAATGCCGAATTGCAGAAAATAACTTCCTGGATGATGACAAATAAGCTTACCCTCAATACTGACAAAACCTATTTCATTCAGTTTGGAAACAGAGCTGCAAATGTTCCACCTAAGACAACACTAAATGGATCACCCATCACAAGACTCACAGAGGGAAAATTCCTAGGAATCCACCTTGACAGTAGCCTCAAATTCCAGACACACATACAACAAATTTCTAAGAAAATCTCTAAGACAGTAGGGATACTATCAAAGATACGATACTATGTTCCACAATCAGCTCTCCTTGTGCTGTATCATTCACTCATCTATCCTTATCTCACATATGGAATTTGTGGATGGGGATCAACAACATTAAATCACCTAAGACCAATAATAACCCAACAAAAGGCTGCAGTCAGAATGATAACAAATTCCCACTCCCGACAGCATACTCCACAAATATTCAAAAGTCTAAAACAGCTCACCATTAAGAACATCAATACTTATTCATGTGCCTACCACATACATAGAGCACTACATTTAAACATAAACCCTCACTCAAACTTCTCCTCACCAACCTCAACAGGACGCACAACCACAACAGTCAGTGGTCAGTGGTCAGTCGTCACGTGAGGTCACAGACCCTGAGCTGCTTTGGGGATTAGCGTGGACGGTTACAAAGCATGGCTTGCTTCTGCAGTGTTTTAAAAACTGAGGTTGGAGAGTTGAAGGAGGAGGTCTTGCTTCTCCAGGAGGAGATTAGGAGGCTGAAGGTCCACCTCAATGGGTCTGGGAGAGAGTGTGAGGTGGCTGGAGTTGTGGGGAATGAGACTTCTAGCAGTGAGGTGCAGTCTGTCTCTCGCTGTGAGGAGGCTGTAGTTGGGGAGGTAGCAACGGCTACCAGCAGTGAGGTGCAGCCCAGCACCTGCTACAAGTGGCGAGTTGTTCACAGTAATGGGAGGCGCATCAGAGTAAGGAAAGTTAAGAGTGAAGATCTGAAGGTAGGAAATCGCTTCTCTGTTCTCCAGGATGAATGTACTTCAGTGGCCAGTGAAGGTAAGGGTACTACTGCCCCTGCTAATGAAGGTAAGCGCATTCTTGTGGTTGGTGACTCTCAGGTAAGATATATTGACCGTGCTTTTTGTAATAGGAATAAGAAGATGAGAGATAGAGTGTGCTTCCCTGGAGCTGGTGTTGGGGACATTGTCAACAGGCTGGATAATATCATGTCAGGTAATGGGAACAAGCCCATTATCTGTCTCAGTGCTGGTGGAAATGATATTGGGAAGGGTAGGAGAGAAGAGCTGCTAGATAAGTACAGGTCAGCTATAGATTTCATTAAGTCTAAGGGAGGGATCCCAATCATATGTAGCATCTTGCCTAGAAGGGGAGTAGGAAATGAATGGTTGTCTAGGGCAATTGGTGTAAATTGCTGGCTAGACAGATACTGCAAGGAACTTGCAATCCCATTCATTGACAACTGGAACAACTTTTATGGCAAACATGATATGTATGCAAGGGATGGGGTACATCTCTCTGGGGCAGGGGTGGTAGCACTTGCAGACTCGATTGAGAAGGCCATTGGTGAAATGCCTATGATTTTAAACTGATGGAAGATAGAGGTATGGGTGTGTGTGGGAAACAAGCAGGTTGCAACACTAGGGTTGGAAACAGTAAATGTATAAAAGGCATTCAGCATGAAGTTATAAATAAAGACAATAGAACAGGCCAGCAAACAAAGGGGGACAGCAGAGGGCAGCAAGGGACTAGCTCCCTTAAGGTTTACTATACTAATAGCAGGAGTGTTAGAAATAAGATAGATGAGCTAAGATTAATTGCAAGTGCAGGAAACATAGATATTATTGCTATAACAGAGACCTGGCTCAATCTGAAAGATAGAGAGATGCCCTCTGAATGTCACATACAAGGCTATAAATTATTCCACACTGACAGGGTCAACAGGAAAGGTGGTGGAGTAGCGATGTATGCCAGAGACAATTTAAATTGTTGTGTTAGACAAGATATTAAATTAGAAGCGTCAGCCACTGAATCTGTTTGGTTACAGCTTCTCGAGGGCCGAGAAAAACTAATTTTGGGTGTGATTTACAGGGCCCCAAATCTTGATAGGGAGTGCAGTAAACTTCTATGGGACGAAATTCGTAAGGCATCTACATACGAAAATGTTGTGCTAATGGGAGATTTCAACTATAGACAGATTGACTGGAGCAATTTGACAGGAAATTTAGAGTCGGGTGACTTTCTTGATACGATCCAGGATTGTTTTTTAAAACAGTTTGTGACAGAGCCAACTAGGGGAAATAACCTCCTTGACTTGGTTCTTGCCAGTAGGGAAACACTAATTAATAATCTTGAGGTTAATGATGAGCTTGGGGAGAGTGATCACAAATCACTCAGTTTTAATATATCATGGAATTCCCCTAATAATGGCAATCAAGTCTCCGTCCCTGACTTTCGCTTGGCTGATTTCATAGGACTGAAAAATTACTTAGGTGGGCTGAACTGGAATGACCTGACTAAGGGTCAGGTAGGTGGTGATGGTTGCCGATATGATGCTTTCCAGGGCATAGTTCTAGCTGCTCAGTCAAATTATGTTCCAAATAGGGAAATCAGATCAAACAAAAATGATCCTAAATGGATGAACAATAGATTAAAATATCTGATTGGTCAAAAGAGAGGCATATATAGGCAAATCAAAAGAGGAGAGGCGCAATTAAGAAATCGATATATTCAGTTAAAGAGAGAAATAAAAAAGGGAATTAGAAAAGCAAAAAGAGATTATGAGGTTAAAGTTGCAAAAGAATCGAAGACTAACCCAAAAGGATTCTTTCAGGTATACAGAAGTAAGATCAGGGACAAGATAGGCCCACTCAAAAGTTCCTCGGGTCAGCTCACTGACAGTGATAAGGAAATGTGTAGAATTTTTAACACATACTTCCTCTCAGTTTTTACACAGGAGGATACCAGCGATATTCCAGTAATGATAAATTATGTAGAACAGGACGATAATAAACTGTGCACTATTAGGGTCACAAGTGACATGGTCCTTAGGCAAATAGATAAATTAAAACCTAACAAATCCCCAGGCCCTGATGAACTGTATGCAAGGGTTCTAAAGGAATGTAAAGAGGAGCTTAGCACACCTTTGGCTAATCTTTTCAACATATCACTACAAACTGGCATGGTGCCAGATAAGTGGAAAATGGCAAATGTGATACCTATTTTCAAAACAGGTGACAGGTCCTTAGCTTCGAACTATAGACCAATAAGCCTAACCTCCATAGTGGGAAAATTTATGGAATCAATAATTGCCGAGGCAGTTCGTAGCCATCTTGAAAAGCATAAATTAATCAACGAATCTCAGCATGGTTTTACAAAGGGGCGTTCCTGCCTTACGAATTTATTAACTTTTTTCACTAAGGTATTTGAGGAGGTAGATCATGGTAATGAATATGATATTGTGTATATGGACTTCAGTAAGGCTTTTGACAGGGTCCCACATCAGAGACTATTGAGGAAAATTAAAGCACATGGAATAGGAGGAGAAATTTTTTCCTGGATAGAGGCATGGTTGACAAATAGGCAGCAGAGAGTTTGCATAAATGGGGAGAAATCAGAGTGGGGAAGCGTCACGAGCGGTGTTCCACAGGGGTCAGTGTTGGGCCCCCTGCTGTTCACAATCTACATAAACGACATAGATGAGGGCATAAAGAGCGACATCGGCAAGTTTGCCGATGACACCAAAATAGGCCGTCGAATTCATTCTGACGAGGACATTCGAGCACTCCAGGAAGATTTGAATAGACTGATGCAGTGGTCGGAGAAGTGGCAGATGCAGTTTAATATAGACAAATGCAAAGTTCTAAATGTTGGACAGGACAATAACCATGCCACATATAAACTAAATAATGTAGATCTTAATATTACGGATTGCGAAAAAGATTTAGGAGTTCTGGTTAGCAGTAATCTGAAACCAAGACAACAGTGCATAAGTGTTCGCAATAAAGCTAATAGAATCCTTGGCTTCATATCAAGAAGCATAAATAATAGGAGTCCTCAGGTTGTTCTTCAACTCTATACATCCTTGGTTAGGCCTCATTTAGATTATGCTGCACAGTTTTGGTCACCGTATTACAGAATGGATATAAATTCTCTGGAAAATGTACAAAGGAGGATGACAAAGATGATCCCATGTATCAGAAACCTTCCCTATGAGGATAGACTAAGGGCCCTGAAACTGCACTCTCTAGAAAGACGTAGAATTAGGGGGGATATGATTGAGGTGTATAAATGGAAGACAGGAATAAATAAAGGGGATGTAAATAGTGTGCTGAAAATATCTAGCCTAGACAGGACTCGCAGCAATGGTTTTAAGTTGGAAAAATTCAGATTCAGGAAGGATATAGGAAAGTACTGGTTTGGTAATAGAGTTGTGGATGAGTGGAACAAACTCCCAAGTACCGTTATAGAGGCCAGAACGTTGTGTAGCTTTAAAAATAGGTTGGATAAATACATGAGTAGATGTGGGTGGGTGTGAGTTAGACCTGATAGCTTGTGCTAACAGGTCGGTTGCCGTGTTCCTCCCTTAAGTCAATGTGACCTGACCTGACTAGGTTGGGTGCTTTGGCTTAAGCCGGTAGGAGACTTGGACCTGCCTCGCATGGGCCAGTAGGCCTTCTGCAGTGTTCCTTCGTTCTTATGTTCTTATGTTCTTAACACAAGACACGGATCTCTTTTCGATGTACCCCATGTCCATATCTCACTGTGTAAAAACTCTATGCACATAAAGGGCTCCAAAATTTGGAATTCATTACCAGTAAATACTAAAGTAACCAGGTCTGAACACCAGTTTAAGGCCCTTCTCAAAGCCACCTACTCACCCTAAACTAAATACTCATTACTCAATACTGAACTTTACCAAAAATCTCCCAATTACCTAAAACTTAAAACTTCAAATCTAGATGCCTAAAGTTCATACAATATTAATATTACATTATAGTATAAATACCTACCCAAAACAATACTATCCTGCACCCAATTGTAGCATTCACATACTGTAAACTACTTTCAACAACTCACAATGTTATATTCCCATAACATAATTTCAGTATTTATTACTGAAACTATTGTAATCAGAGTAAAATTACTGTCTACTATAAATAAAGAAAAATATGTACAACTTAAACAAACTATGATCAATTTCTTTAGTATTAAGTAGTGTGTAAGCCTTTACACTAAGTCTGCCCATAATGCCTAGGCATGATAGTGGCTCTTTGCACTGCAACTCATTATTGTAATTTCAAAATCTTAATGTAATCTTGCAAAGAAATAAATTTTATTTGTTTATTGTGAGTGTGCCTGGTGAGTCTGGGAGTGTACTGTCAGTGTGTCTGGTGAGTCTGGGAGTGTACTGTCAGTGTGTCTGGTGAGTCTGGGAGTGTACTGTCAGTGTGTCTGTGAGTGTACTGTCAGTGTGTCTGGTGAGTCTGGGAGTGTACTGTCAGTGTGTCTGGTGCATCTGGGAGTGTACTAGGAGTGTGTCTGGTGAGTCTGGGAGTGTACTGTCAGTGTGTCTGGTGAGTCTGGGAGTGTACTGTCAGTGTGTCTGGTGCATCTGGGAGTGTACTAGGAGTGTGTCTGGTGAGTCTGGGAGTGTACTGTCAGTGTGTCTGGTGAGTCTGGGAGTGTACTGTCAGTGTGTCTGGTGCATCTGGGAGTGTACTAGGAGTGTGTCTGGTGAGTCTGGGAGTGTACTGTCAGTGTGTCTGTGAGTGTACTGTCAGTGTGTCTGGGAGTGTACTGTCAGTGTGTCTGGTGAGTCTGGGAGTGTACTGTCAGTGTGTCTGGTGAGTCTGGGAGTGTACTGTCAGTGTGTCTGGTGCATCTGGGAGTGTACTAGGAGTGTGTCTGGTGAGTCTGGGAGTGTACTGTCAGTGTGTCTGGTGCATCTGGTAGTGTATTGTGAGTGTGTCTGGCAAGTCTGGGAGTGTATTATCAGTGTGTCTGGTGCATCTGGTAGTGTATTGTGAGTGTGTCTGGCAAGTCTGGGAGTGTATTATCAGTGTGTCTGGTGCATCTGGTAGTGTATTGTGAGTGTGTCTGGCGAGTCTGGGAGTGTATTGTCAATGTGTCTGGTGCATCTGGGAGTGTACTGTGAGTGTGTCTAGTGGGTCTAGGAGTGTACTGTGAGTGTGTCTGGTGCATCTGGGAGTGTAATGTGAGTGTGTCTGGGAGTGTATTGTGAGTGTGTCTGGGAGTGTACTAGGAGTGTGGTGTGTCTGGGAGTGTACTAGGAGTGTGGTGTGTCTGGGAGTGTACTAGGGGTGTGGTGTGTCTGGGAGTGTACTAGGAGTGTGGTGTGTCTGGGAGTGTACTAGGAGTGTGGTGTGTCTGGGAGTGTACTAGGAGTGTGTCTGGTGCATCTAGGAGTGTACTAGAAGTGTGTCTAGTGCATCTGGGAGTGTACTAGGCATATGTCTGGTGAGTGAGTCTGGGAGTGTACTAGGAGTGTGCCTGGTGTGTGGGAGTGTACTAGGAGTGTGTCTGGTGTGTGTGGGAGTGTATTAGGAGTGTGTCTGGTGTGTGTGGGAGTGTACTAGAAGTGTGTCCTGTACATCTGGAAGTGTGCTAGGAGTGAGTCTGGGAGTGTACTAGGAGTGTGTCTGGTGTGTGTGGGAGTGTGCCTGGTGTGTGGGAGTGTGCTAGGAGTGTGTCTGGTGTGTGTGGGAGTGTATTAGGAGTGTGTCTGGTATGTGTGGGAGTGTACTAGAAGTGTGTCTTGTACATCTGGAAGTGTACTAGGAGTGAGTCTGGGAGTGTACTAGGAGTGAGTCTGGGAGTGTACTAGGAGTGTGTCTGGTGTGTGTGGGAGTGTATTAGGAGTGTGTCTGGTGTGTGTGGGAGTGTACTAGAAGTGTGTCCTGTACATCTGGAAGTGTGCTAGGAGTGAGTCTGGGAGTGTACTAGGAGTGTGTCTGGTGTGTGTGGGAGTGTACTAGGAGTGTGCCTGGTGTGTGGGAGTGTACTAGGAGTGTGTCTGGTGTGTGTGGGAGTGTATTAGGAGTGTGTCTGGTATGTGTGGGAGTGTACTAGAAGTGTGTCCTGTACATCTGGAAGTGTACTAGGAGTGAGTCTGGGAGTGTACTAGGAGTGTGTCTGGTGTGTGTGGGAGTGTACTAGGAGTGTGCCTGGTGTGTGGGAGTGTACTAGGAGTGTGTCTGGTGTGTGTGGGAGTGTATTAGGAGTGTGTCTGGTGTGTGTGGGAGTGTACTAGAAGTGTGTCCTGTACATCTGGAAGTGTACTAGGAGTGAGTCTGGGAGTGTACTAGGAGTGTGTCTGGTGTGTGTGGGAGTGTACTAGAAGTGTGTCCTGTACATCTGGAAGTGTACTAGGAGTGAGTCTGGGAGTGTACTAGGAGTGTGTCTGGTGTGTGTGGGAGTGTACTAGAAGTGTGTCCTGTACATCTGGAAGTGTACTAGGAGTGAGTCTGGGAGTGTGTCTGGTGTGTGTGGGAGTGTACTAGGAGTGTGCCTGGTGTGTGGGAGTGTATTAGGAGTGTGTCTGGTGTGTGTGGGAGTGTACTAGAAGTGTGTCCTGTACATCTGGAAGTGTACTAGGAGTGAGTCTGGGAGTGTACTAGGAGTGTGTCTGGTGTGTGTGGGAGTGTACTAGAAGTGTGTCCTGTACATCTGGAAGTGTACTAGGAGTGAGTCTGGGAGTGTGTCTGGTGTGTGTGGGAGTGTACTAGGAGTGTGCCTGGTGTGTGGGAGTGTATTAGGAGTGTGTCTGGTGTGTGTGGGAGTGTATTAGGAGTGTGTCTGGTGTGTGTGGGAGTGTATTAGGAGTGTGTCTGGTGTGTGTGGGAGTGTACTAGAAGTGTGTCCTGTACATCTGGAAGTGTACTAGGAGTGAGTCTGGGAGTGTACTAGGAGTGTGTCTGGTGTGTGTGGGAGTGTACTAGAAGTGTGTCCTGTACATCTGGAAGTGTGCTAGGAGTGAGTCTGGGAGTGTACTAAGAGTGTGTCTGGTGTGTGTGGGAGTGTATTAGGAGTGTGACTAGTGTGTCTAGGAGTGTACTAGAAGTGTGTCTTGTACATCTGGAAGTGTACTAGGAGTGAGTCTGGGAGTGTACTATAAGTGTGGTTGTTTAGGATTAAAGCCTGCAGGAGAGTAATTAAGGCAACATGATGCCTATACACTGCCAATCAAGAATATTTTAATCCACAAAATAAAGATCAATCCCTGTGATTATACACTGACAGATACTCACCTCCTGGTGAATACTTTAAGAAATATCAGCTTTTGTAATTAGCAAGATTTGATTTTAGTTTTTACTAAAAAAGCATCCTGTGTATAGCTTTGATTGTTATTATTATAATGAAAAAGAAGCACTAAACCACAAAGGCTAATATAGCTTTGATAATTTAAAAGATTTTTGGTGCCACTATATTTTTCTTTAGTACACAACCCCTAAATTGAAAACTACAGTAACATAGGGTTTTCTTCAACATATGCTCCATGGCTTTCCCAGGTATTTTCTGGATATTCTTCATAAATATAAATTAGCAATTTAGAGCAATATTTACAGAGTTATGGCTTCAATACAAAATGAGCTCAAATATGAAATAAAATTTATTATACATATAGAATCTAGAATTATTTTTTAAATTTCACATTCATGAGACCTTTAGTCACAAATTTTTGGGGATTATTGTACTTAAAACCCATGTCTTTTGCTGTATTCTTCAGGCTTGCCAGTCACTGTTCACTGTTCTGGCTGCCTACCTACTTCAGCTCTTTGTCTAAGCATTAGCATCTGTTGTTTATTTCCATTCATATGAGCTTGTTCTCTTGCTAGCCTATGGTAACTGCTTGCAATTTGGTCACGTTGATTTAACTGTTCAATGGCATAATCAGAAGATTTCCTGAAAGAAGTTTTAAGATATAATATTCATAATGATAAACAACTGTATGCTAAAACCATATCAACCTAATAGAAAACTGGCATAAAACTTATGTGCGTATATATATATTATATGGGTGTGAAGCATGGGTGATGAATGTTGCAGCGAGGAGAAGGCTGGAGGCAGTGGAGATGTCATGTCTGAGGGCAATGTGTGGTGTGAATATAATGCAGAGAATTCGTAGTTTGGAAGTTAGGAGGAGGTGCGGGATTACCAAAACTGTTGTCCAGAGGGCTGAGGAAGGGTTGTTGAGGTGGTTCGGACATGTGGAGAGAATGGAGCGAAACAGAGTGACTTCAAGAGTGTATCAGTCTGTAGTGGAAGGAAGGCAGGGTAGGGGTCGGCCTAGGAAAGGTTGGAGGGAGGGGGTAAAGGAGGTTTTGTGTGCGAGGGGCTTGGACTTCCAGCAGGCATGCGTGAGCGTGTTTGATAGGAGTGAATGGAGACAAATGGTTTTTAATACTTGACGTGCTGTTGGAGTGTGAGCAAAGTAACATTTATGAAGGGATTCAGGGAAACCGGCAGGCCGGACTTGAGTCCTGGAGATGGGAAGTACAGTGCCTGCACTCTGAAGGAGGGGTGTTAATGTTGCAGTTTAAAAACTGTAGTGTAAAGCACCCTTCTGGCAAGACAGTGATGGAGTGAATGATGGTGAAAGTTTCTTTTTCGGGCCACCCTGCCTTGGTGGGAATCGGCCAGTGTGATAATAAAAAATAAATAATAAATAAATATATTATTTTCATGAACATCTTATATGTTATTGTTATTCTCAACTCCATCGGATGTAAGGCATATGGAGAGCATACCTGGAGTTTACCTGGAGAGAGTTCTGGGGGTCAACGCCCCCACGGCCCGGTCTGTGACCAGGCCTCCTGGTGGATCAGAGCCTGATCAACCAGGCTGTTGCTGCTGGCTGCATGCAAACCAACGTACGAGCCACAGCCCGGCTGATCCGGAACTGACTTTAGGTGCTTGTCCAGTGCCAGCTTGAAGACTGCCAGGGGTCTGTTGGTAATCCCCCTTATGTGTGCTGGGAGGCAGTTGAACAGTCTCGGGCCCCTGACACTTATTGTATGGTCTCTTAACGTGCTAGTGACACCCCTGCTTTTCATTGGGGGGATGGTGCATCGTCTGCCAAGTCTTTTGCTTTCGTAGTGAGTGATTTTCGTGTGCAAGTTCGGTACTAGTCCCTCTAGGATTTTCCAGGTGTATATAATCATGTATCTCTCCCTCCTGCGTTCCAGGGAATACAGGTTTAGGAACCTCAAGCGCTCCCAGTAATTGAGGTGTTTTATCTCCGTTATGCGCGCTGTGAAAGTTCTCTGTACATTTTCTAGGTCGGCAATTTCACCTGCCTTGAAAGGTGCTGTTAGTGTGCAGCAATATTCCAGCCTAGATAGAACAAGTGACCTGAAGAGTGTCATCATGGGCTTGGCCTCCCTAGTTTTGAAGGTTCTCATTATCCATCCTGTCATTTTTCTAGCAGATGCGATTGATACAATGTTATGGTCCTTGAAGGTGAGATCCTCCGACATGATCACTCCCAGGTCTTTGACGTTGGTGTTTCGCTCTATTTTGTGGCCAGAATTTGTTTTGTACTCTGATGAAGATTTAATTTCCTCATGTTTACCATATCTGAGTAATTGAAATTTCTCATCGTTGAACTTCATATTGTTTTCTGCAGCCCACTGAAAGATTTGGTTGATGTCCACCTGGAGCCTTGCAGTGTCTGCAATGGAAGACACTGTCATGCAGATTCGGGTGTCATCTGCAAAGGAAGACACGGTGCTGTGGCTGACATCCTTGTCTATGTCGGATATGAGGATGAGGAACAAGATGGGAGCGAGTACTGTGCCTTGTGGAACAGAGCTTTTCACCGTAGCTGCCTCGGACTTTACTCTGTTGACGACTACTCTCTGTGTTCTGTTAGTGAGGAAATTATAGATCCATCGACCGACTTTTCCTGTTATTCCTTTAGCACGCATTTTGTGCGCTATTACGCCATGGTCACACTTGTCGAAGGCTTTTGCAAAGTCTGTATATATTACATCTGCATTCTTTTTGTCTTCTAGTGCATTTAGGACCTTGTCATAGTGATCCAATAGTTGAGACAGACAGGAGCGACCTGTTCTAAACCCATGTTGCCCTGGGTTGTGTAATTGATGGGTTTCTAGATGGGTGGTGATCTTGCTTCTTAGGACCCTTTCAAAGATTTTTATGATATGGGATGTTAGTGCTATTGGTCTGTAGTTCTTTGCTGTTGCTTTACTGCCCCCTTTGTGGAGTGGGGCTATGTCTGTTGTTTTTAGTAACTGTGGGACGACCCCCGTGTCCATGCTCCCTCTCCATAGGATGGAAAAGGCTCGTGATAGGGGCTTCTTGCAGTTCTTGATGAACACAGAGTTCCATGAGTCTGGCCCTGGGGCAGAGTGCATGGGCATGTCATTTATCGCCTGTTCGAAGTCATTTGGCGTCAGGATATCATCGGATAGGCTTGTGTTAATCAAATTTTGTGGCTCTCTCATAAAAAATTCATTTTGATCTTCAACTCTCAGTCTGGTTAGCGGCTTGCTAAAAACTGAGTCATATTGGGACTTGAGTAGCTCACTCATTTCCTTGCTGTCATCTGTGTAGGACCCATCTTGTTTAAGTAGGGGCCCAATACTGGACGTTGTTCTCGATTTTGATTTGGCATAGGAGAAGAAATACTTTGGGTTTCTTTCGATTTCATTTATGGCTTTTAGTTCTTCCCACGATTCCTGACTCCTAAAGGATTCTTTTAGCTTAAGTTCGATGCTTGCTATTTCTCTGACCAGTGTCTCCCTACGCATTTCAGATATATTGACCTCTTTTACAGTATGTATCAGGTTATTTGGCAATATGTTCAGGCTGCTGAATGAGGTATCCTTGTCACAGTACATGTATAGTACGTATGTACTTTCAAAATTATTCTCATATGTATATACAATTAAATTAATGTACTGGTACTGTGGTTTTAAATATATATCATACAGAAAAACATCATTCCACTAACATTGAGATGAAAAAATGGAAAATGGTGCCAATAATCATAAAGAGAAAAGCTCCAGCTGCAATGTATGAGTTTGGTAATTTCTTGTTGATGCCTCGTATTCCATAATAAGGCCGACCTTCATACTTATGATCTTCCCTCCTGTCTCGCATCTCCCAGAGGGTATCATCTTTGAATACTCTGTGTGAGAAAAATTAAATACATGACTAATTAAGAAAATCTTATAAGTACATAGACTGAAATAATAAATACTGTATTAAGTTTACCCAAGACAGAATCTTGTGTAACAGTACAGTAAATTACTAAGTTGCACACTGGTTTCTGGGTTTAAAACTTATCAACTGCATGTACTTATCAGGTGCATGTGGGTCATTGAGGCTGCAATTCATATGAACACCAAAATTGGGAATACTTTAATCCCTAAAACAGAAATTAAAGTAGTCTTTCAGTATATATATGTTTGTGTGACAAACTAATGGTACATGACTTACATATATAATAGCGAATATAGTACTATACTCTAGAAAATTTCACTCATACAATAAGCCTTCATAAACATCCCTATATTCATTTGCTTACTTTGTCTCTATTACTTAACAATGTCTATCTCCTCTCGTACCTTTAGATTTAATGTTTCTATCCATATCTATAGTCTGTATATAACAATTCTATCATGATGCACTAATGTACATCTTCTTCTTCTTCTTCTTCTTTCAACAAACTAGTCGTATCCCACCTAGGTGAAACCTCTCCATCCGTAACAAGAAACTAAGCAGTTTGGATGTGACGTCCCTCTTCACAAAAGTACCTACCACAAAAGCCACCGAGATTCTATGACGTAAAGTCAATCAGGACCTTAATCTTCCTCTACCTCCCGGAGATTTTGTTGACTTGATTGAACTCTGTGTTAATTTCAACTGTTTTTCTTTCAATAACAAGCTCTACAAATAAACCTATGGCATGGGAATGGGTTCCCCATCAGTGCTGTCCTAGCCAACTTGTACATGGAACATCTAGAGTCCGAACACTTCGTCAACATCATCCCTTCAAGCGTCACTTGGTTACGTTACATGGACAACGTCCTCGTAATAACTCCCAAGCGTTTTGATGTACGGAATCTACAAGCAAGGCTCAATGCAGTTGAACCAGCAATCCAGTTTACACTAGAAGAAGAGTCCAATGACAAACTACCTTTCCTCGACGTCCTCATTCACAAAGTAGACAACAACCTAAGATTTCAAGTTTATCGGAAACCTACCAATAAAAATTATCTCACATACTTCTATTCCAGTCAAGATACTAAGACCAAAAGAGGCATCATCATCGGGTTTTTCCTAAGAGCATACCGAATTTGTAGTCCCGAGTTTCTTGACGAGGAATGTACATACTACATTCACCAAACCTTCACTGATTTACATTTTCCTAATTCTCCACGCACCAACACCACTCCCAACAAAGTTATAATTCTTTCCAACAGCCAGGTTGCACTGAACGTTTCTTAAGTACTACTTTCACAAGCTAACACCAGAGTCACCATCGCTTCCAGCACTTTGATAAAGGATCTAACCAGAACAAAATCCAAGCACCACGAACCACTCAATGCAGGGGTTAACACTCTGCCCTGTGGAGGCTGCGACAAGATTTATGTAGGTGAAACAGCAAGAAACCTCGACATCCACCTCAAAGAACACATTTATGCATGTAGGAATGATAACTTGAACAACGCCTGTGTACAACACCAAAATTCCACCAATCATCTCATGAAGTTCAGGGACGCCCAACTAGTGATCAAAGAAACTAATTTCCACAGACGTAAGTGTCTTGAATCTTCACTAATAGCTGTTTCTAATACAATTAAACAAAACAAAGGCAGCTTCACCATCTCTGAGGTCTTAGCAAGAATCCTCCTGAAAACGGTAAACCCTGCCATCACATAGTCTCTCCTGTTAATACTACATAAGCACATTACAGAGAATGAACATTGAAACAGGCCTTCTCTATCCAGCCTCCAATAGAAATATTTGTCTAACCTATTTTTGTTTCCCAAATAATAGCTTTTATATCCTTTTACTCATGTAAAAGTTAATTGTTCTAACATATTGTATTACTACTACTACTACTACTACCACTAGTATTGCACCTCACTCTGAGCCTATATATACCCTCTGTGTCCATGTATTGTTTGTAACGGCTTGACAAAGCTCCTGGAGAGCGAAACATTGCCACAATAAAATGTCACATTAGTTGCACTTGTGTCCTTTTACTTTACTTATTACAACAAGAAAAACAAAAGTTTCTCTTTTTAACTTTAGTAATGTATACAGGAGAAGGGATTACTAGCCCCTTGCTCCTGGTATTTTAGTTGACTCTTATGACAAGCATGGCTTATGGAGGGAGAATTCTGTTCCACTTCCCCATGGAGATAAGAGGAAATAGACAAGAAGAACTAGTAGGAAAATAGAAGAAAACCCAGAGGGATACCTGGAGTATACCTGGAGAGGGTTCTGGGAGTCAATGCCCCCATGGCCCGGTCTGTGACCAGGCTTCATGGTGGATCAGGGCCTGATCAACCAGGCTGTTACTGTTGGCTGCACACAACCCAAAGTATGAACCACAGCCTGGCTGGTCAGGTACTGACTTTAGGTGCCTGTCCAGTGCCTGCCAGGGGTCTATTGGTAATCCCCCCTTATGTATGCTGAGAGGCAGTTGAAGAGTCTTGGGTCCCTAACACTTATTGTGTTGTCTCTTATCATGCTAGTGGCACCTGTGCTTTTCATTGGGAGGATGTTGCATCGTCTGCCGAGTCTTTTGCTTTCATAGGGAGAGACTTTTGTGTGCAAGTTTGGTACTAATCCCTCTAGGATTTTCCAAGTGTATATAACTATGTATCTCTCTTGCCTGCATTCTAGGGAGTACAAGTTGAGGAACTTCAAATGTTCCCAGTAACTGAGGTGCTTTATCACAGTTATGTGGTGTGCTGTGAAAATTCTCTGTACATTTTCTAGGTCAGCAATTTCACCTCCCTTGAAAGGTGCTGTTAGCTTGCAGCAATATTCCAGCCTAGATAGAACAAGCGACATGAAGAGTGTCATCATGGACTTGGCATCCCTGGTTTTGAAGATTCTCATTATCCATCCTGTCATTTGTGTATGTGTATATATATACGTATATGCTTGTACAAGCATGAGTAGTGTGACCTAAGTCTAAGTAGAAGTAGCAAGACATACCTGAAATCTTGCATGTTTATGAGACAGAAAAGACACCATGAGTGTGTGTTAAGGTAGAAAGTTGAAAGTGAACACAGAAAAGAGTAAGGTGATGAGGGTATCAAATGATTTAGATAAAAGAAAAATTGGATATCAAATTGGGGAGGAGGAGTATGGAAGAAGTGAATGTTTTCAGATACAGAGGACACCCGACATTCGATGGCATCGACATTCGATAAATCCGACATTCGATGCATTTTAACGCAAAAAATTTCGCCTTGACATTCGATGGAAAACCCAACATTCAATACGATTCGTACGAGACGTGTCCATGTGTGGCCTGAACTGCCCCGTGTGTGCCAGTGTTTACAAGCCAGCCAGTGTGCGCGCATCAAAGGATACATTCGGTACATTCCATATTATCCATATTATCACTGTGTTTGGTGCTTGTTTCTGCAAAATAAGTCACCTTGGGCCCCAAGAAAGCTTCTAGTGCCAAGCCTTCGAGAAAAAAGGCACTATTGAAATGAAGAAAGAGATAATTGCAAAGTACGAAAGTGGAGTGCGTGTGTCGGAGCTGGCCAGGCTGTATAGTAAACCCCTATCAACCATCTCTACTATAGTGAGCAGGAAAACGGCAATCAAGGAAGCTGTTGTTGCAAAAGGTGCAACTTTGTTTTCGAAACAGAGATCGCTAGTGTTAGAAGATGATGAGAGACTGTTATTGGCGTGGATAAATGAAAAACAGATAGCAGGAGACAGCATCTCTCAAGCGATCATTTGTGAAAAGGCTAGGCAGTTGCATGATGATTTGGTAAAGAAATTGCCTGCAACTAGTGGTGATGTGAGTGAATTTAAGGCCAGCAAAGGCTGGTTTGAAAGATTTAAGAATCGCAGTGGCATACACGGTGTGGTAAGGCATGGTGAGGCTGCCAGTTCGGACCACAAAGCAGCTGAAAAATATGTGCACGAATTCAAGGAGTACATAGAGGCTGAAGGATTGAAACCTCATTTGCAAGTCCCAAATGAGTGGATAGAGTTATCAGAGCTTATTTCTTGGGTAGCATTGAGGACTGGGTTGGGAAAATGTTTCGTTAGTGGGATGAATTGTAAAGGACCTGCCGAGCATGGGCCAACAGGCCTGCTGCAGTGATCCTCCTTTCTTATGTTCATCAACCACTATCACAACTGCTTCCACTCTACCACCACCATCTTTGTATTTTTCTACAAACTTTTTCATAAATTATGTGTTTCTCACATTCTTTACCAAAGGGCTGGCACTAGAAGCTTTATTTGGAGCCATGGTAGCTTATTTAGCACTTGCAAGCACTAAAATCAATGGAATATTATGAAATATTTCGTAGGAGCATGTGAGGGGACCGTCACTCACTGGTAAAGAATGGCACACTGGCTGGGAAGGAAAGGCTGAGGCGGCTCAGAGCGTGAGTACGCTTCCGGGACGAAGGACTATTAGGACTATTAGCGAGTTACCGGACCATTTGCGAGCCAATATTTTGACGAAAAAACAGGACTATTTCCGAAATGGACGACTTTCAGGCCGGACGATTATTGAGGGACCACTGTATTCTATTGTTATTAATTTATTGTTATTGTTGTTATTGTAATTATTCTATTGCATTAAACTTAATATTTCATGTGGTAAAATTTTTTTTTCATACTTTGGGTGTCTTGCACGGATTAATTTGGTTTCCATTATTTCTTATGGGGAAAATTAATTCGACATTCGATAGCTCTCAGGAATGGATTAATATCGAATGTTGAGGGTCCACTGTACTTGGGAGTTGATGTGTCGGTGGATGGATTTATGAAGGATGAGGTTAATCATAGAATTGATGAAGGAAAAAAGGTGAGTGGTGCGTTGAGGTATATGTGGAGTCAAAAAACGTTATCTATGGAGGCAAAGAAGGGAATGTATGAAAGTATAGTAGTACCAACACTCTTATATGGGTGTGAAGCTTGGGTTGTGAATGCAGCAGCGAGGAGGCGGTTGGAGGCAGTGGATATGTTCTGTCTAAGGGCAATGTGTGGTGTAAATATTATGCAGAAAATTCGGAGTGTGGAAATTAGGAGAAGGTGTGGAGTTAATAAAAGTATTAGTCAGAGGGCTGAAGAGGGGTTGTTGAGGTGGTTTGGTCATTTAGAGAGAATGGATCAAAGTAGAATGACATGGAGAACATTTAAATCTGTAGGGGAAGGAGGGCGGGGTAGGGGTCGTCCTCAAAAAGGTTGGAAGGAAGAGGTATGGGAGGTTTTGTGGGCGAGGGGCTTGGACTTCCAGTAGGCGTGCGTGAGCATGTTTGATGGGAGTGAATGGAGACGAATGGTATTTGGGACCTGACGATCTGTTGGAGTGTGAACAGGGTAATGTTTAGTTAAGGGATTCTGGGAAACCGGTTATTTTTATATAGCCGGACTTGAGTCCTGGAAATGGGAAGTACAATACCTGCACTCTAAAGGAGGGGTTCAGGATATCGACAGTTTGGAGGGATATGTTGTGTATCTTTATACGTATATGCTTCTAAACTGTTGTGTTCTGAGCACCTCTGCAAAAACAGTGATTATGTGTGAGTGAGGTGAAAGAGTTGAATGATGATGAAAGTATTTTCTTTTTGGGGATTTTCTTTCTTTTTGGGTCACCCTGCCTCGGTGGGAGACGGCCGACTTGTTAAAAAAAAAAAAAAAAAATGTATGTGTAGTGTGACCTAAGTGTAAGTAGAAGTAGCAAGACATACCTGAAACCTTGCATGTTTATGAGACAGAAAAATGGACACCAGCAATCCTACCATCATGTAAAACAATTATAGGCTTTTGTTTTACACTCACTTGGCAGGACGGTAGTACCTCCCTGGGCGGCTGCTGTCTACCAACCTATTACCTAGTACTAATGTACATTTTTTTTTTTTAACAAGTCAGCCGTCTCCCACCGAGGCAGGGTGACCCAAAAAAGAAAGAAAATCCCCAAAAAGAAAATACTTTCATCATCATTCAACACTTTCACCTCACTGTTTTTGCAGAGGTGCTCAGAACACAACAGCTTAGAAGCATATACCTATAAAGATACACAACATATCCCTCCAAACTGCTAATATCCTGAACCCCTCCTTTAGAGTGCAGGCATTGTACTTCCCATTTCCAGGACTCAAGTCCAGCTATATAAAAATAACCAGTTTCCCTGAATCCCTTCACTAAATATTACGCTGCTCACACTCCAACAGATCGTCAGGTCCCAAATACCATTTGTCTCCATTCACTCCTATCTAACATGCTCACGCATGCTTGCTGGAAGTCTAAGCTCCTCGCCCACAAAACCTCCTTTACCCCCTCCCTCCAACCTTTTCGAGGATGACCCCTACCCCGCCTTCCTTCCCCTACAGATTTATACGCTCTCCATGTCATTCTACTTTGATCCATTCTCTCTCAATGACCAAGCCACCTCAACAACCCCTCTTCAGCCCTCTGACTAATACTTTTATTAACTCCACACCTTTTCCTAATTTCCACACTCCGAATTTTCTGCATAATATTTACACCACACATTGCCCTTAGACAGGACATCTCCACTGCCTCCAACTGCCTCCTCGCTGCTGCATTCACAACCCAAGCTTCACACCCATATAAGAGTGTTGGTACTACTATACTTTCATACATTCCCTTCTTTGCCTCCATAGATAACGTTTTTTGTCTCCACATATACCTTAACGCACCACTCACCTTTTTTCCCTCATCAATTCTATGATTAACCTCATCCTTCATAAATCCATCCGCCGACACGTCAACTTCCAAATATCTGAAAACATTCACTTCTTCCATACTCCTCCTCCCCAATTTGATATCCATTTTTTCTTTATCTAAATCATTTGATACCCTCATCACCTTACTCTTTACTATGTTCACTTTCAACTTTCTACCTTTACACATACTCCCAAACTCATCCACTAACCTTTGCAATTTTTCTTTAGACTCTCCATGAGCACAGTATCATCAGCAAAAAGCAACTGTGTCAATTCCCATTTTGTAGTTGATTCCCCATAATTTAATCCCAACCCTCTCCAGAACACCCTAGCATTTACTTCTTTTACAACCCCATCTATAAATAAGTGTATATTAAACAACCATGGTGACATTCCACATCCCTGTCTAAGACCTGCTTTTACTGGGAAGTAGTCTCCCTCTCTTCTACACACCCTAACCTGAGCCTCACTATCCTCATAAAAACTCTTTACAGCATTTAGTAACTTACCACCTATTCCATATACAGTGGACTCTCGACATTCGATGGCATCGACATTCGATACATCCGACATTCGATGCATTTTAACGCAAAAATTTCGCCTCGACATTCGATCGAAAACCCGCTATTCGATACGATTCGTACGAGATGTGTCCACGTGTGGCCTGAACTGCCCCGTGTGTGCCAGTGTTTACAAGCCAGCCAGTGTGCGCACATCTAAGGATACATTCGGTACATTCGATATTATCCATATTATCACTGTTTTTGGTGCTTGTTTCTGCAAAATAAGTAACCATGGGCCCCAAGAAAGCCTCTAGTGCCAACCCTTCAAACCACTTTAGGAAAGTCATAAAGGAACGGGAGGTACAGGCCTCTATGGACAGATATGTTGTGCGACAGAAGTCCAGTGACTCTCAAGTTGGTCCTAGTGGCATTAAAAGAAGAAGGGAAGTAACCCCGGAAAAAGACTTGATACCTCAAGTCCTAAAGGAAGGGGATTCCCCTTCTAAACACTAACACCATCCACACTCTCCTCTCCTCCTATCCCATCAATCATCACCAGATCTTAAAAATAACTATGGGCACCTTACTGACAAAGAGAATGAAATGTGCTTGATTTTAAATAATTATTTTCTCTCAGTTTTTACACAGGAAGACACTAACAATATTCCAGTAATTAATTTTTACAGTGGGCTAGAAGAAGATAAATTATGTAACATCACAGTCACTAGTGAAATGGTTGTGAAGCAGATAGACAGACTGAAGCAAAGTAAGTCGCCGGGTCCTGATGAGGTTTTTTCAAGGGTTCTTAAGGAATGCAACATGGAACTCTGTGAACCATTAACTAATATTTTTAATTTATCTCTTCAAACAGGTGTAGTGTCTGATATGTGGAAGATGGCTAATGTAACTCCTATTTTTAAAACAGGGGACAAGTCGTTACCATCAAATTACCGTCCAATAAGCCTGACCTCAATTGTAGGCAAATTACTAGAGTCAATTATAGCTGAGATTATAAGAAGCCATCTCGATAAGCATAGCTTGATTAATGATACTCAGCATGGATTCACAAGAGGCCGGTCTTGTCTAACTAATTTATTAACTTTCTTCAGTAAAGCTTTTGAGGCTGTTGACCACAATAAAGAATTTGATATTATTTACTTAGATTTTAGTAAGGCTTTTGATAGAGTTCCGCACCATAGACTGTTAAAGAAAGTGGCAGCTCATGGAATTGGGGGAAAAGTGCTCTCGTGGATCGAGTCATGGCTCACTGACAGGAAGCAGAGAGTGTCCATAAATGGGGTTAAATCCGAGTGGGGATCTGTAACAAGTGGCGTTCCACAGGGATCAGTCTTGGGCCCGTTGTTGTTTATAATATATATCAATGTTCTTGATGAGGGAATTACTAGTGATATGAGCAAATTCGCCGATGACACAAAGATGGGTAGGATAATTGATTCAAACGTAGATGTTATGGAACTTCAGGAGGATTTAAACAAACTCTATTCTTGGTCAGAAAAGTGGCAGATGCAGTTCAATGTAGATAAATGCAAGGTTCTGAAGCTTGGGAGTGCCCATAACCCTAGTACTTATAAGTTAAATGATGTAGAACTTAGCCATACAGATTGCAAAAAGGACTTGGGGGTTATGGTGAGCAGCAACCTTAAACCAAGACAGCAATGCCTAAGCGTACGTAATAAGGCAAATAGATTACTGGGATTTATATCAAGAAGTGTAAGCAGCAGAAGTCCAGAGGTCATACTGCAGCTTTATACATCATTAGTAAGGCCTCACCTAGATTATGCAGCTCAGTTCTGGTCTCCGTATTACAAAATGGACATAAATTCGTTAGAAAACATTCAGCGTAGGATGACTAAATTAATACATAGAAATCTTCCTTATGAAGAAAGATTGAAGACTCTTAAGTTACATTCACTTGTTAGACGAAGAATGAGGGGAGACCTGATCGAAGTGTATAAGTGGAAGATAGGTATTAATAAAGGGGATATTAATAAGGTCTTGAGGATGTCTCTCCAAGAGAGAACCCGCAGTAATGGATTTAAATTAGATAAGTTTAGATTTAGAAAGGACATAGGAAAGTATTGGTTTGGAAATAGGGTAGTTGATGAGTGGAACAGTCTACCTAGTTGGGTTATTGAGGCTGGGACTTTGGGTAGTTTCAAATCTAGGTTGGATAAGTACATGAGTGGGAGGGGTTGGATTTGAGTGGGACTTTCACATAAGAGCTTATTTCTTGGGTGGCATTGAAAATTGGGTTGGGCAAATGTTTTGTAAGTGGGATGAATTGTAAAGGACCTGCCTAGTATGGGCCAGCAGGCCTCCTGCAGTGTTCCTCCTTTCTTATGTTCTTATGTTCATTAAAGGTAAGTGTCAATCATTCTGTTGTTATTAATCTATTGTTATTGTTGTTATTGTAATTATTCTATTGCATTAAACTTAATATTTCATGTGGTAAATTTTTTTTTTTCATACTTTTGGGTGTCTTGCACGGATTAATTTGATTTCCATTATTTCTTAAGGGGAAAATTAATTCGACTTTTGATATTTTCGACATTTGATGAGCTCTCAGGAACGGATTAATATCGAATGTCGGGGGTCCACTGTACTTGCAACATCTGCCACATTGCTCCCCTATCCACTCTATCATATACCTTGTCTAAATCCACAAATGCAATAAAAACTTCCCTACCTTCATCTAAATACTGTTCACATATATGCCTCAATGTAAACACTTGATCTACACATCCCCTACCCACTCTGAAACCTCCTTGCTCATCCGCAATCCTACATTCTGTCTTACCTCTAATTCTTTCAATTATAACCCTACCGTACACTTTTCCTGGTATACTCAATAAACTTATTCCTCTATAATTTTTACAACACTTTTCCTGGTATACTCATATATTTATTCCTCTATAATTTTTACAATCTCTATTGTCCCCCTTCCCTTTATATAAAGGGACTATACATGCTCTCTGCCAATCCCTAGGTACCTTCCCCTCTTTCATACATTTATTAAACAAAAATACCAACCACTCCAACACTATATCCCCCCCTGCTTTTAATATTTCTGTCATGATCCCATCAGTTCCATCATTCTACGTAATGCCTCACGCACCTCCCCCACACTCACATCCTGTTCTCCTTCACTCCTAAAAGATGGTATACCTCCCTGGCCAGTGCATGAAATTACCATTTCCCTTTCCTCATCGCCATTTAAAAGTTCCTCAAAATATTCTCGCCATCTCCCCAAAACCTCCATCTCCCCATCTACTACTCCCCTACTCTGTTTTTAACTGACAAATCCATTCATTCTCTAGGCTTTCTTAACTTATTTAACTCACTCCACAATTTTTTCTTATTTTCATTAAAATTTCTTGACAGTGCCTCTCCCACTCTATCATCTGCTCTCCTTTTGCACTCTCTCACCACTCTCTTCACCTTTCTTTTACTCTCCATATACTCTACTCTTCTTATAACACTTCTGCTTTGTAAAAACCTCTCATAAGCTACCTTTTTCTCTTTTATCACACCCTTTACTTCATCATTCCACCAATCACTCCTCATTCCTCCTGCACCCACTCTCCTATAACCACAAACTTCTGCCCCACATTCTAATACTGCATTTTTAAAACTATTCCAACCCTCTTCAACCCCCCCACTACTCATACTTGCACCAGCCCACCTTTCTGCCAATAGTTGCTTATATCTCACCCAAACTTCCTCCTCCCTTAGTTTATACACTTTCACCTCCCTCTTGCTTGTTGTTGCCATTTTCCTCTTTTCCCATCTACCTCTTACTCAAACTGTAGCTACAAATAAATAATGATCCGATATATCAGTTGCTCCTCTATAAACGTGTACATATTGGAGCCTACCCATCAACCTTTTATCCACCAATACATAATCTAACAAACTACTTTCATTATGTGCTATATCATACCTTGTATATTTATTTATCCTCTTCTTCATAAAATATGTATTACTTATTACCAAACCTCTTTCTACACATAGGTCAATTAAAGGCTCCCCATTTTCATTTACCCCTGGCATCCCAAATTTACCTCCACAACATTTTTGCCCACTTTAGCAATGAAATCCTCAACCACCATTACTCTCACACTTGGTTCAAAACTAATGTACATATATGTATGTGAATAATATTTATTGCTTTTATACTTTTATATATGTCTTCTTTCAACACACCAGCCGTATCCCACAGAGGCGGGGTGGCCCAAAAGGAAAAACAAAAGTTTCTCCTTTCACATTTAGTAATATATACAGGAGAAGGGGTTACTAGCCCTTTCCTCCCGGCATTTTAGTCACCTCTTACGACACGCATGGCTTACGGAGGAAGAATTCTGTTCCACTTCCCCATGGAGATAAGAGGATATAAACAAGAACAAGAACTAGAAAGAAAATAGAAGAAAACCCAGAGGGGTATGTATATATATGCTTGTACATGCAATGTGTAGCGTGACCTAAGTGTAAGTAGAAGTAGCAAGATGTACCTGAAATCTTGCATGTTTATGAGACAGAAAAAAGACACCAGCAATCCTACCATCATGTAAAACAATTACAGGTTTTCATTTTACACTCTCTTGGCAGGATGGTAGTACCTCCCTGGGCGGTTGCAGTCTACCAACCTACTACCTAGGACTAATGTACATATATGTGAATAATATTTATTGCTTTTATACTTTTATATATGTACCCCTAAAATATAATTTTTTTCTCCATTCTCAACATAATTTTTTCCTCTCAATATTTCCTTGTCTACTGCTTTCATTCTATAGGATACCTTTGCCTATAATTATATACATTAAAATACATTAAGTAGCTGTATGATAAACAGCAGTTATCCAGGGAAGTACTACCTTCATAAATGTGCAAAATGGTAGCCTGTTAAATATTCTTACGTTTTTAATATGATCCTAGTGGGTTTAGCACTTGGTTTTGATTATAATAATATGTAATCTTAAGTTTTTAGTCTTGAAATACCTGTATCAGTTTTTAAATTCAGGAGGCCTACTCTGAAACTGGGCTGTGAGAACGATGATCCCCAGAGCCATTAAGATATACAAGATATATCTTTCAAAATCCCAAGTACAGTAGTACATAATTGCATATGCTAACAAAATAAAATAAATATCCAGAAGCGTACAGTAGTATTGACAAGAATTACATTCATCATTACTAATGGAACATTTTTACTCTAATGTCAATATGTAGTCTCTTGTAATATACATAACTGTAATCAGCAATGTATGACCCTAGTGGTTTAGTGCTTAATTGTGATTATAATAATAATCTATAACTGTAATGGATTTGCATACATACACTTTCTGTTGTGGAGCATCAGTCATTATACCACCATACTGGCGCATGTTTGGACGTTCTTGGTATGCAAGGTCTGCATCATAAGCAAGACGTAAGTGTGGCTTACTTAACACTGAGTAAGCTTCATTGAGAGAAATAAACTGTTGATGGTGTTTAGCGGAGTCAGGATTTTTATCAGGATGAAGCTGCAAGAAAACAAGAATATTAAAGCTATATTTCTGAAGGTAAAGCCATTTGGGAAAATTATATGCCTTCCCAATACATGTATACTGTATAATGTATTTTACAAAATTACTGTGCTGTAACAAACTAACAATTAGTGACTGCTGCTGTAACATTAAAATACAGTATACAGTACTGTTCTCACATACTAAATATTTTTTGCACATCTATGAAGATTTCCAAATACGTTATAAACTGTAATTCATAACATCTTCATGCTTATAAAAAATTAATATCTAGAGAGACATTATTATTATTATTATTATTATTATTATTATTATGGGGAAGAGCTTAACCCAGGTTTGGGGAACCTTTTTACGTTGGAAGACTGCATTAAAGTTAGCTGTAATCTAATAAGGCTGCATTCAAGAAGTTTTGATTAGATACACTGCAAAATGTTGGTTATTTTGTAAAAAGTTAATTACAATATGATATAATAACTTCAAGAAAAATAATTCAGTCAAAAGGCCGCACTTAATACACTAGAAGGCTGCAGGTTGCACTAGAAGGCTGCAGGTTGCACTAGAAGGCTGCAGGTTGCACTAGAAGGCTGCAGGTTGCTCACCCAGCCATAACCCAGTCTGGGAAATGGGAGGTAATTAGGTTAAATCTGAGGAAGGGAGAGGGTTTTTCCAGTTCTTTGGATTAGTAGCCTTTCACCAGCATCAGAGCACCACCCCTGGAAGGGCCTAAAGAGACAAAGAAATGAGAAAATGTTATCTTAAAACATGGCACAATACAGAGTACATGAACCAAAAACTCAACAAGAATGTCTTTTTCTCTTGAAATATTCTGAATGGTTTTCATTTATAAATGTGGCTGTACATAACACACATTGTTTTTACCTTTTACAAGTAAAGGAAATAATAATACTCTTACCTCTTTTGATAAACGGAAAAAAGCTTCTTTAATATCACTCTGAGTGCAGTCTCTCTGCAGTTCCAGAAGCTCATAATGATTTTTACATTTTGAGCTGAAAAAATAACTAAATATAAACATACATAAGAACACTCAAAGTAAATCTGGCTAGTATGAAATTAAAACTATTTGTACAAACACACAACACAATAAAATACCATCACACAAGGCATATGGCACTAAACCCTGTGGAGGGTCAAATACAACAATGTCCAATTTCATGTTACGGCAAATAATACCCAAAATTAATAAATTATTCCTGACGCAGTTAACATAACATAATTATATGTTTTCAATAAAAATAACTAAACATTAATGCAAAAATATACATTCACACAGTACTGTATATACACTGAGAGGTGTATAAATTCTGTAATATTTTGAGCATGCAGAAATGAATGGCAATTTAGCAAATAGTGTTTGCTTAAGTTGGTGAACAGGTTGCACAAAGACGTACAGGAGCACCTGTAGGCAATGGGTGAGGTATGTGAACAATTCTCAATCTACAAAGCATACCCTCTAGTGACAATTCTTGCTGAAAGAGAAAGGCCAAAAACCCACACCATGTTGAACCCTATAAGGGGTTCACCAAGCCAGCCACCTCCCAATAATGTAACTATGTACAGTATGTAGCCCATTAAAAGAGGGAAATAGTTATTATATATGACCTAAATGTGAGTTCTGAGCAGTGATCTCACTGCCAATGCCAGGAAAGTGTCAAGTTAAAAATAGTCTCTGTGAGATGTTGAAATGACAACTGATTTAACCAGTTTCATTTTGTTATTACATAGAACATGTATGTTTCAAGTCTAAGTTGAGGTTAAAAAACAATTATTTGTTGGACAATGTCCATGAATATTTATGACAGCATTGTATTTCAGTGACAGTGAAATAAAGTCAGTAGTATACTGTATGTATTTGCAGTATATTATCAAGATGTTGCAGCATTTTAGGAATCCCAACAGGAAAGTTCATACCTGCCAATGGAGAGATGCTGTATGACTTGGTATCTAAACCAGGAAAA
Source organism: Cherax quadricarinatus (assembly GCF_038502225.1). NCBI lineage: Eukaryota > Metazoa > Arthropoda > Malacostraca > Decapoda > Parastacidae > Cherax > Cherax quadricarinatus. The sequence continues at coordinate 69,428,829 of NC_091295.1, read as the reverse complement.
ACTTCCCATAAGTAATCTCTTATTTAGGGTCAAACGCTCTAGAGTTCTGCTCTGCATTTTTTATTCCTGGTAAACTCACGCCCAAGGCACTGTCTTATTTCTTGATTATGATGATTTTATCAAGGATTCTAAGGAGTAAAGGGTAATGATTACATTAACAAAAATCATTTACATAATGGCCAAGTAATACAGTGAATCACAATCAAGTCGTCAGGTTATTGTAGTTAATGAGGTCATTCCAGTTATGAACTTGGATTTACTGTATACATGTACTTCATGTATACATGTACTTCATGTACTGATAATGCTCAAATTAATTGCAAATAACAAGGCAGATTTCTAGGCCTATATCCTACAAATATCTATGAAAAAAATTAGGAACAAATCTGATATTACTATACAAGTGCATATGTAGTTCTACATTACTAAACTCTAATGGAAATAAACCACTCTGACTTTTTTTGGGTTATCCTGGGTAACTAACACATGTTACCATGTATGATAATGGTACCTGTGTACCTGTACCTAAATAAACTTACTTAAAGTAGGACTATATACCCTAGGAAACTTTTTTTTTTTTTGGATGGTTCTCCCGTACAGCAAATTTTATAATAAATGAAGACCAGTGGCAGCTCGTCAAAAAATAGAATGGGGGGACTGTGTGACTGCAAGCCTCATAGAACAGCATAATAAACATTACTAAAGTAATGATAACTGGGTGTGTCCTGCATCAAATGTAGCTCCTCGCTGCCAGTTGTAATGCCAGTAATACCTATACTATCGTACAGCATCAAACTTCTATTTTTAATAATTTTTTATCTCGTTTGAACAAAAGAATGAAAAATTCGCTTATAAATACATTGAAAAAAACATACAACAGATTTTTCCTGTAATATATCTGTCAGTTGCAAATTATTTTAGCATAAGGCTGATGAAGTCATACGTCTGGCAGTGAGCATCTGGTGGGGACTGCAGCTCCTATGGATGAGCCGCCATTGCTGAAGACCTTCTCTGACATGACACTCGTACTAAGAAAAAATGGATTATTTTCACAAAAAATCTAAAATAATAATTTGCCCAATAAATATCTGATTTAAGTTATGCAGATGATACCTGGTGGTAGCACAGTATACAGGAGAGGCTGAAAGAGACAGTACTAGGTATGATAATTGTATGTACTTATAATCATAATATATATTTTTACAAGTACAGTAGTACATGTATTAGGTTGTTAGGTAAGACACACATGCAACAGTTAGGTATCTTTATTTCTAAACATTTCGCCCACACAGTAGGCCTTTTAGTCGAGTACAGAAAAGTTGGTAGAAGCAGAAGAGATTTGAAGATGATGTAATCAGTCCATCACCCTTGAAGACGTAGTTTTGATTATTTAATATTATAATGAAGGGAGACTGCTAAACCCATAGGATTATGCAGCGCCTGTGGGGGGGGGAAATGTGTAAGGTATTCAGGCTTAATTCAGGGAACCGGAGCACAGATCCAATTCCTTAGATGAAGAACCCCTAACCAACATCAAGGAACCATCCTTGAGGGGACGCAGTTTTGAGGTGGTCAGTCTTCAAGGGTGATAGACTGATTACATCGTCTTCACGTCTCTTCTGCTTCTACCAACTTTTCTGTACTAGACTGAAGAAGCCTACTGTGTAGGCGAAATGTTTTGAAATATAGATACCTAACTGTTGCACATGTGTCTTACCTAACAACCTGTCAGTATTTCATACCATTTTAATATACATGTATACAAAATGCATGCTAAAGGAATAACAGGAAAAGTCAGTCGATGGATCTATAATTTCCTCACTAACAGAACACAGAGAGTAGTCGTCAACAGAGTAAAGTCCAAGGCAGCTACGGTGAAAAGCTCTGTTCCACAAGGCACAGTACTCGCTCCCATCTTGTTCCTCATCCTCATATCCGACATAGACAAGGATGTCAGCCACAGCACCGTGTCTTCCTTTGCAGATGACACCCGAATCTGCATGACAGTGTCTTCCATTGCAGACACTGCAAAGCTCCAGGCAGACATCAACCAAATCTTTCAGTGGGCTGCAGAAAACAATATGAAGTTCAACGATGAGAAATTTCAATTACTCAGATATGGTAAACATGAGGAAATTAAATCTTCATCAGAGTACAAAACAAATTCTGGCCACAAAATAGAGCGAAACACCAACGTCAAAGACCTGGGAGTGATCATGTCGGAGGATCTCACCTTCAAGGACCATAACATTGTATCAATCGCATCTGCTAGAAAAATGACAGGATGGATAATGAGAACCTTCAAAACTAGGGAGGCCAAGCCCATGATGACACTCTTCAGGTCACTTGTTCTATCTAGGCTGGAATATTGCTGCACACTAACAGCACCTTTCAAGGCAGGTGAAATTGCTGACCTAGAAAATGTACAGAGAACCTTCACAGCGCGCATAACGGAGATAAAACACCTCAATTACTGGGAGCGCTTGAGGTTCCTGAACCTGTATTCCCTGGAACGCAGGCGGGAGAGATACATGATTATATACACCTGGAAAATCCTAGAGGGACTGGTACCGAACTTGCACACGAAAATCACTCACTACGAAAGCAAAAGACTTGGCAGACGATGCACCATCCCCCCAATGAAAAGCAGGGGTGTCACTAGCACGTTAAGAGACCATACAATAAGTGTCAGGGGCCCAAGACTGTTCAACTGCCTCCCAGCACACATAAGGGGGATTACCAACAGACCCCTTGCAGTCTTCAAGCTGGCACTGGACAAGCACCTAAAGTCAGTTCCTGATCAGCCAGGCTGTGGCTCGTACGTTGGTTTGCATGCAGCCAGCAGCAACAGCCTGGTTGATCAGGCTCTGATCCACCAGGAGGCCTGGTCACAGACCGGGCCGCGGGGGCGTTGACCCCCAGAACTCTCTCCAGGTAAACTTCAGGTAAGGTATACATTATTATTATAATCATGGAGCGGTAAACCCATAAGATTATACAGCGCACGTGGAAGAGATGGAAGGTATTCAGTTTTAATTTATGGAACCGGAGCACAGATCCAATTCCCTAGATCAAGAGCCCCTCACAAACGTCAAGGAACCTCCCTTGAGGAGACAAGGTATACAGGCCAAGCTGACATTAGCTACTATACAGGAACCCCCTTGTTATGACAGATCATTTAGGGTAAATTAGGTTAATTTTGTCCATAAGATCCCCTTGATGTTGGTGAGGGGCTCTTGATTTAGGGAATTGGATCTGTGCTCCAGTTCCCCAAATTAAGCCTGAATGCCTTCCACATCCCCCCCCCAGGCGCTGTATAATCCTCCGGGTTTAGCGCTTCCCCCTTGATTGTAATAATAATAATAATAATGTCCATAAGATACGACCCACACCTGTCAACTTACACCAGGTGCCTATTTTACTGCTAAGTGAACGGGAACAGCAGTTATCTTAAGGAAACATGTCTTAATGTTTCCACCCGTTCCGGGGATCGACCACCGGATCTCAGTGTGGGAGTTGAGTGCGCTACCAATCAAGCTACGGGATACCTGTTGCACTTTAATAACTATATTCCTTTGTACTTCTCTGTATCATGTTCAAATAAATAAATAAATAAAAGTAAACCTACTAAATAATGTCTCTTTCCTCTTGCCTTTGTTTGTAGTTTATAGGGCCAGCCAGACTTCCACCGTACTGCTGGAACTCACATCCTGGGTAAGAGGATAATATAACAATAATAATAATATCTTCATTTACTACAAGTACATGACCAAGGTATACAGATCATAGCTGACATCAATGACATACTGCTATATAGAAAACTATTTTGTTATGCTGAGCATTTCCCGCAAATTAGGTCAGTTTTGTCCCAGGATGCGACCCACACCAGTCCACTAACACCCAGGTACCCATATTTCTGATGGGGAACATAGACAACTGATGTAAGGAAGCACCTCGTTACCTGCTGTGTTGCCTTGTTACCTGCTGTGTTGCCTTGTTACCTGCTGTGTTGCCTTGTTACCTGCTGTGTTACCTTGTTACCTGATGTGTTGTTTTGTTACCTGCTGTGTTTCCTTGTTACCTGCTGTGTTTCCTTGTTACCTGCTGTGTTGCCTTGTTACCTGCTGTGTTACTGCTGTGTTGTTTTGTTACCTGCTGTGTTGCCTTGTTACCTGCTGTGTTGCCTTGTTACCTGCTGTGTTGCCTTGTTACCTGATGTGTTGTTTTGTTACCTGCTGTGTTGTTTTGTTACCTGCTGTGTTTCCTTGTTACCTGCTGTGTTTCCTTGTTACCTGCTGTGTTGCCTTGTTACCTGCTGTGTTACCTTGTTACCTGCTGTGTTGCCTTGTTACCTGCTGTGTTGCCTTGTTACCTGCTGTGTTGCCTTGTTACCTGATGTGTTGTTTTGTTACCTGCTGTGTTTCCTTGTTACCTGCTGTGTTTCCTTGTTACCTGCTGTGTTGCCTTGTTACCTGCTGTGTTGCCTTGTTACCTGCTGTGTTTCCTTGTTACCTGCTGTGTTTCCTTGTTACCTGCTGTGTTTCCTTGTTACCTGCTGTGTTGCCTTGTTACCTGCTGTGTTGCCTTGTTACCTGCTGTGTTGCCTTGTTACCTGCTGTGTTACCTTGTTACCTGCTGTGTTGCCTTGTTACCTGCTGTGTTGCCTTGTTACCTGCTGTGTTGCCTTGTTACCTGCTGTGTTGCCTTGTTACCTGCTGTGTTGCCTTGTTACCTGCTGTGTTGCCGTGTTACCTGCTGTGTTACCTTACCTGCTGTGTTGCCTTGTTACCTGCTGGGTTACCTTGTTACCTGCTGTGTTGCCTTGTTACCTGCTGTGTTGCCGTGTTACCTGCTGTGTTGCCGTGTTACCTGCTGTGTTGCCTTGTTACCTGCTGTGTTGCCTTGTTACCTGCTGTGTTGCCGTGTTACCTGCTGTGTTACCTTGTTACCTGCTGTGTTGCCGTGTTACCTGCTGTGTTGCCGTGTTACCTGCTGTGTTGCCTTGTTACCTGCTGTGTTGCCTTGTTACCTGCTGTGTTGCCGTGTTACCTGCTGTGTTGCCGTGTTACCTGCTGTGTTACCTTGTTACCTGCTGTGTTGCCTTGTTACCTGCTGTGTTACCTTGTTACCTGCTGTGTTGCCTTGTTACCTGCTGTGTTGCCTTGTTACCTGCTGTGTTGCCTTGTTACCTGCTGTGTTGCCTTGTTACCTGCTGTGTTACCTTGTTACCTGCTGTGTTGCCTTGTTACCTGCTGTGTTACCTTGTTACCTGCTGTGTTGCCTTGTTATCTGCTGTGTTGCCTTGTTACCTGCTGTGTTACCTTGTTACCTGCTGTGTTGCCTTGTTACCTGCTGTGTTGCCTTGTTACCTGCTGTGTTACCTTGTTACCTGCTGTGTTGCCTTGTTACCTGCTGTGTTGCCTTGTTACCTGCTGTGTTGCCTTGTTACCTGCTGTGTTGCCGTGTTACCTGCTGTGTTGCCGTGTTACCTGCTGTGTTGCCTTGTTACCTGCTGTGTTGCCGTGTTACCTACTGTGTTGCCTTGTTACCTGCTGTGTTGCCTTGTTACCTGCTGTGTTGCCTTGTTACCTGCTGTGTTGCCTTGTTACCTGCTGTGTTGCCGTGTTACCTGCTGTGTTACCCTGTTACCTGCTGTGTTGCCTTGTTACCTGCTGTGTTGCCTTGTTACCTGCTGTGTTGCCTTGTTACCTGCTGTGTTGCCGTGTTACCTGCTGTGTTGCCGTGTTACCTGCTGTGTTACCTTGTTACCTGCTGTGTTGCCTTGTTACCTGCTGTGTTGCCTTGTTACCTGCTGTGTTGCCTTGTTACCTGCTGTGTTGCCTTGTTACCTGCTGTGTTACCTTGTTACCTGCTGTTACCTTGTTACCTGCTGTGTTGCCTTGTTACCTGCTGTGTTACCTTGTTACTGCTGTGTTACCTTGTTACCTGCTGTGTTGCCTTGTTACTGCTGTGTTGCCGTGTTACCTGCTGTGTTGCCTTGTTACCTGCTGTGTTGCCTTGTTACCTGCTGTGTTGCCTTGTTACCTGCTGTGTTTCCTTGTTACCTGCTGTGTTGCCTTGTTACCTGCTGTGTTGCCTTGTTACCTGATGTGTTTTGTTACCTGCTGTGTTTCCTTGTTACCTGCTGTGTTTCCTTGTTACCTGCTGTGTTGCCTTGTTACCTGATGTGTTGTTTTGTTACCTGCTGTGTTGCCTTGTTACCTGCTGTGTTACCTTGTTACCTGATGTGTTGCCTTGTTACCTGATGTGTTGTTTTGTTACCTGCTGTGTTGCCTTGTTACCTGTTGTGTTGCCTTGTTACCTGATGTGTTGTTACCTGCTGTGTTTCCTTGTTACCTGATGTGTTGTTTTGTTACCTGTTGTGTTGCCTTGTTACCTGCTGTGTTGCCTTGTTACCTGTTGTGTTATTATTATTATTATAATAAAAAAGAAGCGCTAAGCCACAAGGACTATACAGCGCTGCATACCTGTTGTGTTGCCTTGTTGCCTGATGTGTTGTTTTGTTACCTGCTGTGTTGCCTTGTTACCTGCTGTGTTGTTTTGTTACCTGCTGTGTTGCCTTCAGCGTTTGTTGATGTTTCTCACCAGGCCACCCGGCCACCATTTGCTGCTATCTGGCTATCTGGAGAGAGTTCCGGGGGTCAACGCCCCCGCGGCCCGGTCTGTGACCAGGCCTCCTGGTGGATACGAGCCTGATCAACCAGGCTGTTACTGCTGGCTGCACGCAAACCAACGTACGAGCCACAGCCCGGCTGGTCAGGAACCGACTTTAGGTGCAGTGATAGTGTGTGGTGTGTGCACTTGTTGAGTGATAGTGTGTGCACTTGTTGAGTGTAGGTGTGTGCACTTGTTGAGTGATAGTGTGTGAGTGCTAGTGTGTGGTGTGTGCACATGTTGAGTGATAGTGTGTGGTGTGTGCACTTGTTGAGTGATAGTGTGTGGTGTGTGCACTTGTTGAGTGATAGTGTGTGGTGTGTGAACTAGTTGAGTGATAGTGTGTGGGGTGTGAGTGATAGTGTGTGGTGTGTGCACTTGTTGAGTGATAGTGTGGGGTGTGTGCACTTGTTGAGTGTGGTGTGTGTGGTGAGTGATAGTGTGTGGTGTGTGCACTTGTTGAGTGATAGTGTGTGGTGTGTGCACTTGAGTGATAGTGTGTGGTGTGTGCACTTGTTGAGTGTGGTGTGTGCACTTGTTGAGTGTGGTGAGTGCACTTGTTGAGTGATAGTGTGTGGTGTGTGCACTTGTTGAGTGATAGTGTGTGGTGTGTGCACTTGTTGAGTGATAGTGTGTGGTGTGTGCACATGTTGAGTGATAGTGTGGTGTGTGCACTTGTTGAGTGATAGTGTGTGATGTGTGCACTTGTTGAGTGATAGTGTGTGGTGTGTGCACTTGTTGAGTGATAGTGTGTGGTGTGTGCACTTGTTGAGTGATAGTGTGTGATGTGTTGACCTGTGATAGTGTGTGCTGTGTGCACTTGTTGAGGGAGTGTGTGTGGTGTGTGCACTTGTTGAGTGATAGTGTGTGGTGTGTGCACTTGTTGAGTGATAGTGTGTGATGTGTGCACATGTTGAGTGATAGTGTGTGTTGTGTGCACTTGTTGATTGATAGTGTGTGTGTGTGCACTTGTTGAGTGTGGTGTGTGCACTTGTTGAGTGTGGTGTGTGCACTTGTTGAGTGTGGTGTGTGCACTTGTTGAGTGTGGTGTGTGTACTTGTTGAGTGTGGTGTGTGGTGTGTGCACTTGTTGAGTGATAGTGTGTGGTGTGTGCACTTGTTGAGTGTGGTGTGTGCACTTGTTGAGTGTGGTGTGTGCACTTGTTGAGTGAGTGTGCACTTGTTGAGTGTGGTGTGTGTGTGCACTTGTGAGTGAGTGTGGTGTGTGCACTTGTTGAGTGATAGTGTGTGGTGTGTGCACTTGTTGAGTGATAGTGTGTGTGTGTGTGCACTTGTTGAGTGTGGTGTGTGGTGATAGTGTGTGGTGTGTGCACTTGTTGAGTGATAGTGTGTGGTGTGTGCACTTGTTGAGTGAGTGATATTGTGTGGTGTGTGCACTTGTTGAGTGATAGTGTGTGGTGTGTGCACATGTTGAGTGATAGTGTGGTGTGTGCACTTGTTGATGGTGTGTGTGAGTGATAGTGTGTGTGTGTGCACTTGTTGAGTGTGTGGTGTGTGCACTTGTTGAGTGATAGTGTGTGGTGTGTGCACTTGTTAAGTGATAGTGTGTGGTGTGTGTACTTGTTGAGTGTGGTGTGTGCACTTGTTGAGTGTGGTGTGTGCACTTGTTGAGTGTGGTGTGTGCACTTGTTGAGTGATAGTGTGTGGTGTGTGCACTTGTTGAGTGATAGTGTGTGGTGTGTGCACTTGTTGAGTGATAGTGTGTGGTGTGTGCACTTGTTGAGTGATAGTGTGTGGTGTGTGCACTTGTTGAGTGATAGTGTGTGCACTTGTAAATTATGTGGTCAGAAATATGGTCACTGTCTTGAACACTATGTGCTTAAATGTCCACTTATTGAGGAATACAGAGACAGACAGTATAATAACCTATGTGACATGTCAAGATATCTTATTAGTGAAAATAAGATACCAGATATACTAAGCAAATTTCCTAAATTTGCTTGTAACAGATAAGTGAACTATAGATATGTAGATATAAATCTATATGTATTCCTGTTAACCCTTTGGGGCCTAGTTCCTAGGCCTTTTGTGTATCCATATGTTCTTGTGCTACCGTCCACAGGATGGATATGGGGTGCACAATAAACTAGCCACTTCAGTGGCAAAATAAAAAAAAAATAATATAGCGCTTGTTTACTAATATAATAATATGTACTAGTAGCTAACCCATATAACCCAGAATAACCCAAGAAGACAGGCAGTGTGGCATATTTCTATTGGGGTCCTATTTGGTTCTCCCCAGGATGCATCTTATAATTATCGACTAACCCTTTAACCCGTAAACGGTCCAAGCAGATCTACGTTCACATGTGTAGTGCTCCAAAAGTTGATCTACGTCTTTTTTACATATTTTCAAATATATATATACATATATATATATATATATATATATATATATATATATATACATATATATATATATAATATATATATAAAAAAGTAAATCAAAGTTTTTTTACACATTTTCAAATGTAAAAAAAAAAAAGATTACTTTTTTTACATACTTTCAAATGTTGAAAAAACGTATATATACGTTTGGACCGTTTACGGGTTAAAGAAGAAAATTTGATTTGGATTATTAGTAACTCAGAATAACCTATTGAGGCCCTTTGATCACCCTAGGATATTACTTGCCCTAGTCAGCTAACACCCAAGTACCTACTTACCAGTAGCTAGGTCCCAGTGGAAATAAGTCTGACTCTTTTGGGTTATCCTAGGTAATCTATGTTGCTATGTTTGATAATTTATATAACTGTATTTATGTATACGTGTACCTGAATAAACTTACTCAACCATAAATACCTAGGTATCTACAGTATTTACTGCTAGGCAAGAAGAGCAGCAGGTGTTGGGTGAGTTTCTCATACATCTTTCCTAGTTCATGGCACAACCTGGGGTCCTGTCAGGTGTAAGCCTGACACTACCTCTGCACTAATGAATTTTAAGCAAGATTAGATACAGCCCCATTGTGTGGTTACTATGACATACATGACTTATGAAGGATGCCCATTCTCAGATGTTGCATAATACATATAGGTTAATGCTTCCTTATGAATATAAAAATAATGAGATACTGTATACAGCACTTCACATGCCTAGAAGAAAAAACTATGCTTACATATCACCCTATTACAGGATAGTTTTGCCTGTCATTATAACAGAATGGTTTTCCAGCTACATATGCTCTGAAACACAGGTTTAACACTTAGTTTTAATCATAAAAATAATAATCTATAGCACAGGATGGTGTCCCTTTCATATATACTCCGTAACACAGGATGGTGTCCCTTTCATATATACTCCATAACACAGGATGATGTCCCTTTCATATATACTCCATAACACAGGATGGTGTCCCTTTCATATATACTCCATAACACAGGATGGTGTCCCTTTCATATATACTCCGTAACACAGGATGGTGTCCCTTTCATATATACTCCGTAACACAGGATGGTGTCCCTTTCTAACACAGGATGGTGTCCCTTTCATATATACTCCATAACACAGGATGGTGTCCCTTTCATATATACTCCGTAACACAGGATGGTGTCCCTTTCATATATACTCCATAACACAGGATGGTGTCCCTTTCATATATACTCCATAACACAGGATGGTGTCCCTTTCATATATACTCCATAACACAGGATGGTGTCCCTTTCATATATACTCCATAACAGGATGGTGTCCCTTTCATATATACACAGGATGGTGTCCCTTTCATATATACTCCATAACACAGGATGGTGTCCCTTTCATATATACTCCATAACAGGATGGTGTCCCTTTCATATATACTCCATATAACACAGGATGGTGTCCCTTTCATATATACTCACAGGATGGTGTCCCTTTCATATATACACAGGATGGGGTCCCAGTCAGATATACTCCCTAACACAGGATGGTGTCCCTTTCATATATACTCCGTAACACAGGATGGTGTCCCTTTCATATATACTCCGTAACACAGGATGGTGTCCCTTTCATATATACTCCATAACACAGGATGGTGTCCCTTTCATATATACTCCGTAACACAGGATGGTGTCCCTTTCATATATACTCCGTAACACAGGATGGTTCTCCTGACGTATTCCTTAATACAGGATACTTTTTATATACTCCATTGCAAAGGATAGTTTTTTCCAGTTATATTTTTTCACATTGTATGGTTTCCTTGTCATAATTCATAACATTGTCATGAAGCAGACTTTGTATGCAAATGCAGGAAGATGTGGCTTAGGTGTGATATGTATAATTTGTGAATAATAGCTATTATTTTATATATAAGCAATATTACTAGTAATTTATATTTTTCAGATGGAATTATGTCTATACCATATATAAGGCAGTAACTAGACACAACCAAGAAAAAAATCCTGTGGTTTCCATGTACACTTTTTTAAGATAAAATGGTATAGTACTCTTATAATGTACATATATAAATTAGGAGCAATTATATTAATTTTATGAAAGACATTGGTTTCAAAATCAGTTATGTACAGCTACAGAGCTAGAACATTATTGTAATAAAGTTGGCAGAATTAAGCAAGTAAGTTTGTTCAGGTATACACAAATACAGTTACATAGAATTATCATACATAGCAGCATATGTGTAGACAACCTGGGATAACCCAAATAAGTCAGACAGTAAAAGGACATATGTGCAACTAATGTGACATTTTATTGTGGCAACGTTTCACTCTCCAGGAGCTTTGTCAAGCTCCTGGAGAGCAAAACGTTGCCACAATAAAATGTCACATTAGTTGCACTTGTGTCCTTTTACTTTAGAACATTATTCACAATTCTGATTAGATTATAATCTTTAAATCAACCTAAGCATTCAAAAAATATCAACTTTGCATATGCAGTGTTTTTCATTTATTAGATTAAGTTCTAGTGATAAGGAATAATGTTAAAATACTTAATACTCAGCACAATCAGTGACTTTCCAGTAAGCTTGTAGTCCAAGTCATTTTTTTTTTTTACTATGTAATTTTTTTTAAATAGAAGTTACTCGTTTTTATTTTCAAATTTGGTTTAAAGATTGAAGGAAATGGTAAAATTTGCATTTGCAGTACATACTGTACAAATATTATACTGAACTTTTGCATTTTGCCAGAATTCAATCAAAAAAATTGTAATTTTATTGTGCTGACATTATCTTCCATAGGATTTGAAATTATTGCACGAGTTGGGTGCATGGTCTCAGCACGTACCACTGCCTCGTGTATTAGATCTGGCTGTCGAAGTGTTAGAGTTCTGCCGCAAGAAAAATGTCATATAACCTAACCATTTGGAAGATATTCTTCTGATCTTATCCTTTGCATTGCCCCATAATGCTAAGGGATGTTCCCAGCTTCTACAGTCTCTTCCTATGTAAGCAAAATTAGAATTAAGCATATAGAAATTTTTGCTGAGTGTGCCACTATATTTTCACTCAAAATCTTTCAGACATCAGTTCATATTTATGTTCTTCATGTATGTTTATAGGAATTTCTATAACATACTGCACTCTTTGTACTGTACTATATATTATCAAATTGTTAACACTAATATTGGTAATAATGTTGGTTGAATTACCACAGTAGTACTTGTGTCCTTTACCTAACGCTAATATTGGTGTTCCTAGTTGCTTTTAGTTTGTACACAAATATATCAGAAAATAAGAACATGAAAATAAATATGTAGCCATTTTTTTTTTGCACTATCATGACTCCAGTACAGTTCCATATACAGTGGTACCTCGAGTTATGAACTTAATTCGTTACAGAAGGCTGTGCGAGTGCCGATACCGAATGAATTTGTTCCTATAAGGAATAATATAATTAGATTAGTCCGTTTCAGACCCCCAAAAATACACTTACAAAAGCAGTTACATAATTGTTCGAATTGGGAGTTGTTCGAAACTCAAGGTACCATTGATTTGTAGATAAATATATAGCGAGACAAAAGTTATGTAGATACACCTACATAGTTGCTGTAGACAGGTATACATGTCCAGTATATATACAATTCTTTAACTTACCTTTAATTAATATTGTTTGTTTCCAGAAACAGCTCAGTATGGGATAAGCTAGAACAAGAGTTGTCTAACAAGAAATTTCTCTCAATAGAGATTACAATCACACTCTATGAACAGTATCCCTCTTCACTTGAAAATGAGATGCTGCGTGTCCTCACTCAGTATGCTGAAGTTGTGTACACAGGTGATTGGTGTAAAGATGTGGCACTTAGCATTGCTCACTTCAGTTCTCATCATGAATTTTTTGACATGGATCAGTCTCGTTACAAGAGTATGAAGAACCGCTCTCCATTTGAAACTCGTCAGCAGAGCAATAAAATAAATTTCTGGGCAGTCTCTCCAGTGATAAATGCTGCAGCCCGCAACAAATCTATATTTTTCTCATGTTTAAAGCTTCTGTTTAAAATTGTTGTAGAGACAAGATATTCAATAAGTTCTGTATTTGGAAGTATGGGCTATTCTGAAGAACTTAAAAGTAAAATACATAGAGAATTGCATGAATACTTCCCTTCAGATATACATCTTGTATACCTGTTAACATTACCAGTAACCACAGGTCAAGGACTAAAATATTTTGAAAACTATTCTCAAGTATTAGTTGTTCAGAATGCCTTGTCAGAAGCTTTGCAAAGAGGCGGTGTTACTACTATTCATGTCTTACTGTGCTTCTTTCCGTATTGGCTGCCAATACTTGAACAAAACCAGTTTTTGGACAAATATTTAAGACAAGAGTGGTGTGAACTTTCAAGTATTTCTTGATATATGTACAGCAGGTTAGGTTCCGGGCAACCGTTGTAAAGTGAAACAGCCTTTTTTTTCAGTTTCAAATGTATATAAAAGCCTGATAACATATTTACATTATCATATATTAAGTGAGCAATAGAGCTGGGCCTAAAAAATGCACATACAGTACACACATTACTTCTTCTTTCAACAAACCGGCCATATCCGACCAAGGCCCAAAAAGAAAAACGAAAGTTTCTCTTTTTAAATTTAGTAATTTATACAGGAGAAGGGGTTACTAGCCCCTTGCTCCTGACATTTTAGTTGCCTCTTACAACACACATGGCTCACGGAGGAAGAATTCTGTTCCACTTCCTCATGGAGATAAGAGGAAATAAACAAAAAGAAGAGCTAGTAAGAAAATAGAAGAAAACCCAGAGGGGTGTATATATATATGCTTGTACATGTATTTGTAGTGTGACCTAAGTGTAAGTAGAAGTAGCAAGATGTACCTGAAATCTTGTATGTTTATGAGACAGAGAAAAGATACCAGCAATCCTACCTTTGTGTAAAACAAGTACATACAGGCTTCCATTTACATACACTTGGCAGGATGGTAGTACCTCCCTGGGCAGTTGCTATCTACCAGCCTACTACCACAGGATGGTAGTACCTCCCTGGGCGGTTGCTATCTACCAGCCTACTACCACAGGATGGTAGTACCTCCCCGGGCGGTTGCTATCTACCAGCCTACTACCACAGGATGGTAGTACCTCCCTGGGCAGTTGCTATCTACCAGCCTACTACCACAGGATGGTAGTACCTCCCTGGGCGGTTGCTATCTACCAGCCTACTACCACAGGATGGTAGTACCTCCCCGGGCGGTTGCTATCTACCAGCCTACTACCACAGGATGGTAGTACCTCCCTGGGCGGTTGCTATCTACCAGCCTAATACCACAGGATGGTAGTACCTCCCTGGGCGGTTGCTATCTACCAGCCTACTACCACAGGATGGTAGTACCTCCCCGGGCGGTTGCTGTCTACCAGCCTACTACCACAGGATGGTAGTACCTCCCCGGGTGGTTGCTGTCTACCAGCCTACTACCACAGGATGGTAATACCTCCCTGGGCGGTTGCTATCTACCAGCCTACTACCACAGGATGGTAGTACCTCCCTGGACGGTTGCTATCTACCAGCCTACTACCACAGGATGGTAGTACCTCCCTGGGCGGTTGCTATCTACCAGCCTACTACCACAGGATGGTAGTACCTCCCTGGGCGGTTGCTATCTACCAGCCTACTACCTGGAGTTTACCTGGAGAGAGTTTCGGGGGTCAACGCCCCCGCGGCCCGGTCTGTGACCAGGCCTCCTGGTGGATCAGCGCCTGATCAACCAGGCTGTTGCTGCTGGCTGGACGCAAACCAACGTACGAGCCACAGCCCGGCTGATCAGGAACTGACTTTAGGTGCTTGTCCAGTGCCAGCTTGAAGACTGCCAGGGGTCTGTTGGTAATCCCCCTTATGTGTGCTGGGAGGCAGTTGAACAGTCTCGGGCCCCTGACACTTATTGTATGGTCTCTTAACGTGCTAGTGACACCCCTGCTTTTCATTGGGGGGATGGTGCATCGTCTGCCAAGTCTTTTGCTTTCGTAGTGAGTGATTTTCGTGTGCAAGTTCGGTACTAGTCCCTCTAGGATTTTCCAGGTGTATATAATCATGTATCTCTCCCTCCTGCGTTCCAGGGAATACAGGTTTAGAAACCTCAAGCGCTCCCAGTAATTGAGGTGTTTTATCTCCGTTATGCGCGCCGTGAAAGTTCTCTGTACATTTTCTAGGTCGGCAATTTCACCTGCCTTGAAAGGTGCTGTTAGAGTGCAGCAATATTCCAGCCTAGATAGAACAAGTGACCTGAAGAGTGTCATCATGGGCTTGGCCTCCCTAGTTTTGAAGGTTCTCATTATCCATCCTGTCATTTTTCTAGCAGATGCGATTGATACAATGTTATGGTCCTTGAAGGTGAGATCCTCCGACATAATCACTCCCAGGTCTTTGACGTTGGTGTTTCGCTCTATTTTGTGGCCAGAATTTGTTTTGTACTCTGATGAAGATTTAATTTCCTCATGTTTACCATATCTGAGTAATTGAAATTTCTCATCGTTGAACTTCATATTGTTTTCTGCAGCCCACTGAAAGATTTGGTTGATGTCCGCCTGGAGCCTTGCAGTGTCTGCAATGGAAGACACTGTCATGCAGATTCGGGTGTCATCTGCAAAGGAAGACACGGTGCTGTGGCTGACATCCTTGTCTATGTCGGATATGAGGATGAGGAACAAGATGGGAGCTAGTACTGTGCCTTGTGGAACAGAGCTTATCACCGTAGCTGCCTCGGACTTTACTCTGTTGACCCCTCAAGGAAGGTTCCTTGATGTTGGTGAGGGGCTCTTGATTTAGGGAATTGGATCTGTGCTCCAGTTCCCCGAATTAAGCCTGAATGCCTTCCACATCCCCCCCCCCCAGGCGCTGTATAATCCTCCGGGTTTAGCGCTTCCCCCTTGATTATAATAATAATAATTTACTCTGTTGACGACTACTCTCTGTGTTCTGTTAGTGAGGAAATTATAGATCCATCGACCGACTTTTCCTGTTATTCCTTTAGCACGCATTTTGTGCGTTATTACACCATGGTCACACTTATCGAAGGCTTTTGCAAAGTCTGTATATATTACATCTGCATTCTTTTTGTCTTCTAGTGCATTTAGGACCTTGTCGTAGTGATCCAATAGTTGAGACAGACAGGAGCGACCTGTTCTAAACCCATGTTGCCCTGGGTTGTGTAACTGATGGGTTTCTAGATGGGTGGTGATCTTGCTTCTTAGGACCCTTTCAAAGATTTTTATGATATGGGATGTTAGTGCTATTGGTCTGTAGTTCTTTGCTGTTGCTTTACTGCCCCGTTTGTGGAGTGGGGCTATGTCTGTTGTTTTTAGTAACTGTGGGACGACCCCCATGTCCATGCTCCCTCTCCATAGGATGGAAAAGGCTCGTGATAGGGGCTTCTTGCAGTTCTTGATGAACACAGAGTTCCATGAGTCTGGCCCTGGGGCAGAGTGCATGGGCATGTCATTTATCGCCTGTTCGAAGTCATTTGGCGTCAGGATAACATCGGATAGGCTTGTGTTAATCAAATTTTGTGGCTCTCTCATAAAAAATTCATTTTGATCTTCGACTCACAGTCTGGTTAGCGGCTTGCTAAAAACTGAGTCATATTGGGACTTGAGTAGCTCACTCATTTCCTTGCTGTCATCTGTGTAGGACCCATCTTGTTTAAGTAGGGGCCCAATACTGGACGTTGTTCTCGATTTTGATTTGGCATAGGAGAAGAAATACTTTGGGTTTCTTTCGATTTCATTTATGGCTTTTAGTTCTTCCCGCGATTCCTGACTCCTAAAGGATTCTTTTAGCTTAAGTTCGATGCTTGCTATTTCTCTGACCAGTGTCTCCCTACGCATTTCAGATATATTGACCTCTTTTAGCCGCTCTGTTATTCTTTTCCGTCGCCTGTAAAGGGAGCGCCTGTCTCTTTCTATTTTACATCTACTCCTCCTTTTTCTTAGAGGAATAAGCCTTGTGCATACATCGAGTGCCACCGAGTTAATCTGTTCTAGGCATAAGTTGGGGTCTGTGTTGCTTAGTATATCTTCCCAGCTTATATCGGTTAGGACTTGGTTTACTTGGTCCCACTTTATGTTTTTGTTATTGAAATTGAATTTGGTGAATGCTCCCTCGTGACTAGTCTCATTTTGTCGGTCTGGGGCTCCTCGCATACATGTCTGAACCTCAATTATGTTGTGATCTGAGTATATTGTTTTTGATATGGTGACATTTCTTATCAGATCATCATTGTTTGAGAAGATGAGGTCTAGTGTATTCTCCAGTCTAGGAGGCTCTATTATTTGCTGGTTTAAATTGAATTTTGTGCAGAGATTTAGCTTATAATGAGTGGTGAATATATTGTAGGTAGCCTTAATAATAAATGAAGAATGAGTATAATTGAAAAACCACTGTAGTATTAGCGCAACACTGTCAAGCAGGGCTCTATGCTTTTCGGTGTGCTAATTTGAAAATTTTTTAATTTTTATAGTACATATCAATACATAGTTACAAAATAAATTAATTTTTTATATTAGATAATGGAATCTGTTTTCTTGGATGTAAATTTATTGTACTAAATAATGTAATCATTATGAAAATAATCACACCAATAAAGAAATCCTTTATCATCTCAGAGGAACATTATCACACTGTAAATGCTACAGTTATATCAGCAAGGATATTCATGTTAAAAATAGACATTGGAATGACATTTTCTTTTCTAGTGTTTGGATTTCTTAGATCAGTCCCCATATGTAATAGCCCATTATGGCTTTGTCTCATTTTCCCTGATACCTTTTCTCCAAATTTGATTTAAAGAAGATCGAGTGTGAGTGGCCTGGTGGCTAAAGCTCCTGCTTAACACACGGAGGGTGGAAACATTTCGACACATTTAATGCTTTTCATAGATATAAGAGTGTGCTTCAAGAAGTTGAAGCTGCAGTCCACCATTGGTGAGTGAATAAAGGAGATATGGGAAGCTCATTGCTGGTTTTGTTGAATCAGTTGACTGGTCATGCATCACATCATGATTTGCTAGGTTCTGCTTGACTCAGGTTTGCTGCCAAACTTGTAGTCAATGGGTTTTGGTTTGTGGTTCCCTTTTTCTGATTGCAGACTGTAAATTGTAAGTTCAACGAGTGCCAGGTAAGATGAAGCTAGGCCTCCAGTGGTATGTGACAGAAAAGTGTATTTGGCTAGATTCTAGCAGACATTGGAGGGTACATGCCCTTTTGGTCTTGTAACTGGAAATCACTTATTTCAAACTTCAGGACTCTGTAACCTATGTGGGTTTAGCACTTGCTTTTTAATGCTGTATAATAATAATAAAGTAGCTACAGCATCCGGGCTATGATCATGGTGTCTCGTCTTCAATGTTAAGGGGGCTGTAGGGCAATTTTCCGCGCGCGCTCACCGAAAAATCGAAAAAATATGGAAATTGAGTTATATATACTGAAAAATAGCTCAACTCTTTGGCAACACAATGGTACCAGAATGAATGTTCTACGACGTTTCTACAAGAAATTATAGCCATTTATATCAGGTATGGTGACGGCGATGTTGGTACCGAGTCTGCTCACGGCCCATATATTTGGAAATTTTTCCTTGTTTTTTATCGCTTTTTTCTTGCATTATACTTTCTAATATAATAACTGACTACTTGGCATCATAAAACTGAAGACGGAGCTTATCCCTAGATTTAGCAACAGTCATTAATCATATCAAGATGCGCGGAAGGGTTGCCGCGCCAGGATAAATCACTCATTATTACGCTTATATCAGCTTATATATCAACTCTACAGCTTATTTTTCTATCAGAATTGATCTAATATGATATAATAAACACTCTAAATAACATACAAACATGTTATATACTCTAGACTGAATAAAATAGGCCATAATGTGACGAAAGATTATCGGGAATATTTCCATAAATATTGAGCTACTCCTCTCCAGGTCGTATTCTTTAGTCTGCGAGTAAGAGAAAACGGTGTTTTGAAGAGGCTAACTGCACTAGAACATCAGTTTACTAAGAAATACACCCAAACAAACGCGATTTTCGCGAAATTTTTTTTTTTTTTTTTTTGGAGACGGGGGCCGGCCGGCGCTCCCGGCCGATATCTCGGAAGTAACTTATTCAACAATTGTTCAACTTTCTCGCTTTATTACTGAATTAAATGGAATATAATACTCACAAAAGTTGTAGAATAATGATTTCTCTAATTTTCTGTGAACAAATTTTGGAAATATTCCAAATACTTTGGGAGTTATGTGGGAGTAAAGGGCAGATTTTTTTGCAATATTCCAGGAACTAACAAACTTTATTTTTTTGTGAAATAAAGAAACGTTCATTTAAAGAAAAGTGGTCACAGAAAATAAGAATAAGCATTGTTCTCTCGGCACCAAGTGTCCAAACAACCTCACGTAGTCCCATATAGGATAAAAGTTTAACACTATGGCATTTTCAGTAAATCAGTCATTTCTCAGTTGTTGTTTGAGGTATATTTTTGATAAATATTTTCAAGAAAGAGTGAAACGACTTTGTCTTGTGTACCAAAACTGGAGAAAATCGGACAGTAAACAACGGAGTTACAGATTTTGCCCGACGGCCCCATAGTGGTCTTCATGGGGACCACAGTGATAAACCAGTACTTCTACATCACTGGAGTAGGCTAATTCTACACCATCATTGTTACGAGTGCAAGTCAAGTCAGGTGAGGATTTACTCAGATTTCTGCACTGCGTAAGTTTAAAGACTATCATTATGGCCCCCCCCACCCTTCTGAGGAGGTTCCTTGAGATTAGGGGGAAAGTTCTGATCCAAGGAATTTAATTTCTAGCCTCGAAGCAAATCTGATTTCCTCCCATTCCCAAGGTGCTATATAACCCCTATAGGTCTAGCAGATCTTCTAAAAATAATATGTAATAATAATAATACTAGTAAGGTAATATAATATAGTCCCCTCAAAAAAATTTAAAAGAGTCACAATCCAGTGACTGAATAATACACAAATAAACTGCATGTAGGAATCAGCATGTGGATTGTGTAATATGGTCCCTCCAAGACTAGTGATGACTAGTCCCACCATCAAGATGGGTATGGGGTGCATAATAAACATATTAAACTAACTAACTAACATCAAGATCACCAGTATGGTTTCATCATAATCACCACTATGGTCCCACCATCAAGACCACTGTGGTCCCACCATCAAGATCACCAGTATGGTTTCATCATAATCACCACTATGGTCCCACCATCAAGACCACTGTGGTCCCACCATCAAGATCACCAGTATGGTTTCATCATAATCACCACTATGGTCCCACCATCAAGACCACTGTGGTCCCACCATCAAGATCACCAGTATGGTTTCATCATAATCACCACTATGGTCCCACCATCAAGACCACTGTGGTCCCACCATCAAGATCACCAGTATGGTTTCATCATAATCACCACTATGGTCCCACCATCAAAAAAAAAAACCACTATGATCCCTATGGTCCCACCATCCAACTGTGGACATCAAAAAAAAAAACCACTATGATCCCTCCAAGACTACCACTACTGTCCCACCAAGACCACTAGTATGGCCAATCAAGACCACTAGTCCCACTAAGAATACTGCTTAGTCCCCCATTATGACCACTATGGTCCCACCAAGACCACGATACAAATATAAATATCTTTTTCTGCAGTATACAGATAATATAGTTTACATGTAACAAAATATTGTTAAACACGAAAGAAAGCCAATAGCATGCTGCTTATTTCAGGCAGATCACTATGGTCCCAACAAAACCACTGCTATGGTTTCACCATCAAGACCACTACTGTGGTCCCACCGTCAGAACCCCCAATATGGTACCACCCCTAAGATCTCTCTGGTCCCACCAAGTATACATAAGTTTATTTAGGTACAGGTGCATATAAGTATAATTATCAGACATAGTAACATGTATGTAATTTATCTAGGAAAACCCAGAAAAGTCACCAGCACTATATAACAGCACTTCACTATATAACACGACTCTTACTAAATGATTCACTATCACTATATAACACAGCTTTATCACTATTCCTATAAGGTACCTAACATTCTTGTGGTGTATAAATAGATTTTTTTCTTTGTTAAAACTTGTATCTCCCTAGCCTAGTTGTTAGCACATCGCTCTGAGAGTGATAAGACTCAAGCGTTGTGGGTTCGAACCCCACTAGTACCTAGTAGTACCTAGTTAGTGTATCCCTCCCAAGTTCACCAGCAAGATGGTAAGTCAAGAGAAGAGTGAGGATGTGGAATTCCTTGGTGTATATCACCCTCTCATGGAGACTACCAAGCCATTGTCGGGATTTGATATCCAGACCATCGTTCGTGAGACTCCTCGCACTTTCGGTAAAGTATGTGAAGTCTGTAGCAGCGACGAGCTACTTCGCGGGCCTCCAATACCCAAAGGTCACGGTCGTATTGTACTGCTGTCTCATGAACCTCACTGCATCTCTCTGTACGTCTCTCATGATAGAGTATTAATCTACCATAATGGTGGTAGTGAACTTACCGCCCGCAGAGTGGTGAAGAAATACTACAAGAATAACCGTACCTGTTACAGAAAATTGAAAAGACTTACAAGAGTAGAACAGGTAGGCGGTACCTGCGCCTACCATGCACTGGCCTTCATGGACCTAACTGTCAGTTCTGGTCTCAAGGAGGCCAAAGACATCTGGCGCTGGTTCTACATGAGAATGCAATATCTCCCAGATGTTAAAGCAATCAATATGGTCGACTCAATGCTGACTGAATTCGACAATGATATAGATACTTCCACCGACAATTTCCAAAAAAGTGTACTGCGATCCGTGATTAAAAGTCATCTGGCTGATATAAGGAAGATGGATACGCCTGTTAAACGTCAACTGGACATAGAGACGCCCTCAGACCCACCACGAAAAATGATAAAGATCTGAATTATCAGATAAAAAGGACATAAAGTTAAATAAATAAATGATGTGTGTATGTGTGTGTGTGTATGTGTGTGTGTGTATGTGTGTGTGTGCGTGTGTGTGTGTATTTTTTTATGAGTGGGTTCGAACCCCACTCAAGGTATTTTTTTATGAGTGGGTTCGAACCCCACTCAAGGTATTTTTTTATGTGTGGGTTCGAACCCCACTCAAGGTATTTTTTTATGTGTGGGTTCGAACCCCACTCAAGGTATTTTTTTATGTGTGGGTTCGAACCCCACAAGGTATTTTTTTATGAGTGGGTTCGAACCCCACTCAAGGTATTTTTTTATGAGTGGGTTCGAACCCCACTCAAGGTATTTTTTTTTTTTATGTATTTTTTTGTGTGGGTTCGAACCCCACTCAAGGTATTTTTTTATGAGTGGGTTCGAACCCCACTCAAGGTATTTTTTTATGAGTGGGTTCGAACCCCACTCAAGGTATTTTTTTATGAGTGGGTTCGAACCCCACTCAAGGTATTTTTTATAAGTGGGTTCGAACCCCACTGTGGGTTCGAACCCCACTCAAGGTATTTTTTTATGTGTGGGTTCGAACCCCACTCAAGGTTTTTTTATGAGTGGGTTCGAACCCCACTCAAGGTATTTTTTATGAGTGGGTTCGTGGTACTCAAGGTTTTTTTATGAGTGGGTTCGAACCCCACTCAAGGTATTTTTTTATGAGTGGGTTCGAACCCCACTCAAGGTATTTTTTTATGAGTGGGTTCGAACCCCACTCAAGGTATTTTTTTATGAGTGGGTTCGAACCCCACTCAAGGTATTTTTTTATGAACCCCACTCAAGGTGGGTTCGAACCCCACTCAAGGTATTTTTTTATGAGTGGGTTCGAACCCCACTCAAGGTATTTTTTTATGAGTGGGTTCGAACCCCACTCAAGGTATTTTTTTATGAGTGGGTTCGAACCCCACTCAAGGTATTTTTTATGAGTGGGTTCGAACCCCACTCAAGGTATTTTTTTATGAGTGGGTTCGAACCCCACTCAAGGTATTTTTTTATGTGTGGGTTCGAACCCCACTCAAGGTATTTTTTTATGAGTGGGTTCGAACCCCACTCAAGGTATTTTTTATGAGTGGGTTTGAACCCCACTCAAGGTATTTTTTTATGAGTGGGTTCGAACCCCACTCAAGGTATTTTTTTATGAGTGGGTTCGAACCCCACTCAAGGTATTTTTTATGAGTGGGTTTGAACCCCACTCAAGGTATTTTTTTGATGAGTGGGTTCGAACCCCACTCAAGGTATTTTTTATGAGTGGGTTCGAACCCCACTCAAGGTATTTTTTATGAGTGGGTTCGAACCCCACTCAAGGTATTTTTTTATGAGTGGGTTCGAACCCCACTCAAGGTATTTTTTTATGTGTGGGTTCGAACCCCACTCAAGGTATTTTTTTATGAGTGGGTTCGAACCCCACTCAAGGTATTTTTTTATGTGTGGGTTCGAATCCTACTCAAGGTATTTTTTCAAGTTCGTAGGTATTTTTTTGATGAGTGGGTTCGAACCCCACTCAAGGTATTTTTTTATGTGTGGGTTCGAACCCCACTCAAGGTATTTTTTTATGTGTGGATTCGAACCCCACTCAAGGTATTTTTTTTGTGTGGATTCGAACCCCACTCAAGGTATTTTTTTATGAGTGGGTTCGAACCCCACTCAAGGTATTTTTTGATGAGGAGATGTGCCAGTACTGTCAGCACGTTGTCCAGCGGCCCCTAACACACTATCTTCTGGAGTGCGAAGTTACTGAGACACTCCGCAGGCAACTAGGAGTGATATTCCCTCCCGAAGAGGAACCAGAGATGACTGCGGCCACACTAGTGTACCATGGAGTCAACGAACCAGACAAGCTGTTACCTGTGATAACGACATATCCTCCTCCTCGCTAGTGTCCATAGTTAGGAGTACATACGGTGTTGTCGCTTATGAGATGCACCAGTTGAACTGACCAGAAGAGTGCTTGAACAGCATATGTCGCATCATTGTAGAAACCTTTCTCCCTCGGGAGCCAGAGACGGGTCATCGCAAGATTGAGACCCGTGCCAGGACTACGGTCTTGGCCAACATTATACATACATACATATTGTTTGTAATGGCTTGATAACGCTCCTGAAGAGCGAAACGTTGCCACAATAAATGTCACATTAGTTGCACTTGTGTCCTTTTACTTTACATATTGTCGGTAATTCTACCAACTTTATTACAATAATAATGTGACTGACTGTGGGTTCGAACCCCACTCTTTTTTTTTTTTTTACTGACTGTGGGTTCGAACCCCACTCTTTTTTTTTTACTGACTGTGGGTTCGAACCCCACTTTTTTTTTTTTCTGACTGTAGCGCTGTATAGCCCTTGTGGCTTAGCGCTTCTTTTTTATTATAATAATAATATGACTGACTGTGGGTTCGAACCCCACTCGTTTTTTTTTTTTTTTTTTTTTTTTACTGACTGTGGGTTCGAACCCCACTCGTTTTTTTTTTTTTTTACTGACTGTGGGTTCGAACCCCACTCTTTTTTTTTTTTTTACTGACTGTGGGTTCGAACCCCACTCGTTTTTTTTTACTGACTGTGGGTTCGAACCCCACTCGTTTTTTTTTTTTTTTTACTGACTGTGGGTTCGAACCCCACTCGTTTTTCTTTGTTTTTTTACTGACTGTGGGTTCGAACCCCCCCTGACTGTGGGTTCGAACCCCACATTTTTTTTTTTTTTTTACTTTTTTTTTTTTTTTTTCTTTTTTTTTTTTTTTTTTTTTTTTTTTTTTTTCTTTTTACTGACTGTAGCACTGTATAGCCCTTGTGGCTTAGCGCTTCTTTTTGATAATAATAATAATATGACTGACTGTGGGTTCGAACCCCACTCTTTTTTTTTTTTTTTTTACTGACTGTGGGTTCGAACCCCACTCGTTTTTTTTACTGACTGTGGGTTCGAACCCCACTCTTTTTTTTACTGACTGTGGGTTCGAACCCCACTCTTTTTTTTTTTTTTACTGACTGTAGCGCTGTATAGCCCTTGTGGCTTAGCGCTTCTTTTTGATAATAATAATAATATGACTGACTGTGGGTTCGAACCCCACTCAAGGTATTTTTTTATGACTTGGTTCGAACCCCACTCAAGGTATTTTTTTATGACTTGGTTGGAACCCCACTCAAGGTATTTTTTTTATGCAAACGACTATTACAAGTTCCGCCCTAATACTTGTAAAACCATAATTTCTTTATAATGTGTGAAAAATCATAAGAATATCTTGATAGATAGTGAAAAACAGTCTACTAATATAATAACTTTTAAGAAAAAACTAAAAACATGATTGATGGCCGAGAATCATCATAACTGGATGTTCAACATTGTAAACTGTATGTACTCATTATGTACTCAGTAGGCACTCAGTAGGTGTTCAGTAGGTACTCAGAAGGTACTCAGTAAGTGCTCAGTAGGTACTCAGTAGGTGCTCTGCTCAGTAGGTGCTCAGCAGGTACTCAGTAGGGACTCAGTAGGTGCTCAGCAGGTACTCAGAAGGTACTCAGTAGGTACTCAGTAGGTGCTCAGCAGGTACTCAGTAGGTACTCAGTAGGGACTCAGTAGGTGCTCAGCAGGTACTCAGAAGGTACTCAGTAGGGACTCAGTAGGTGCTCAGCAGGTACTCAGAAGGTACTCAGTAGGGACTCAGTAGGTGCTCAGCAGGTACTCAGAAGGTACTCAGTAGGTACTCAATAAGAGATAAGATTTCGTTAGTATTTTTAAGCTATGTTATTGATGTTTAATTATTGTTGGTTCCAATATGTTGTCACTAGAATTTATTTTTAGCAGTAATATATGGTATAAAGTTAATTTTTTATGTGTGTTTATTTTACTAGTGTTAGTATTTATTGTAGTAATTATTGTGAGTTGAAATAAGATTTATAGAGGCGAGTTAAACTGCTTTTGTACTTTTGTGAAGAACTTGTATTGAAACTGTGATGGTAAATTATTATGTAAACAAACTTTATAACCCATAACCCGGCCGGGTTTTAAACCCGCGGTCAGAGAGTCTCACAACTCCAGACCGTCGTGTTAGCCACTAGACCAGCTAGCTTAAACCCGCGGTCAGAGAGTCTCACAACTCCAGACCGTCGTGTTAGCCACTAGACCAGCTAGCTTAAACCCGCGGTCAGAGAGTCTCACAACTCCAGACCGTCGTGTTAGCCACTAGACCAGCTAGCTTAAACCCGCGGTCAGAGAGTCTCACAACTCCAGACCGTCGTGTTAGCCACTAGACCAGCTAGCTTAAACCCGCGGTCAGAGAGTCTCACAACTCCAGACCGTCGTGTTAGCCACTAGACCAGCTAGCTTAAACCCGCGGTCAGAGAGTCTCACAACTCCAGACCGTCGTGTTAGCCACTAGACCAGCTAGCTTAAACCCGCGGTCAGAGAGTCTCACAACTCCAGACCGTCGTGTTAGCCACTAGACCAGCTAGCTTAAACCCGCGGTCAGAGAGTCTCACAACTCCAGACCGTCGTGTTAGCCACTAGACCAGCTAGCTTAAACCCGCGGTCAGAGAGTCTCACAACTCCAGACCGTCGTGTTAGCCACTAGACCAGCTAGCTTAAACCCGCGGTCAGAGAGTCTCACAACTCCAGACCGTCGTGTTAGCCACTAGACCAGCTAGCTTAAACCCGCGGTCAGAGAGTCTCACAACTCCAGACCGTCGTGTTAGCCACTAGACCAGCTAGCTTAAACCCGCGGTCAGAGAGACTCAGAACTCCAGACCGTCGTGATAGTGTGGTGTGTGCACTTGTTGAGTGTGGTGTGTGCACTTGTTGAGTGTGGTGTGTGCACTTGTTGAGTGTGGTGTGTGCACTTGTTGAGTGTGGTGTGTGTACTTGTTGAGTGTGGTGTGTGCACTTGTTGAGTGTGGTGTGTGTACTTGTTGAGTGTGGTGTGTGCACTTGTTGAGTGTGGTGTGTGCACTTGTTGAGTGTGGTGTGTGCACTTGTTGAGTGTGGTGTGTGCACTTGTTGAGTGTGGTGTGTGTACTTGTTGAGTGTGGTGTGTGCACTTGTTGAGTGTGGTGTGTGCACTTGTTGAGTGTGGTGTGTGCACTTGTTGAGTGTGGTGTGTGTACTTGTTGAGTGTGGTGTGTGTACTTGTTGAGTGTGGTGTGTGCACTTGTTGAGTGTGGTGTGTGCACTTGTTGAGTGTGGTGTGTGCACTTGTTGAGTGTGGTGTGTGTACTTGTTGAGTGTGGTGTGTGTACTTGTTAAGTGATAGTGTGGTGTGTACTTGTTAAGTGATAGTGTGGTGTGTGTACTTGGTAAGTTGTAGTGTGTGCACTTGTTAAGTGAAAGTTAAGACACTTGTGCAACATCTGGTTATCTTTATTGTAGACGTTTCGCCATCCAGTGGCTTTATCAATACAAATTCTTGGACATAATAAGAAAAACGAAGAACTATATACAAAAGATGAGGTAATCAGTCCCTCGGCCTTGGAGGTGGTGTTTAGAGCACCGTGGTTGTAGAGATTCTGAAGCTTTTGCTTCTGATGACCAGAGCTTTGGTAAGATGGGTAAGGAAGAAGGATGGGTAAGGATGGAAATATTGGAAAAGGGTGGGAGGGGGGGGGGAGAGGTAGGATATAAAAGGTAAGTGGCCCAACCACTTTGGTGCAATTTAAAAAGTCAATGTGAATTAATAAGATATTCTTTAAGAGGTATAATACTAACCCATCAGAGTCACCTCACTACAGTATATAAGCCACGTCTACGGCCCTATGCTGTACATTCTACAAGATTGATGGACTGAACACATCGACTCCAGGCTGAGGGACTGATTACCTCATACTCCTCTCCTTACGCTTTCCTCTTTGTATTGGACTGATGAGGCCACTGTGTGGCGAAACGTTTCCTGAATAAAGATTCCCATATGCTGCATAAGTGTCTCAATCTTCAACTTGTCGGTTTTTCAAACCATTCATCACAATCCCCCTTATGTATGTTGGGAGGCAGTTGAACAGTCTCGGGCCCCTGACACTTGTTGTATGGTCTCTTAACGTGCTAGTGACACCCCTGCTTTTCATTGGGGGGATGGTGCATCGTCTGCCAAGTCTTTTGCTTTCGTAGTGAGTGATTTTCGTGTGCAAGTTCGGTACTAGTCCCTCTAGGTGAACAGGACAACAGGTATAAGAAAACGTGTTAAAATGTTTTCACTTCCCGGGCCGTGTGTGTGTGTGAAGCGAGTTTTGCCAACCAGGTCACTGGTCCACCAGCACTGGCACACAGTATTGTAATACACACAGTAGGTGGTCACGCCTCAAATATCTTTTATTATACAACAAAGAAGTTCAGTTCCATAGTCAGATAGTTCCTGACTATGGAACTGAACTTCTCCAGGCTGAGGGACTGACAACCTCAAATTCTACGACTTCAAGGGTGATGGACTGATTACATCGTCTTCACATCTCTACTGTTCCTGCCTACTTTCTGTATTCGACTGAAGAAGCCTACTGTGTAGGCGAAACGTTTCGGAATAAGTTGCCTAACTGTTGCCTATGTCTTATCTACCAACTTGTCGGTATTGTATACCATTTTGATATTCAATATTTTATTACATGTAAACTATATTGTGTATTACTGCATAAAAATTAAAATTTGTTTACTTAATAAATGAAAGTATAGAGAGGGAGGAGAGTGATTTCTTATATAATTAACATTCGTATAACTTAGTATTTTAAGTTGATCTCTATTGAATGTTTATGTAAACTATTCCTATTTCACCTCTTTTATTGTAAGTGATCTTCACGTAGCTGCTTTAATTTTAATTTTAAAGGTTATAATCATGAATGATATCTGCTGTTTCTTACAGCTAGGCTTTAAATAATAAGATATTACAAGGACCAGAATGGAAATAAGTTATTTCATTTGGCTTTTTTTGGATTATCCTGGTTTATTTACACATATTACTGTGTATGATAATTGTGATCATTTTAATTTATGTAAGTATTATGTGTACTTGTACATAAATAAACTTACTCTTCTCTGCTGGATGCTGTAAGACATACATAAATATATAACATTTCCATGGCATAATTTGGTAAGCATTGACTGGTAGTATAGATGTGACTCGACCAACATTAAACAGTGCCAACTTGAAGCATCGAGTTACAATTACTGGTCTAATTCTGACTACTGATAGTACAGTGCCAATGTTAGTGGAGTCTTATTTTACCTGAACTGACAAATTCCACTATTCTTCTCTAAAGGTCTCTAACCTTCATCAAGAACCGTGTTTGACACCCATATTTTTTTTCCAGATCTACGAATTTTTTCAGTTACTGTCTCAGTTGAGTGCTGGGCATCAACCTCTGGTGGGGTATGGGCATGGGTGCCCACCTGACCTACATAACAACCTGGTGTTGCCATTACTATTCTG
This sequence comes from Cherax quadricarinatus, assembly GCF_038502225.1. Lineage (NCBI taxonomy): Eukaryota > Metazoa > Arthropoda > Malacostraca > Decapoda > Parastacidae > Cherax > Cherax quadricarinatus. Next base: position 69,399,317 of record NC_091295.1, on the reverse strand, counting down.
ACCTGACCTGTGTGTTCCTGGTTCTCGCAAGTTTGTGCAACATTTCTTGTGTAGGACGTGTGAAGTAGAACCTGTGAAGTAGAACCTGTGAAGTAGAACCTGTGAAGTAGAACCTGTGAAGTAGAACCTGTGAAGTAGAACCTGTGAAGTAGGACGTGTGAAGTAGAACCTGTGAAGTAGAACCTGTGAAGTAGAACCTGTGAAGTAGAACCTGTGAAGTAGAACCTGTGAAGTACAACATCACTGCTGCTGCCTCTCATAACAGTAAGTTTATTTACCTTAATTATGACATAAAATAATGACAAGTTGATTATTAAGACACATGTGCTGTACTTAGGTGACTATATTGTTGAAACCTTCCTCCTACACAGTAGCCTTCTTCAGTCAAAGATGGATTTAATAGGTGTTGTAGTGAAATAAAGACGATGTAATCAGTCCTTCAGATGGTCAGTCCCTCAGTCCTCAGCCTCAACCTTAACCTGAGCCTCAGCCTGAGCCTCAACCTCAGCCTTAGCTTCAACCTCAACCTGAGCCTCAGCCTGAGCCTCAGCCTGAGCCTCAGCCTGAGCCTCAACCTGAGCCTCAACCTGAGCCTCAACCTCAGCTTCAACCTCAGCCTCAGCCTAAGCCTCAACCTCAGCCTAAGCCTCAACCACAGCCTAAGCCTCAGCCTCAACCTCAGTCTCAACCTCAACCTCAGCCTCAGTTTGACCACCTCACATATTATTTCTCCAAGGTTGATGGACTGATTACATCGTCTTTATTTCACTACTACGCCTGCAGAATCTATATGACTGAAGAAACCTACTGTGTAGGCGAAACGTTTTAACAGTAAATATACCCGAGTGTTGCACATACATGTTAATCATTATTTAGTTACAATAACATAACTTTTATTGACTTTAAACTTTTACGTTTGTCCTTAGTAATCTGTTATGATTGTAACAATACAAATAAAATAAGTTTGAGTAAATCAAATGCATGAAAATGTTATAATAAAATTAATTACAATAGAAATAAATGAATAAATTGCATGAACAGTAGACAGCAAAAATCAACTTAATACAACAGTTACAGGAATGTAACTACAAGAAATATACTATAATAATATAATACAGTTCAAGTTTATTTCTTTTCTGCAGTGTACAAAATGGAGTGTACATGTAATAAAATGTTGTTAAGCCTGAAAGAAAATCACTTTCCCTCCCATTCTGTAGCTTCATTCATTAGATTTTTTTTTAGCTCCTTCTAAACTAATAGTTCTCTTTCTGAACTGTTGCTGCTGTTGCTGCTGCTGCTGCTATTCCTGGTCCTAGCTAGTTACATGCCTAGCACCTAGCACTATGCTGGGAAGAACAGGCCTTGTTCACCAAATAATATGGGGAGCAAGACATTTTTCACTAGCATCAAGGAAGCACTTGCAGTTGACATGTTGCAGGTTAGTCTCAGTATTTAGTAGTCATATACCATTGTACTTTATCTTGACCCCACAAGGGAGGTTCCTTGATAAGTAAATTTATTTAGAAACAGCTACACATACCATATTTCGCGGCTTATAAGACTTATTTTATTTTCAATGGTTTGGTATCGGACATTTCTGGGAAAGCTACAGCCCACCCCATACCCCAAACTTATAGCTCCTGTCACTGACCTTCAGTTTATAGGAGGCAGGCTGGTTTTTGGAGACATTTTACGGGAAAAATCCATCTAATAAGCCACGAAATACGGTAAGTACAATTATCATACATAGTGTAAATTACCTAGGCTAACCCACAAAAGCTGGTGACTTGCTTCCATTGGGGTCCATTGGTGGCCCGGTGGCCTGGTGGCTAAAGCTCCTGCTTCACACACGGAGGGCCCGGGTTCAATTCCCGAAAGGTGGAAACATTTTGACGCGTTTCCTTATACCTGTTGTCCTGTTCACCTAGCAGCAAATAGGTACCTGGGTGTTAGTCGACTGGTGTGGGTCGCATCCTGGGGGCCAAGATTAAGGACCCCAATGGAAATAAGTTAGACAGTCCTCGATGACGCACTGACTTTCTTGGGTTATCCTGGGTGGCTAACCCTCCGGGGTTAAAAATCCGAACGAAATCTTATCTTATCTTATCTTATCTTATGAGTAAGTTTATTTAGGTACAAGTAACTACAAAGGACTACAATGAAAATAAGTCACTGTTGACTTTTTTGGGTTATTCTAGTTAATTTACACTATGTATGATAATTGCATTTATGTGTGCCTGTACGTTACATATTATCATACATAGTAACATGTAAATTACCTAGGATAACCCCAAAAAAAGTCAAAAGTGACTCATTTCCATTAAGAGGGTAGCACCAGAATTTCTATACTGGGGTACTTAGGGATGACTGTTTAGCTGGAAGGGGGCTTAGAGACTTGTTTTGAAGTGGTATTATTATTTTTACTATTTTTATTTGGGAGGCTTTGGAGAGGCTGAGGGATTTTTGGGGGGCTTGAGCCCCCAAGCCTTCCCTTGGTGCTGCCATTTGGTGAGAGGCTTTGTTCCAAAGAATTGGACTTTATCACCTCTACCTTATATCTTACCTGATTTACTCCAATTCCTCTCAATGCTATATGACTCCAAGTATTAAACTTATGCTTCCCCAGTGAATGTAATAACTGTTGTACCCAACGAATATCAAAAGTAATCCTCGTCTCCAAGTAGGGTTGCCATTTTCACATTAATTGCTCCTCATGTATTTCTGCATGGTCAAAATGGACCAGAAATTTTAATATTTGTTATTCTTAGTTAGGTTTGGTTAGGCACGTATATTATCCTATATTTTATTATAACTTGACAGTAATGAAATTGACTCAGACAGAGTGAGGTGTACATACATGGTTCCATTTGAGTCATACATTTTCTCACAAGTGGTAAAAATTTGAGAGATGAGCTACTGAAGCAGCCTTCAAGGGATGCCTTGATGTGAATGAATAGTTACTGATCCGAAGAATTGGATCTACAGGTGTAGTAAGTTCCATTAATATAATAATAGTGTGGTATCTTAGTGTGTGAAGCATGACTATTAAATATATGCTAAAACCCTATCCAAATGTTTGTGTGGTAATAAGTATGTACTTGGGTGTCAGTTGACTGCTGTGGGTTGCATCCTGGAGAGGACCTAAAAAAAAATATCCCCATTGGAAATAAGCTGATTCATTGATGGGTTTTCTTATGTTATCCTGATGTTATGGAGGGATTGTCTCCAATGTCTTGTTTATAATGGTAGCATCTAGAGGTGGTCATGCTCACACCCTAGTTTTGTTAGTGTATTCCAGCCTCAAAACTACTTACTAATGAGGTCAGCTGCAATAGGAGCTGCCCTGGAGTTTCATGACTCGCTTGCTGTGAGTTCAAGCCCCACCGATACACGTACTGTGATTTGAATTAAATATTATCTGTGGCCGAGGAGAATTCCAAACATTGTGGAGGTCCTCTTAGCTATTACAGGAATATCAGGTTTCGCTTAGAAATCAGAAGTGATCTATATAGGTCTTAACATACTAATGGAGTATATTTAGCTTAGGAAAATTAAAAAAAAAAAGAATAAATAAGTTGGTAATCAACAGGAGTGTTTTGAATATAAATGAACCTTTTGCTGAATGAAGTCTTATTTTATTTGTGTTTATCATTTTACCTATAAAAAATTACTATTATCAGTGCTTAAAAGATGTTTCTGAGAATTTGCATATTCTCCTGCTGCATAAATAAGGCACTTAGAAGAAAACTGATAAACTTGGTAGTAAGGGTCAATTGCATTTTCTGTACTAACATATTCATCATTCTTTCATTAGGCAAGTTGATCAATTTTCTTCCAAGCATCTCAGATACATGAACCATTTTTTTATTTTTATATACAACAATACTTTAAGTCTTCAACAAGGAGGAATAGTTTATTTTTTTTTTTTATTATCACACTGGCCGATTCCCACCAAGGCAGGGTGGCCCGAAAAAGAAAAACTTTCACAATCATTCACTCCATCACTGTCTTGCCAGAAGGGTGCTTTACACTACAGTTTTTAAACTGCAACATTAACACCCCTCCTTCAGAGTGCAGGCACTGTACTTCCCATCTCCAGGACTCAAGTCCGGCCTGCCGGTTTCCCTGAATCCCTTCATAAATGTTACTTTGCTCACACTCCAACAGCACGTCAAGTATTTTTTTAGTTAGTTTAATATGTTTATTATGCACCCCATACCCATCCTGTGGGCGGTAGTCAAAAGATTACAGAGGTACATAATTGGTCCAGGGACTGGACTCCAAAGTTTTGATAGCTGAGCAAGTTACAGAGGTAATGAACTCACAATTTACAAAGGTCAAGTATTAAAAACCATTTGTCTCCATTCACTCCTATCAAACATGCTCACGCATGCCTGCTGGAAGTCCAAGCCCCTCGCACACAAAACCTCCTTTACCCCCTCCCTCCAACCCTTCCTAGGCCGACCCCTACCCCGCCTTCCTTCCACTACAGACTGATACACTCTTGAAGTCATTCTGTTTCGCTCCATTCTCTCTACATGTCCGAACCACCTCAACAACCCTTCCTCAGCCCTCTGGACAACAGTTTTGGTAATCCCGCACCTCCTCCTAACTTCCAAACTACGAATTCTCTGCCTTATATTCACACCACACATTGCCCTCAGACATGACATCTCCACTGCCTCCAGCCTTCTCCTCGCTGCAACATTCATCACCCACGCTTCACACCCATATAAGAGCGTTGGTAAAACTATACTCTCATACATTCCCCTCTTTGCCTCCAAGGACAAAGTTCTTTGTCTCCACAGACTCCTAAGTGCACCACTCACTCTTTTTCCCTCATCAATTCTATGATTCACCTCATCTTTCATAGACCCATCCGCTGACACGTCCACTCCCAAATATCTGAATATGTTCACCTCCTCCATACTCTCTCCCTCCAATCTGATATTCAATCTTTCATCACCTAATCTTTTTGTTATCCTCATAACCTTACTCTTTCCTGTATTCACCTTTAATTTTCTTCTTTTGCACACCCTACCAAATTCATCCACCAATCTCTGCAGCTTCTCTTCAGAATCTCCCAAGAGCACAGTGTCATCAGCAAAGAGCAGCTGTGACAACTCCCACTTTGTGTGTGATTCTTTATCTTTTAACTCCACGCCTCTTGCCAAGACCCTCACATTTACTTCTCTTACAACCCCATCTATAAATATATTAAACAACCACGGTGACATCACACATCCTTGTCTAAGGCCTACTTTCACTGGGAAAAAATTTCCCTCTTTCCTACATACTCTAACTTGAGCCTCACTATCCTCGTAAAAACTCTTCACTGCTTTCAGTAACCTACCTCCTACACCATACACTTGCAACATCTGCCACATTGCCCCCCTATCCACCCTGTCATACGCCTTTTCCAAATCCATAAATGCCACAAAAACCTCTCTAGCCTTATCTAAATACTGTTCACTTATATGTTTCACTGTAAACACCTGGTCCACACACCCCCTACCTTTCCTAAAGCCTCCTTGTTCATCTGCTATCCTATTCTCCGTCTTACTCTTAATTCTTTCAATTATAACTCTACCATACACTTTACCAGGTACACTCAACAGACTTATCCCCCTATAATTTTTGCACTCTCTTTTATCCCCTTTGCCTTTATACAAAGGAACTATGCATGCTCTCTGCCAATCCCTAGGTACCTTACCCTCTTCCATACATTTATTAAATAATTGCACCAACCACTCCAAAACTATATCCCCACCTGCTTTTAACATTTCTATCTTTATCCCATCAATCCCGGCTGCCTTACCCCCTTTCATTTTACCTGCTGCCTCACGAACTTCCCCCACACTCACAACTGGCTCTTCCTCACTCCTACAAGATGTTATTCCTCCTTGCCCTATACACGAAATCACAGCTTCCCTATCTTCATCAACATTTAACAATTCCTCAAAATATTCCCTCCATCTTCCCAATACCTCTAACTCTCCATTTAATAACTCTCCTCTCCTATTTTTAACTGACAAATCCATTTGTTCTCTAGGCTTTCTTAACTTGTTAATCTCACTCCAAAACTTTTTCTTATTTTCAACAAAATTTGTTGATAACATCTCACCCACTCTCTCATTTGCTCTCTTTTTACATTGCTTCACCACTCTCTTAACCTCTCTCTTTTTCTCCATATACTCTTCCCTCCTTGCATCACTTCTACTTTGTAAAAACTTCTCATATGCTAACTTTTTCTCCCTTACTACTCTCTTTACATCATCATTCCACCAATCACTCCTCTTCCCTCCTGCACCCACTTTCCTGTAACCACAAACTTCTGCTGAACACTCTAACACTACATTTTTAAACCTACCCCATACCTCTTCGACCCCATTGCCTATGCTCTCATTAGCCCATCTATCCTCCAATAGCTGTTTATATCTTACCCTAACTGCCTCCTCTTTTAGTTTATAAACCTTCACCTCTCTCTTCCCTGATGCTTCTATTCTTCTTGTATCCCATCTACCTTTTACTCTCAGTGTAGCTACAACTAGAAAGTGATCTGATATATCTGTGGCCCCTCTATAAACATGTACATCCTGAAGTCTACTCAACAGTCTTTTATCTACCAATACATAATCCAACAAACTACTGTCATTTCGCCCTACATCATATCGTGTATACTTATTTATCCTCTTTTTCTTAAAATATGTATTACCTATAACTAAACCCCTTTCTATACAAAGTTCAATCAAAGGGCTCCCATTATCATTTACACCTGGCACCCCAAACTTACCTACCACACCCTCTCTAAAAGTTTCTCCTACTTTAGCATTCAGGTCCCCTACCACAATTACTCTCTCACTTGGTTCAAAGGCTCCTATACATTCACGTAACATCTCCCAAAATCTCTCTCTCTCCTCTGCATTCCTCTCTTCTCCAGGTGCATACACGCTTATTATGACCCACTTCTCGCATCCAACCTTTATTTTAATCCACATAATTCTTGAATTTACACATTCATATTCTCTTTTCTCCTTCCATAACTGATCATTTAACATTACTGCTACCCCTTCCTTTGCTCTAACTCTCTCAGATACTCCAGATTTAATCCCATTTATTTCCCCCCACTGAAACTCTCCTACCCCCTTCAGCTTTGTTTTGCTTAGAGCCAGGACATCCAACTTCTTTTCATTCATAACATCAGCAATCATCTGTTTCTTGTCATCCGCACTACATCCACGCACATTTAAGCATCCCAGTTTTATAAAGTTTTTCTTCTTCTCTTTTTTAGTAAATGTCTACAGGAGAAGGGGTTACTAGCCCATTGCTCCCGGCATTTTAGTCGTCTCATACGACACGCATGGCTTACGGAGGAAAGATTCTTTTCCACTTCCCCATGGACAATAGAAGAAATAAAAAAGAACAAGAGCTATTTAGAAAAAGGAGAAAAACCTAGATGTATGTATATATATATATGCATGTGCGTGTCTGTGAAGTGTGACCAAAGTGTAAGTAGGAGTAGCAAGATATCCCTGTTATCTAGCGTGTTTATGAGACAGAAAAAGAAACCAGCAATCCTACCATCATGCAAAACAGTTACAGGTTTTTGTTTCACAGTCATCTGGCAGGACGGTAGTACTTCCCTGGGTGGTTGCTGTCTACCAACCTACTACTAATTATTATATTTAAATTTTCTGCCAATATCAGTTTGGAGGGATATGTTGTGCATCCCCACACGTGTATGCTTCCAGACTGCTGCACTCTGAGCACCTCCGCAAAAACAGTGACAATGTGCGAGTGCGGTGAAAGTGCTGAATGAATATAGTTTATCTGTATTAGAATTTGACTACACACTAACTTGAATGATGTTCTCGGATGCCTTGTATAGTATTGTAGTACTGCCATTCATTTACCCAGATTAATAATTTAAAGATAGTAAATTTTTATTTGTTTCTAAAATACATCCACAGACAAAGAGCTACGCTAATAGATGGGAAGAAGGTTGCTGCTGAAATTTACGAGGAGCTTTATTTAGAAGTTCAAAATATGGTAGCATGTGGACGGCGAGCACCTCATCTGGTGCTTGTAAGAGTAGGTAATGACCCTGCTTCTGGCACCTATGTCAAGAATAAAATCAAGGCAGCTGATAAGATTGGTTAGTAAAGAGGAAATCTTTTAGATGCTGTGTACAAATAATGTTAGAAAATACAGTACATATACTGTATATTTTACATAAATGCACATGTACTCTGTTAGCTGTTAGTACGAAAAATTAGTGCTCATTTTATTATCTGGCTTAAAGGCAACAGGAAAAAGAAGGGAGGTATCATAATGTTTAGTGTTTTATTATAATAAAACTGTTTATATCTTGATTTAACTTAGTACAGATGCCAAAGGCCCAGAAAACATCTACAGCATAAAATGAAGTACACTAACACTGAAGAAGATACTAAAAATTACTTTTGTTTTACCTCTATATATGGGAACTTGATATATGCACCAAAGTGGCCATATACTGTACAAAAAATAACAAGAAAAGCACAAAGTCATTCTCAGCTTCAAAACCTGAAGTATTTCCTCATTTCTTGACAGATTTGTACACAGAAACACTATATACTGTATACATGTCTGTCAGTGGAACGCCTTCCTACTGAACAAAAGAAACTAATGGAAAATTAAATAAATAAAGAAATGATTTAGGAAAAACAAGAAAAATGATTTTTGAGAATTTTACTTAAAATTTAAATATAATAAAAAAAAATGGCCTTCAGTTCATGTAGTTGGGCAGGAGTAGGTATGGCCCTGGATAGTTCCTCTGATGTTATTTATGAAGGTTATCCTGGGCAGATGGTAATCCGATGTTCTGGAATCTCCTACCACTTGGATGGAGCACAAGTAGAATAGGTAAGGGCCGGTAGTTGTAGAATAATGTTAATAAGTATTATTAACACACGTCTTGCCCCTTTATCTGGCGTCTATCCTGGAAGACCACGCCAGGAACAGAGCTGACAAATAAGAGAAAATAAAACTGGTTACCCATAGTCATGATAATATAACATTTAAGAAAGAAAAAGAATGATAAATGCCAAAATCATTACTGGTAACCAGCAAACACTAGAAAAGAACAAACAGTAATACTCCTGGTAGATCACCCTACCTGATTAGGAGAAGAGTGGAGGCGAAGTGACTCTCCAAACTTCAATCCACACCAGGTAAGGTCAATATTACCAAGAGTAGAAACTAACAAATCGGACACCAGGAACTAGTTTTGCCCCAGCCCGCCAGAGAGGGGGGGGGGTGTGTGCGCGCGCAACGTAACTCGCTAATGGTTCCTGGGTGCCCGAACAACCTTAACCCCACTTACACCTACTTTTCCCTCACAATACCCCCTTCCAAAACTTATGGACGGAGTCAATAAGTCAACGAACAGAGGGAAAAGCACTAAATACAACCTCGGCTCAGCCAATCTGAAAAGTGGTTTTCAGAGCCAGAAATATAAACGACTTTAAACTTATAGGGCTGAATAGCCAGAGCCCATCTCAAGAGTCTGCTATTTGACCCTTTAAAGTTTTCCAAGTACATCAGTGGCTTGTGATCTGTTTCAAGCACAAAGGGTTTACCGTATAGGTAGTATTTAAATCTACTTATACCCCATACTAAAGCATAACATTCTTTCTCCACAGTGGAATATCTTTCTTCTCTGGGCAGAAGCTTCTTACTGGCGAAAGATACTGGGAAAGGTGTCTCCTCATAATATTGAAGTAGTACAGCCCCGAGTCCAGAATGGGAGGCATCTGTTCGGAGACAAAATATTTTATTAATATCTGGTAATTTTAGGACAGGGGGGTTTGAAAATATACTCTTAATTTCTTCGAAGCTTTGGTTGGCTTCCTCAGAACAACTAAGAGGTTCCTTGACACCCTTTTTCAAATAGTCTGTAAGAACTGAAGTTAAGCTACTTAGATTTGGTACGAAATTTCTATAGAAGTTTACAGATCCGAGGAAACTTCTTAATAACTTTTTGGTAGCTGGGAACGTACTTTCTAAAACAGCTTTGGTCTTATTAGGAAGTGGTGAAAAGTTGTTATCAGAGATAATGAACCCAAGGTATTGTACCTTATGATAGCCAAGAAAGCACTTTTGTGGTTTAACTGTAAGTCCATGAGTTCTTAGTCTTTTCAAAACAAGCGATAGTGTATTTAGATGGTCTTCCCAGGCATTTGTCATGATATAAATATTATCAAAATACACTGATACATTCTTTAGATCAGAAAGAACTATTCTCATAAGCCTAATATACGTGGCACATGCGGTAACCAAGCCGAAAGGCATAGTGCGGTATTGCATTATACCTCTATGAGTAGGGAAAGCAGTGTATGGTTTCGAGTCTGGGTGTAATGGCACTTGATGGTATGCTTGTGAGATGTCTAATTCCGAGAAGAATTTGCAGTCATGGAATTTATACAAGTCATGATCAATTACTGGCATGGGTTCTGCATCCCATTTAGTTATAGTATTCAAATAACGAAAATCTTGTGCCAGTCGGTAAGAATTATCGGGTTTCTTAACCATAACAACTGGTGAACAGAAAGCTGATTTCGAAGGTTCTATGATATTTAAGTTAAATAGTTTGTCAACCTCATTATCAAAAGTTTTCCGTAAGTGAACGGGAACAGGGTAGATTTTCCGCTTTACTGGTTCATGATCCGACAATTCAATCTTGTGTACAATAGTGGTGGTAAGTCCTGGTACCTCTGTGAATACGTCAGAAAATGAATTTACTAAGGCACTTACTTGAGACTTTTGTTTATTTGACAAGTCGTTGTTAATGTTGACATTTGACTTCTTTGGTGAGGGATCATGCGTTAAGATATCCAGTAGTTCCTTCGATTCTGTAAAAGACTCGTCATCTATAATACAAACTCTACATTCGTACGAATCACCACTTGTATCCAAGCTGAAAGAAGAAGTATCTTCGTCAAAGGCATTTACGCACAGATTAACTTCTCTTCTATGGTACCGTTTCAAAATATTGACGTGATACATTCTCTCTCTACCCTTGACATCCAAGATATAATCTACCTTATTGCAGACCTTCACTACTTTATACGGTCCGCGCCATGTAATTAGCAATTTGTTGGATTTGTCAGGTAGGAGAACTAAAACTTCATCACCAACATTAAACGTACGCTTGGAACTTTTATGGTCAAAATAGGTCTTGTACGTTTCCATAGACATCTCTAGGTTTTTACTGACCAAATCGGCGGTTTCTTCCAACCTTTCCCTTAGATCTAAAAGAAACTGATAGCTGTTTTGAACCTCAGGTTTGATATCTTTGGACCAAAGTTCATTCAAAATAGATAGTGGACCACGAGCTTGTCTCCCATTAAGCAATTCAAAAGGGGAATAACCAAGGGAATCACTTGGAATCTCGCGCATTGCGAAAAGAGCACATGGTAAAAATCTATGCCAGTCCGTTGGTTTAAGAATACATAGTTTTTTTAGTATAGACTTTAGGATGGCATGTTGTCGCTCCACTCTTCCGTTACACATCGGATGGTAAGGTGTAGTGAAAAGAGGTTTAACACCCACAAGTTGATAAACGTGTTCCATTAATTCTGAAGTGAATTGAGCCCCTTTATCCGACAGAATTTCACGAGGTATACCTACACGTGAAAAAATAGAAAATAAGGCTTCTGCGACTTCTATGGACGTAATGGATTTTAAGGGTACCGCCTCTGGGAAGCTGGACGCGTAGTCAATCATAGTTAAAATATATTTATGACCTCCTGATGAGCGAGGTGTGATAGGACCAACTATATCTACTGCAACCCTTGCAAAAGGGACTGAGAAAATGGGCATCTTTACCATAGGAACTCTCCTAGTTCTACCCTTCTGCGTGGAAAGTTGACATACGTGACATGATCTGCAGTACTTATAGATGTCAGAGGACATGCTAGGCCAGAAATATAGGTCTTTGATTTTATTATAGGTCTTCCTATGTGAAAAATGGCCAGAGACAGGCAAGTCATGAGAAATCTTTAAAATAGTTTCACGGCAATCCTGCGGAATGACTAACAGGCTTCGACCAACGTCGTTGGGCTTGTCCGCAGACACTATAGTCTTGTACAAAAGATCGTGTTTGAACTCAAACTTGTAAGAAAATTTCTTTCTCTGGGTCACCTTGCCATTTAAAGCTAACTTCCGAGATTCCTCTAAGGAAGGACAAGTCTTTTGAAGACCCTCTAAATCTATATGAGACAGCTCGATTGGCTTTCCTTTCGAAAGAACTAATGGGTGGATAGGTTTTACCTTAGACTGAGCTCTGGTAACGACGTTAATCGAGTCTAGTTGTTGTATAGATTGTGCCACACGTAGTTTCCCACTGGCGTCTGCGTTGTCCAGTTCAAGTGACTGACTTACTAAAGGTGTTACCGGAGTTTTGTAACCATCAGCTCTCTGATTTAGGTTACCCAACTGAATCTCATCTGGAACTATCTGTGAAGAAACAGAGATATTAGGTTCCAACCCTTCCTTGGAAACTCCAAATTCCAAACAGTCCTTCTCAGATGGGAAAGTAGCCCCTTGTATGTTCCCAACCAAAACAGAACATGAGGTTATCGGGGCAACTACAGCATCTACCCATCCTGAGAACCATTTGCACCTAACAAAACATCTGGCTGTTGGAAAAGAATCGCTTCTTCCTAAATAGTCAGTTAATTTAGTGGACTTATAACGTGAAGAATCTAGGTTAGGGAAAAGCTTACTCGAGATAACAATACAGGAACATCCTGTGTCTCTAAGAATGGTTGATACATTCATACCATTGACTGTACCTTCACTAAAAGGTGCGTTTATGTTTGATTCAGTGAAACATTTACCGACATTTTCACCTTTTTTTCTAGGACAGTCGGGACGTCTATGACCCCACTCATTACAGTTGAAACACTTTACTGTGAAGGCCGTGGAATTCTTAGGTACGGAGGGTTTGGATCCCTCAGATTGCTTAGGCACAACAGGCTTATATCTGCTACGCTCTTTAGGGTAGTTATTATGAGCGCACGCATATATATCAGCAGCTTGTGCCATTTCTGCAGCCGTATGAACGTTTCGTTCTTTAATGAATATTCGTAAGTCAGAGTTTACAGAAGAAAGGAATTGATCTCTTACCATCAGGTCTCGTAAAGATTCGAAATCGTGGTCAACCTCAGCACTATCAATCCACGAATCAAATAATCTGAAAAGTGTTGTTAAGAATTGCATGTAATTTTGATGAGGAGTTATTTTAATGTGTCTAAACTCCGACCTGTAATGATGAGTAGTTTTTTTGAAAGCCTGTAGTATAGCTTTCTTCAGCAGGCTATAACTAGAAATAACATCAGAGGGTAGAGTGGAATAGACGTTTAGTGCTGAACCTGACAGTAGTAAGCCAAGCCTAGTAGCCCAAGAATCAACTGGCCAGTCACAGAGAGTAGCAGTACTCTCGAATCTAGTAATATATGCCGCTATGTCATCTTGTTCTGAGAAAGGTGGTATTTGAGGCATCCTAATATTAGGTTCTTGGGAAGGGTATTCCAGTACCCCTTCATCTATTTTCTGCTTAGATAGTTCTACCTTCTTGGCTTCTAATTCCAACCTTGATTGTTCTAACTCAATTTCCTTCATTTTGAAGGCTACCTCTCTTGCCTGAACTCTATCTTCTCTAGCTATCCTTTCCTGTTCGATTTTATCCTCCCGAGCTAGTCTTTCCTGTTCCTTTTTCTCTTCTCGAGCTAGTCTTTCCTGTTCCTTTTTCTCTTCCCGAGCTAGTCTTTTCTCCTCTCGAGCTAGTCTTTCCTGTTCCTTTTTCTCTTCAATAGCCATTTTAGCAGTAATGTAACTATCAAGGCTTTGTCCAGTAAATCCCATTTCCTTTCCAGCTTTCAACCAGAAATCTAAAGAATCCATCTTGTAAAAAGAAATATTAAGCACCCAACTTCAACTGACAATTAAAATTAATAGTAACGTCTGTTACAAAAGAGGGACACAGTCCGCACACTTTAAACTTCCCAAAGTAGAAAATGAAATAAATATTTCTCCCTGGAAGAATACACTTGTGGGCTCAATAGCCTTCACTAAGCAAAATACACACGGTTCACACAGGAGGGGTTATCATCAAAGTTCCCCAGGTCCAACAAATAGGTAAACTTCTAAACCGAACCCTAGAACCAAACAACGGTAAGTCAACCAGACTACCAGTAATGACTTGACACCTCAACTAACTCACCCTTTTCTATCTTAAATGTTATACTCACAACCAGTTGAACCATCAGGACGATGTTGCTTCTAGAGTCGTATCCTGGCAAGGTCGCCATTGTCAGTGGAACGCCTTCCTACTGAACAAAAGAAACTAATGGAAAATTAAATAAATAAAGAAATGATTTAGGAAAAACAAGAAAAATGATTTTTGAGAATTTTACTTAAAATTTAAATATAATAAAAAAAAATGGCCTTCAGTTCATGTAGTTGGGTAGGAGTAGGTATGGCCCTGGATAGTTCCTCTGATGTTATTTATGTAGGTTATCCTGGGCAGATGGTAATCCGATGTTCTGGAATCTCCTACCACTTGGATGGAGCACAAGTAGAATAGGTAAGGGCCGGTAGTTGTAGAATAATGTTAATAAGTATTATTAACACACGTCTTGCCCCTTTATCTGGCGTCTATCCTGGAAGACCACGCCAGGAACAGAGCTGACAAATAAGAGAAAATAAAACTGGTTACCCATAGTCATGATAATATAACATTTAAGAAAGAAAAAGAATGATAAATGCCAAAATCATTACTGGTAACCAGCAAACACTAGAAAAGAACAAACAGTAATACTCCTGGTAGATCACCCTACCTGATTAGGAGAAGAGTGGAGGCGAAGTGACTCTCCAAACTTCAATCCACACCAGGTAAGGTCAATATTACCAAGAGTAGAAACTAACAAATCGGACACCAGGAACTAGTTTTGCCCCAGCCCGCCAGAGAGGGGGGGGGGGTGTGTGCGCGCGCAACGTAACTCGCTAATGGTTCCTGGGTGCCCGAACAACCTTAACCCCACTTACACCTACTTTTCCCTCACAATGTCCCAAACAGTCATAATCATGGTGGTTACATTTCTGAGGCTCTTGTAATAATGAGAAAATTATTGAAGTTACAACTAAATACCGGGCAACTGGGCACAGTATGTGAGTGTATGAAGGGGTCTGGGTAAGTTACTCTCCTGGTACAGTGGGGTATAGTGAATAGGGAACAATGTATATTGTTGTATGCATATCACACATGCACCAAACAATCCTATACTGTACAGTAAGTAAGTGGCAGAAATCTGAATTCAGAATTAGTCATTTGCATTGTAATGTTTGTGCACTTCTGGCAAGACAGCTATTGTGTGTGAATGATGGTAATTTTTTTTTTTAATGCATCATGATGAGAGGTCCAGTGTGGTTAATTTCTTTTTACCCAAAAATAGGTGTATACCACATCAACGCCAACAGTTTTGTAGCAAAAGAAATGCTTTTAGTATAAAACGTAAAATCTGAAAGTTCGTCACAGATAACCTGCACATGGGAGACTGAAACTTATGATATTTTGGTCTAGCCTGGGTCAGTAACTAGTCTTTAGTTAACCCTTAAACGGTCCAAAGAGACTGACATTCAAATTCGTAGTGCTACAAAAGTAGATCTACTTTTTTTACATATTTTCAAATATAACAAAAAAAAAAATGTAAATAAAAGTTTTTTTACACGTTTTCAAATGTAAAACAAAAAAGATCTACATTTTTTTTACATACTTTTAGATGTTGAAAAAACGTATGTATATGTTTGGACCATTTAAGGGTTAATACTCTAAGTTGGATTGAAATGTCATTATAAGTTTGTGTCCTACATGCAGCTTACTTGTTTATTGTTCCAGTCCATGGTATTGTTTTTTTATTCTTTAACCCTTTCAGGGTCGAGAGACCATCTCCTAAACTTGTTCTCAGGGTCGAAAATTTTTCGAAAAAAAAAATCTTATGAAATGATAGAGAATCTTTTCCCGATCATAATGACACCAAAAGTATGAAATTTGGTGGAAAACTTACGGAATTATGCTCTCGTGAAGTTAGCGGTCTCGCTGATGTTTACGCATTGGCGATTCTGCCCACTTTGAGCCCTATTTTTGGCCAATTCCTGTGCACTAGTTGACAAAAATCATATTTATTTCGCTAGAACTCCATTTTTTCTATCGAATGAGTGCAAGAAACCACCCATTTACCAATTTCAACTATCCAATAAAGTGGTTAGAAATTGGCAATTTTGCCAATTTCACACAAATTTCAGAAGATGCCAATTTCCAAATAGGGTCCAGAATAAACAAGAAAGACATTCTTGGCACTAAAATAACAAGTTCTCTGTTTGTTAGTCATGTCCCCAGGCCCCTCTTATATTTCTTTTGCTTTTCACTTTGAATTTTTATTCTTACAAAAAATAGAAGATTTACTGTTATGCAGACTACTGCGCTAGTGTAGAAATGGTATAAATAATATCAGCGCACTTGTGAAAGAATATTAGACTCACCAGTTGACATGTATTGGACGCTTGGCATGATTTGTTTACTTTTGAACTTTGGTAAAAATCGAATATTTCTGCTACTTTGAGCTCAATTTCAAGGTACTTTTCATTGTGAAACCAGTCAAAATCATCTCCATTTCTGTAATATGTCTTCCATTCTGTAAAATGAGACCTGGAAAACTAGAATACAACCATAAATACCATACAAAAATACATTGCAAAGTCGCTGTTTTAATCCAAACACACAGTCAAAATTTTTTTTTTCTCATTACGCACTGTGTGCGGCAGGATTTTTTTTATACTGCTCACACTGACCACATAGACCCATTCTTTCATATGTAAGCCTACCAGCTTTCACTAGATTTGAAGGCGCTAGAATTTAGGTGTACTAGTACGTCAATGACCCTGGTGCGTAAGCCGTACTAGTATGTCGAAAACCCTGAAAGGGTTAAAAGTCAGTCAGTCCTGCCTGGTACTAGGGGTTAATATATTGACAAAAATTATTCTGCTGGTAAGTCTCCCCCCCCCCTCAATTTTTTTTTTTTTTTTTTTTTTTTTTTTTTTTGTCATTTGGCATTACCACTATGGGCATTATGCAGAGTTACTCTGTACTGAATGTGCTGTATAAGATTTTATTCATCTGAAACATAATTTTCATATTTGTGTATGATATAGTGGAGTACATTCACTATATATTGTAGTAACTACACTGTATAGGGTACAGCATTATATTTTTTGCCTATAAATTTACTTGCCCTTGTACTAAAGTTGCTGCCTGAAACTTTGAAATTCATTAAATATATTTGTCATATCATCTTTATTTATATTTTTTCTCAACACGCTGACCATCTCTCACTGGGGCAGTGACCCAGCAAAGAAAAACATTTTCACCATCATTCACACATAATCACTGTCTTTGCAGAGGCGTGCAGATATGACAGTTCATGTGTCACTCCAAACAGCAATTTAATAAATATATTTATTAAAAGTAATTGGTGGAATGATGAAGTAAAGGGTGTGATAAAAGAGAAAAAGGTAGCTTACGAGAGGTTTTTACAAAGTAGAAGTGTTATAAGAAGAGCAGAGTATATGGAGAGTAAAAGAAAGGTGAAGAGAGTGGTGAGAGAGTGCAAAAGGAGAGCAGATGAAAGAGTGGGAGAGGCACTGTCAAGAAATTTTAATGAAAATAAGAAAAAATTTTGGAGTGAGTTAAACAAGTTAAGAAAGCCTAGGGAAAGTATGGATTTGTCAGTTAAAAACAGAGTAGGGGAGTTAGTAGATGGGGAGAGGGAGGTATTAGGTAGATGGTGAGAATATTTTGAGGAACTTTTAAATGTTGAGGAAGAAAGGGAGGCGGTAATTTCATGCACTGGCCAGGGAGGTATACCATCTTTTAGGAGTGAAGAAGAGCAGAATGTAAGTGTGGTGGAGGTACGTGAGGCATTACGTAGAATGAAAGGGGGTAAAGCAGCTGGAACTGATGGGATCATGACAGAAATGTTAAAAGCAGGGGGGGATATAGTGTTGGAGTGGTTGGTACTTTTGTTTAATAAATGTATGAAAGAGGGGAAGGTACCTAGGGATTGGCGGAGAGCATGTATAGTCCCTTTATATAAAGGGAAAGGGGACAAAAGAGATTGCAAAAATTATAGAGGAATAAGTTTACTGAGTATACCAGGAAAAGTATACGGTAGGGTTATAATTGAAAGAATTAGAGGTAAGACAGAATGTAGGATTGCAGATGAGCAGGGAGGCTTCAGAGTGGGTAGGGGATGTGTAGATCAAGTGTTTACAATGAAGCATATATGTGAACAGTATTTAGATAAAGTTAGGAGGAGGTGCGGGATTACCAAAACTGTTGTCCAGAGGGCTGAGGAAGGGTTGTTGAGGTGGTTCGGACATGTAGAGAGAATGGAGCGAAACAGAATGACTTCAAGAGTGTATCAGTCTGTAGTGGAAGGAAGGCGGGGTAGGGGTCGGCCTAGGAAAGGTTGGAGAGAGGGGGTAAAGGAGGTTTTGTGTGCGAGGGGCTTGGACTTCCAGCAGGTATGCATGAGCGTGTTTGATAGGAGTGAATGGAGACAAATGGTTTTTAATACTTGACGTGCTGTTGGAGTGTGAGCAAAGTAACATTTATGAAGGGGTTCAGGGAAACCGGCAGGCCGGACTTGAGTCCTGGAGATGGGAAGTACAGTGCCTGCACTCTGAAGGAGGGGTGTTAATGTTGCAGTTTAAAAACTGTAGTGTAAAGCACCCTTCTGGCAAGATAGTGATGGAGTGAATGATGGTGAAAGTTTTTCTTTTTCGGGCCACCCTGCCTTGGTGGGAATCGGCCAGTGTGATAATAATAATAATAATAAAAAATATTTAGATAAAGGTAGGGAAGTTTTTATTGTATTTATGGATTTAGAAAAGGCATATGACAGAGTGGATAGAGGAGCAATGTGGCAGATGTTGCAAGTATATGGAATAGGTGGTAAGTTACTAAATGCTGTAAAGAGCTTTTATGAGGATAGTGAGGCTCAGGTTAGGGTGTGTAGAAGAGAGGGAGAATACTTCCCAGTAAAAGTAGGTCTTAAACAGGGATGTGTAATGTCACCATGGTTGTTTAATATATTTATAGATGGGGTTGTAAAAGAAGTAAATGCTAGGGTGTTCGGAAGAGGGGTGGGATTAAATTATGGGGAATCAAATTCAAAATGGGAATTGACACAGTTACTTTTTGCTGATGATACTGTGCTTGTGGGAGATTCTAAAGAAAAATTGCAAAGGTTAGTGGATGAGTTTGAGAATGTGTGTAAAGGTAGAAAGTTGAAAGTGAACATAGAAAAGAGTAAGGTGATGAGGGTATCAAATGATTTAGATAAAGAAAAATTGGATATCAAATTGGGGAGGAAGAGTATGGAAGAAGTGAATGTTTTCAGATACTTGGGAGTTGACGTGTCGGCGGATGGATTTATGAAGGATGAGGTTAATCATAGAATTGATGAGGGAAAAAAGGTGAGTGGTGCGTTGAGGTATATGTGGAGTCAAAAAACGTTATCTATGGAGGCAAAGAAGGGAATGTATGAAAGTATAGTAGTACCAACACTCTTATATGGATGTGAAGCTTGGGTGGTAAATGCATCAGCGAGGAGACGGTTGAAAGCATTGGAGATGTCCTGTCTAAGGGCAATGTGTGGTGTAAATATTATGCAGAAAATTCGGAGTGTGGATATTAGGAGAAGGTGTGGAGTTAATAAAAGCATTAGTCAGAGGGCAGAAGAGGGGTTGTTGAGGTGGTTTGGTCATTTAGAGAGAATGGATCAAAGTAGAATGACATGGAAAGCATATAAATCTATAGGGGAAGGAAAGAGGGGTAGGGGTCGTCCTCGAAAGGGTTGGAAAGAGGGGGTAAAGGAGGTTTTGTGGGCAAGGGGCTTGGACTTCCAGCAAGCGTGCATGAGCGTGTTAGATAGGAGTGAATGGAGACGAATGATACTTGGGACCTGACGATCTGTTGGAGTGTGAGCAGGGTAATGTTTAGTTAAGGGATTCAGGGAAACCGGTTATTTTCATATAGTCGGACTTGAGTCCTGGAAATGGGAAGTACAATGCCTGCACTTTAAAGGAGGGGTTTGGGATATTGGCAGTTTGGAGGGATATGTTGTGTATCTTTATACGTATATGCTTCTAAGCTGTTGTATTCTGAGCACCTCTGCAAAAGCAGTGATAATGTGTGAGTGTGGTGAAAGTGTTGAATGATGATGAAAGTATTTTCTTTTTGGGGATTTTCTTTCTTTTTTGGGTCACCCTGCCTCGGTGGGAGACGGCCGACTTGTTGAAAAAAAAAAAAAAAATTGGGAATAAGTGTTGACAGCATTTGATTTACCATTTTTTAACTCTAGTAGTCTGTCACTGAGGTAGGGTGACCCAAAAGAGAGGAAACACTTTCACCATTGCTCATTCAGTCACTGTCTTCCCAGAAATGTGCTGCAGCATCCCCCACCTCTCCTTCAGAGTGCAGGCATTGTACTTCCCACCTTCAGGACTAGTCTGGCTAACTGGTTTCTCTGAATCTCTTAACAAATGTTACCTTCCTCACTCATCAGCATGTCAAGTCATGAAAATATATGAAAATAATTAGTCCTGTAGTCTGTTAGTAATCTCACAAGTTATGTACAAAATTTCCCCATTGATAATTTTTGTTAGACATCCAGATACTAAAATGCTGTATGCATTTTAGTTAAGACAACTATTCAATAAATGGTCATTTGTGTGAAATGGTCTGTGCCCAATAATTAAAAAAAGGGTGTGGGGGTGTTCAGATGTCTAAAATTTTTTCTGTTTATTTCTATAATTATTCCAGGTATTCAAAGTACCATTCACCATTTGCCACAAGACACCAGCAAGTCGACTCTCTTAAAACTTTTGAATGAGCTCAATGTTGACCCAGATGTTGATGGCATTCTGGTACAGGTAAGCTAAGTCATTCAAAAATTACCATCACTGCAGCTCTTTTGTGTGTGTGTGTGTGTGTGTGTGTGTGTGTGTGTGTGTGTGTGTGTGTGTGTGGGTGTGAGTGTGAGTGTGAGTGTGAGTGTGGGTGTGGGTGTGGGTGTGGGTGTGTGTGTGGGTGGGTGGGTGGGGGGGGAGTCATTAGTTACTAGTTCCTGAGCTGGGTCAGAATTTGTACTACATACTGTACTATATTCCATTTGAAAGTGATGTACACAGTACAGTGAAACAAGTAGAACATGGTTGATACAACAGACCTCAATATAATGGACTCTGAATTTCAGACAAAATTCACTAAGTACAGTGGTACCCCGAGTTTCGAACTGTTCCCAACTCAGCCAGTTTTGTAAGAGTATTATTGTAAGTTCTTTTGTAAGTGTATTTTTGGGGTCTGAAACGGACTAATCTAATTTATATTATTTCTAATGGAAACAAATTCTTTCGGTAACGACACTCGAACAGCCTTCTGGAAAGAAGAAAGTTTGAAATTCGGGGTACCACTGTAAATTGTACTTTTAGCTAATTTAATTTTAGTGTTTATTGCAGTATATTTCTAGGTTTTGTAAACAAGGGGCTTGAACATACAGCAGGCATGTGTGAGCATGTTACATAGGAGTGACGAATGGTTTTTGGGACTTGACGAGCTGTTGGAGTTTGAGCAGGATGAGATTTTGTGAAGGGATTCTGGGAAACTGGTTAGCTGGACTTGAGTCCTGTAGGTGAGAAGTACAGTGCCTGCACTTTAAAAGAGGGGTTCGGTTATTTGGCGTTTAGAGTAATGTCTAAACTGTCGTATCTGCATGCCTCTGCAAAGACAGTGATAGTGTGAATGATGGTGAAAGTAATTTTTTTTTTTGAGGTCACCCTGCCTAGGTGGGAGATGGCCAGTGTATTAAAAAAAATCTGTTGTGTACATTGCTATATTAGGTATGCAGTATGGTTCTTCAGTGCTTTTTCTTCATTTTTTTTTATTTTCCTGATTTAGCAGACACTCTGACAAGAATTTTCCTCCTTTATGTGCATTATATCAAGAGTTTACTATGTTTTTACACCAAGACATTCACTGCTGCTTGAATGGAGACATGGGTAAGTCTCCTAATACTTGCTGCCCCTTGTTCACCTAGCACTAAATAGATACCTAGAAGTTAGTTTACTGTTGTGAACTAATAGACTGAGGAAAATCTGAATAAACTGATGCAGTGGTCAGAGAAATGGCAGTTGCAGTTTAATATAGACAAATGCAAAGTTCTGAGCCTTGGAAAAGAAAATAACTGTGACATTTATAAACTGAATAATGTAGATCTTAATCACTCTGAATGCAAAAAAAAAAAAAAAAAAAAAAAAAAAGGAGTTCTGGTTAGCAGTAATCTAAAGCAAAAACAAGAGTGCATATGTGTTCACAATGAAGTGAATAGAATTCTTGGCTTCATATCAAGAAGTGTAAATAACAGGAGTCCTCAGGTTATTATTCAACTCGTTATATCATTGGTTAGGCCTCATTTAGATTATGCTACACAGTTCTGGTCACCATATTACAGAATGGACATAAATGCAGTAGAAAACATACAGAGAAAGATGGCACAGTTGATTCCATGAATCAGAAACCTTTCATATGACGGCAGACTGAGGACACTGGATCTGCACTCTCTAGAAAAGTGTAAAATTAGAGGGATATGATTGAGGTGTATAAATGGAAATTAGGAATAAATAAAAGGGGATGTAAATAACATGCTAAAAAAAATATCTAACCAAAACAGGACTCACAGTAATGGCTTCAAGTTGGAAAAAAATAGATTTAGAAAGGATATAGGAAAGCATTGGTTTGGTAATAGAATTGTGGATGAGTGGAACAAACTCTCGAGTAGTGTCACTGAAGTTAAAACCTTGTGTAGCTTTAAAAATAGGTTAGACAAGTACATGAGTGAGTGTGAATTGGATCTGCTTCCTAATGGTCTTGTATTCTCATGTTGTGGATTGAATCCTGAGGGTGGCCTTACTTAAGGACCTTAATGGAAATAAGCTATGTTGCTTGACTTTCTTGAGTTATTGTGGGTTATTAACCCTCTGTGTTAATAATCAGAATAAGTTATTCTTCTACATTGATTAATTTGATGGAATGTCCTATGAGATCTAATATAATGATATTAGTTATTAGTTTATACCTAGTTGTAGTAGGTTGGTAGACAGCAACCACCCAGGGAGGTACTACCGTCCTGCCAAGTGAGTGTAAAATGAAAGCCTGTAATTGTTTTACATGATGGTAGGATTGCTGGTGTCTTTTGTCTGTCTCATAAATATGCAAGATTACAGGTACGTCTTGCTACTTCTACTTACACTTAGGTCACACTACACATACATGTACACGTTTATTTATACACACTCATCTGAGTTTTCTTTGATTTTATCTTAATAGTTCTTGGTCTTATTACTTTTCCTTTTATATCCATGGGGAAGTGGAATAAGAATCTTTCCTCCGTAAGCCATGCGTGTTGTAAAAGTCAACTAAAATGCCGGGAACAATGGGCTAGTTTGGAGGGATATGTTGTGTATCTTTATATGTATATGCTTCTAAACTGTTGTATTCTGGGCACCTCTGCAAAAGCAGTGATAATGTGTGAGTGTGGTGAAAGTGTTGAATGATGATGAAAGTATTTTCTTTTTGGGGATTTTCTTTCTTTTTTGGGTCACCCTGCCTTGGTGGGAGACGACCGACTTGTTGAAAAAAAAAAAAATTACTAAAAAGAATAAGAAGAAGAAAATTGTCAAAGTGGGAAGTCTGAATGTGCGTGGATGTTGTGCAAATGATAAGAAAGAGATGATTGTGGATGTTATGAAAGAGAAGAAACTGGATGTCCTGGCTTTAAGTGAAACAAAGCTGAAGGGGGTGGGAGAGTTTCAATGGAGAGGAATAAATGGGATTAGGTCAGGGGTTTCAAATAGAGTTAGAGCTAAAGAAGGAGTAGCAATAATGTTGAAGGATAAGCTATGGCAGGAAAAGAGGGACTACAAATGCATAAATTCAAGGATTATGTGGAGTAAAATAAAGATTGGATGTGAAAAGTGGGTTATAGTAAGCGTGTATGCACCTGGAGAAGAGAGAAGTGTAGAGGAGAGAGAGAGATTCTGGGAAATGTTGAGTGAATGCATGGGGAGTTTTGAATCAAGTGTGAGAGTAATGGTGGTTGGGGATTTCAATGCTAAAGTGGGTAAAAATTTTATGGAGGGAGTAGTAGGTAAATTTGGGGTGCCAGGGGTAAATGTAAATGGGGAGCCTTTAATTGAGCTATGTGTAGAAAGAAATTTGGTAATAAGTAATACATATTTTATGAAAAAGAGGATAAATAAATATACAAGGTATGATGTAGCACGTAATGAAAGTAGTTTGTTAGATTATGTATTGGTGGATAAAAGGTTGATGGGTAGGCTCCAGGATGTACATGTTTATAGAGGGGCAACTGATATATCAGATCATTATTTAGTTGTAGCTACAGTTAGAGTAAGAGGTAGATGGGAAAAGAGGAAGGTGGCAACAACAAGTAAGAGGGAGGTGAAAGTGTATAAACTAAGGGAGGAGGAAGTTCAGGCGAGATATAAGCGACTATTGGCAGAAAGGTGGGCTAGTGCAAAGATGAGTAGTGGGGGGGTTGAGGAGGGTTGGAATAGTTTTAAAAATGCAGTATTAGAATGTGGGGCAGAAGTTTGTGGTTATAGGAGGGTGGGGGCAGGAGGAAAGAGGAGTGATTGGTGGAATGATGAAGTAAAGGGTGTGATAAAAGAGAAAAAGGTAGCTTACGAGAGGTTTTTACAAAGCAGAAGTGTTATAAGAAGAGCAGAGTATATGGAGAGTAAAAGAAAGGTGAAGAGAGTGGTGAGAGAGTGCAAAAGGAGAGCAGATGAAAGAGTGGGAGAGGCACTGTCACGAAATTTTAATGAAAATAAGAAAAAATTTTGGAGTGAGTTAAACAGGTTAAGAAAGCCTAGGGAAAGTATGGATTTGTCCGTTAAAAACAGAGTAGGGGAGTTAGTAGATGGGGAGAGGGAGGTATTAGGTAGATGGCGAGAATATTTTGAGGAACTTTTAAATGTTGAGGAAGAAAGGGAGGTGGTAATTTCATGCACTGGCCAGGGAGGTATACCATCTTTTAGGAGTGAAGAAGAGCAGAATGTAAGTGTGGTGGAGGTATGTGAGGCATTACGTAGAATGAAAGGGGGTAAAGCAGCTGGAACTGATGGGATCATGACAGAAATGTTAAAAGCAGGGGGGGATATAGTGTTGGAGTGGTTGGTACTTTTGTTTAATAAATGTATGAAAGAGGGGAAGGTACCTAGGGATTGGCGGAGAGCATGTATAGTCCCTTTATATAAAGGGAAAGGGGACAAAAGAGATTGTAAAAATTATAGAGGAATAAGTTTACTGAGTATACCAGGAAAAGTATACGGTAGGGTTATAATTGAAAGAATTAGAGGTAAGACAGAATGTAGAATTGCGGATGAGCAAGGAGGCTTCAGAGTGGGTAGGGGATGTGTAGATCAAGTGTTTACATTGAAGCATATATGTGAACAGTATTTAGATAAAGGTAGGGAAGTTTTTATTGCATTTATGGATTTAGAAAAGGCATATGATAGAGTGGATAGAGGAGCAATGTGGCAGATGTTGCAAGTTTATGGAATAGGTGGTAAGTTACTAAATGCTGTAAAGAGCTTTTATGAGGATAGTGAGGCTCAGGTTAGAGTGTGTAGAAGAGAGGGAGAATACTTCCCGGTAAAAGTAGGTCTTAGACAGGGATGTGTAATGTCACCATGGTTGTTTAATATATTTATAGATGGGGTTGTAGAAGAAGTAAATGCTAGGGTGTTCGGGAGAGGGGTAGGATTAAATTATGGGGAATCAAATTCAAAATGGGAATTGACACAGTTACTTTTTGCTGATGATACTGTGCTTATGGGATATTCTAAAGAAAAACTGCAAAGGTTAGTGGATGAGTTTGAGAATGTGTGTAAAGGTAGAAAGTTGAAAGTGAACATAGAAAAGAGTAAGGTGATGAGGGTATCAAATGATTTAGATAAAGAAAAATTGGATATCAAATTGGGGAGGAAGAGTATGGAAGAAGTGAATGTTTTCAGATACTTGGGAGTTGACGTGTCGGCGGATGGATTTATGAAGGATGAGGTTAATCATAGAATTGATGAGGGAAAAAAGGTGAGTGGTGCGTTGAGGTATATGTGGAGTCAAAAAACGTTATCTATGGAGGCAAAGAAGGGAATGTATGAAAGTATAGTAGTACCAACACTCTTACATGGATGTGAAGCTTGGGTGGTAAATGCAGCAGCGAGGAGACGGTTGGAGGCAGTGGAGATGTCCTGTCTAAGGGCAATGTGTGGTGTAAATATTATGCAGAAAATTCGGAGTGTGGAAATTAGGAGAAGGTGTGGAGTTAATAAAAGCATTAGTCAGAGGGCAGAAGAGGGGTTGTTGAGGTGGTTTGGTCATTTAGAGAGAATGGATCAAAGTAGAATGACATGGAAAGCATATAAATCTATAGGGGAAGGAAAGAGGGGTAGGGGTCGTCCTCGAAAGGGTTGGAAAGAGGGGGTAAAGGAGGTTTTGTGGGCGAGGGGCTTGGACTTCCAGCAAGCGTGCATGAGCGTGTTAGATAGGAGTGAATGGAGACGAATGATACTTGGGACCTGACGATCTGTTGGAGTGTGAGCAGGGTAATATTTAGTGAAGGGATTCAGGGAAACCGGTTATTTTCATATAGTCGGACTTGAGTCCTGGAAATGGGAAGTACAATGCCTGCACTTTAAAGGAGGGGTTTGGGATATTGGCAGTTTGGAGGGATATGTTGTGTATCTTATACGTATATGCTTCTAAACTGTTGTATTCTAGGCACCTCTGCAAAAGCAGTGATAATGTGTGAGTGTGGTGAAAGTGTTGAATGATGATGAAAGTATTTTCTTTTTGGGGATTTTCTTTCTTTTTTGGG
Organism: Cherax quadricarinatus; assembly: GCF_038502225.1. Classification (NCBI taxonomy): domain Eukaryota; kingdom Metazoa; phylum Arthropoda; class Malacostraca; order Decapoda; family Parastacidae; genus Cherax; species Cherax quadricarinatus. The sequence goes on along the minus strand of NC_091295.1, from coordinate 69,372,255 downwards.
TCACCCTGCCTCGGTGGGAGACGGCCGACTTGTTGAAAAAAAAAAAAAAAAAAAAAACCTAGTTGTACTTTAGCTCATTCCAGCACAACACATAGACAACACCAACTCCATTATGTGTATTAGTGACTATACTCTACATGACCAAAATGCTATAGCTATATACTTGTCCAAACTTCCCACCACTTCAGATATCAGTACTAAAACTCAACACACAACTCAGGATATAAATAACCATAATTTAAACCTAGAAGATGATTGATCACGTTGACCCTGATCTAAACCTCCATAATCTGACACACAATCAAAACCTATTGGAAAGTAACTGCCTTTACTACACAGCATCACAAGCCGGCACTATCCTAAACAATGCTAAAAGTCTATCAGTACTTAACTACAACATCTGGTCCTTATGCAAACACTATGATGACCTCCTGGCACTCCTTGAATCACTAAAGACACCCTTCTCCTGCATTATTCTTACTGAGACCTGGCTTAAGCAGGACACAATAGATATCTACCCTCTACCAGGATACACAGCAATCCAGAACTGCAGACCATACCAAGTTGGGGGTGGTATTGCAATCTATTACTCTAACCAATTATCCTGTATTAGCACCACTTGCTTTAGTGATGAATATGGAGAATACATTTTTGCTAATTTTACTGTAAAAAACCTTAAGACGCCCATAACAATCGGTGCCATTTACCGGATACCCCACACAAACATCCCAAATTTCAGTGAGAAATTAAAGGAACTAATAACAAACAGACAAATGAATAAGCACCACCTTCTCTTAGCTGGAGACTTAAACATCAACCTTGGCCTACTAAATGATCAGCCTGTAACTGATTTCATCAACAATATGAATAACACACTTCTCATACCAACAATAACTAAACCAACCAGGCTCACTGAAACAAGTGCAACCATAATAGACCACATATGGACCAATATACTAGCCCCCCTTAAATCAGGGATAATCACAGATAGCACTACAGACCACTACCCTTCCTTCCTCTTGACAAACATTAGTAAACCACCACTTGAATACACCAAAGTTTCATATAGACTCCATGATGAGGCCTCAATAAGGAAGTTCACAGCTAACCTAGAGACTGTTGACTGGCCTACAGAATTCTCCAAGGCCAGTGGTATTGATGACTGGACAGACATTTTTCTTAACAAATTACTTAGACTATACAACAAACATTGTCCTATAAAAACGAAACAGATCACAAACAAACGGCTTGGTTGCCCATGGCTAACCAGCACCATTCTGAAATCCATTGATAAGAAACACCAATATGAAAAGCAATATAGACAGGGCCTAATACACAAAGATATTCTTAAACACTATTCATCAGTCCTCACCAAAGTAATAAAGAAAGCCAAACAACTATACTACTCCAGTAGATTCACTGACACAAGAGGAGATATAAAAAAGACCTGGAAAACGCTCTCTCAGATTCTAGGGACCCACAAACTAAAAAAAACCAAGAATATTGTCCTAACTAAACCTAATGAAACACCACTGCATCCCACTGACACAGCTAACAAGATAAACGACTTCTTCTCAACCATAGGTTCTAATCTCACCAATAAAATCCCACGTACCAGTGCCCATGCCGGGGACTACCTAGATGGGAATTTCCCAAATTCCTTCTATCTTGCTCCAACTGAGCCCACGGAAGTCACCGAGATTATAAAGTCACTTAAAAATAACTCAGGGAATCTGTCTCATGTCCCACCATTATTGTACAAGAGAGCGGCCCATGTCCTCTCGCATGCTATCTCATTACTTTTTAACAAGTCACTAGAAACTAGCACCTTCCCGAAACTACTCAAGATGGCATGGGTTACACCAATACATAAAGGTGGTGACCCTACAGATTTAAACCACTGTAGGCCAATATCAAACTTATCATTGCTATCCAAAATCTTTGAGAAACTCGTGCACAGGAGACTATATTCATTTATAATGGCACAAAACATACTCAACCCCTGCCAATTTGGATTCAGGAAAAATAAAAGCACTAACGATGCAATCATAAAAATGCTAGATCTGCTTTACACAGCATTGGAAAATGAGGAATATCCACTAGGAATTTTTATTGACCTAAGAAAAGCTTTTGACACAGTTGACCACGGCATCCTACTCCACAAACTTGACCATTATGGTATAAGAGGCCATGCGCTTGCATATTTCAAATCTTACCTTACTAATAGGTATCAGTATATCACCATTAAAGACACAGCATCAACAACACAGCCACTTGATACTGGAGTTCCGCAGGGAAGTGTCCTTGGTCCCCTGCTCTTCCTCATATACATCAGTGATCTTCCAAACGTATCTCAACACCTGAACCCCATTCTCTTTGCCGACGACACGACTTATGTCATCTCTCACCCTAATCTTGCCACCCTCAACACCATTGTTAATGAGGAGCTGATCAAAATATCGACTTGGATGACAGCCAATAAACTTACGCTTAACACTGACAAAACCTACTACATTATGTTTGGTAGCAGAGCAGGAGATGCGCAAATTAACATTAAGATCGACAACATTCTAATTGCCAGGCATAATGAGGGCAAATTCCTAGGCCAATACCTCGACAACAACCTGAACTTCAGCACCCATATCCAACACATAACCAAAAAAGCATCCAAAACGGTTGGGATTCTCTCCAAGATACGATACTATGTGCTGCAAACTGCCCTTCTCACACTATACCATTCACTTATATATCCATACCTCACCTATGCTATCTGTGCTTGGGGTTCAACTGCCGCAACACACCTAAAGCCAATAATAACCTAACAAAAAGCTGCAGTAAGAATAATCACTAAATCCCATCCTTGGCAACACACCCCCCCACTCTTCATAGATCTAAACTTACTCCCTGTTCAGTACATCCACACTTACTACTGTGCTATCTACATCTACAGGACCTTAAATTCCAATATTAACCTTGACCTAAAACGCTTTCTTGATAGTTGTGACAGAACCCACAGGCACAACACCAGACACAAACATCTCTATGACATTCCCCGTGTCCGACTAAACCTTTACAAAAATTCAATGTATGTCAAAGGTCCTAAAATCTGGAACACCCTACCTGAAAATTCTAAAACTGCATACACATTCATCACCTTCAAAACTACCATCAGAAAACATCCTATCTCCCTGATACACCCTGTCAACTAATTACACGAATACCACCTGGTGGTTAACACTTTCACTCACCCATTTGACCATAAACAGAAATATCAATCTCAATCTCAAAATAATGAATCTTAACTAGTCATAAGTTGGCCTGTGATACTCCAGTACTGAAACTATGTATAGTGCCAAAACAAAAGCATTTACATTGCTAAACTCACAAACTAGTATTTAGTCACTTAGCCATAATACCAACTTACCTCATAATTTTGTAATATTTGAAACTTAAGATTTAATTTAAGTCTGCCCGAAATGCCTAGCCATGCTAGGTGTTCTAGTGGTACACTCTGTAATTATTATTTTACTACATGTAAACCACACAATAACCAAATTCTGTAAACTCAGCATTGTAATCCTTATAGAGAATAAACTTTGAATTTGAATTTGAATATGATAAACTTGCATCATCATAACTACCCTTCAGTCACATTCATGAAGTCATTGTATTGGTAGTCTTCACCAGAGTAGCAGATGGCAGCTCATGCACTAGTTTTTACTGTTTTTTTAACATGTCGGTCGTCTCCCACTGAGGCAGGGTGACCCAAAAACAAAGAAAATCCACAAAATGAAAATACTTTCATCATCATTTAACACTTTCACCTCACTCATACATCATCACTGTCTTTGCGGAGGCCCTCTGATACGACAGTTCAGACTGTATAGAAATATAATGTACTGTAAGTCACTATGTAGGACAGCTATAACTAGCCCCTCAAGTGAGGTATCTAGTTGCTGTTGAAGGGCACTTGATCCAAGGAATTGGACCTATCCTCCTTTTCCTTGGATTGAACCTGCTTGTTTTCCATTCTTCAGGTGCTGCATGACCCTTATGGGTTGAACAATTCTTGCAAATATAATAACAACTGAAACTAAGCCTACACTTATGAAACTTTAGCCAGTTTGTCTGATCTCCTATTTTCTTACTTGCACTAAGTACCCTGAGACCTGAAAGAAGCAAGCTACTGAATGAGACCAAACACAGATAAGCATAAATTATTGATGAGGGGATTAAAAGTAAGCTTTTGTGGATCCCCTTTCCCATAGGCTTTGAGGAGCATGGTAAAGTCAGTGACTTGACTGAATTAGCAGTAAATAAATCTATAATTTAAGAAGTTTTTCTGCTTAGTAAATACACAATTAATACAGATAAACTGATATGAAATTAAATTACTCACTGTCAGTAGTGGGCCTACTTACTCAGTTACAACTCAGTACTGGGTCATGATTCATATTCTGAACTGTGATATAGTGAGAGAGTTCCAGGGGTCAATACCCCAGCAGCAAAGTCTGTGACCAGGCCTCATGGTGGATCAGGGCCTGATCAACCAGGCTGTTACTGCTGGCTGCACGCAATCCTACGTACGAACCACAGCCCGGCTGGTCAGGTACTGACTTTAGGTGCTTGTCCAGTGCCTGCTTGAAGACAGCTAGGGGTCTATTGGTAATCCCCCTTACGTATGCTGGGAGGCAGTTGAACAGTCTTGGGCCCCTGACACTTACTGTGTTGTCTCTTAATGTGCTAGTGACACCCCTGCTTTTCATTGGGGGGATGTTGCATCATTTGCCGAGTCTTTTGCTTTCGTAGAGAGTGATTTTCGTGTGCAAGTTTGGTACTAGTCCCTCTAGGATTTTCCAGGTGTATATAATCATATATCTCTCCTGCCTGCATTCCAGGGAGTACAGGTTTAGGAACTTCAAACGCTCCCAATAATTGAGGTTTTTTATCTCCGTTATGTGCGCCGTGAAGGTTCTCTGTACATTTTCTAGGTCAGCAATTTCACCTGCCTTGAAAGGTGCTGTTAGTGTGCAGCAATATTCCAGTCTAGATAGAACATGCGACCTGAAGAGTGTCATCGTGGGCTTGGCATCCCTAGTTTTGAAGGTTCTCATTATCCATCCTGTCATTTTTCTAGCAGATGTGATTGATACAATGTTATGGTCCTTGAAGGTGAGATTCTCCGACATGATCACTCCCAGGTCTTTGACGTTGGTTTTTCGCTCTATTTTGTGGAAGGAATTTGTTTTGTACTCTGATGAAGTTTTAATTTCCTCATGTTTACCATATTGGAGTAATTGAAATTTCTTATCATTGAACTTCACATTGTTTTCTGCAGCCCATTGAAAGATTTGGTTGAGGTCTGCCTGGAACCTTGCAGTGTCTTCATTGGAAGACACTGTCATGCAGATTCGGGTGTCATCTGCAAAGGAAGACATGGCACTGGCTTATATCCCTGTCTGTGTCTGATATGAGGATGAGGAGCAAGATGAGAGTGAGTACTGAGCCTTGCTGAACAGGGATTTTCACCGTAGCCGCCTTAGACTTTACTCTGTTGACTACTACTCTTTGTGTTCTGTTTGTGAGGAAATTATAGATCCATCTACCAACTTTTCCTGTTATTCCTTTAGCACGCATTTTGTGCGCTATAACTCTATGGTCACACTTGTTGAAGGCTTTTGCAAAGGTTGTGTATATTACATCTGCATTCTTTTTGTCTTCTAGTGCATCCAGGACCTTGTCGTAGTGATCCAGTAGTTGGGACAGACAGGAGTGGCCTGCTCTAAACCCATGCTGCCCTGGGTTGTGTAATTGATGGGTATCTAGATAAGTGGTGATCTTGCTTCTTAGGACCCTTTCAAAGATTTTTATGATGTGGGATGATGGCGCTATCGGTCTATAGTTCTTTGCTATTGCTTTACTGCCCCCTTTGTGGAGTGGGGCTATGTCTGTTGTTTTTAGTGGGACGACCCCAGTGTCCATGCTCCCTCTCCATAGGATGTTAAAAGTACGTGATACGGGCTTCTTGCAGTTCTTGATGAACATGGAGTTCCATGAGCCTGGGCCTGGGGCAGAGTGCATGGGCATGTCGTTTATTGCCTGTTCGAAGTCATTTGGCATCAGGATAACATCAGATAGGCTTGTGTTTACCAAATTCTGTGGCTCTCTCATAAAAAATTAATTTAGATCTTCGATTCTTAGTCTGATTAGAGGCTTGCTAAAAACTGAGTCATATTGGGACTTGAGTAGCTCACTCATTTTCTTGCTGTCATCTGTGTAGGACCCATCTTGTTTAAGTAGGGGCCCAATACTGGATGTTGTTCTCAACTTTGATTTGGCATAAGAAAAGAAATACTTTGGGTTTCTTTTGATTTCATTTATGGCTTTTAGTTCTTCCCGCAATTCCTGACTTCTATAAGATTCCTTTAGCTTTAGTTCAATGTTTGTTATTTCTCTGACCAGTGTCTCCCTATGCATTGCAGATATATTGGCCTCTTTTAGCTGCTCTGTTATTCTTTTTCATTGCCTGTAAAGGGAGCACCCATCTCTTTCTATTTTACATCTACTCCTCCTTTTTCTTAAAGGAATATGCCTTGAGCATACATTGAGTGCCACAGAGTTAATCAGTTCTAGGCATGAGTTGGGGTCTGTGTTGCTTAGGCTATCTTCCAAGCTTATATCATTTAGGGCTTGGTTTACTTGGTCCCAATTTATGTTCTTGTTATTGAAGTTGAATTTGGTGAAGGCTCTCTCGTGACCGTGCAAACATGTCTGAACCTCGATTATGTTGTGATATGAGTATATTGTTTTTGATATGGTGACATTTCATACTAGATCATCATTGTTAGTGAAGATGAGGTCCAGTGTTTTTTCCAATCTAGTAGGCTCTATTATTTACTGGTTTAAGGTGAATTTTGTGCAGAGATTTAAAAGCTTGTGTGTGTGAGTTCTCATCTGAGCTGCCTCCTGGTGTTATCACTGCAACAATATTATTTGTTATATTCCTCCATTTTAGGTGCCTTAAGTTGAAATCCCCCAGGAGTAAGATGTTGGGGGCATGAGCTGGAAGATTTTCCAGACAGTGGTTAATTTTCAACAGCTGTTCCTGGAATTATTGGGACATTGCATCTGGAGGCTTGTAAACTACCACACTGAACAGATTTTGGTTCTTGATCTATACTGCTAAAACTTCAACTACATCATTTGAGGCATTTAGCAGTACTGTGTAAATAAGTGACTCTGTGATATACAGGCCAACCTCTCCCTTTTGCCTGTTCACTCTGTCGCATCTGTATAGGTTGTAACCTGGGATCCATATTTCACTGTCCAAGTGATCCTTTATGTGGGTCTTTGTGAAAGCCGTGAACATTGCATTTGCCTCTGCAAGCAGTCCATGGATGAAAGGTATTTTGTTGTTCATTGCTGGCTTTAGACCCAGTATATATACAGTATTGTAATAATTTGTGAGTGTAGTATTTTTTTTAGTTTAGTCTAATAATTGTGTCTTGATACTAGTTGAACATTGCAGCTTCCACTACCAGGCCACATAGAAGAAAAGGTTGTGTGCAACTCTGTGAGTCCAGAGAAGGATGTTGATGGGTTCCATGTAGTCAATATTGGGAGGTGAGCTCTATCTAGTGTGTATATATGTGGATAGAAATTTCCTCTGCAGCACAGTATACAGCTTCTCCTCATTTAGTGACGTACTCATTTACTGACAATTCGAACTTATGACAGGCTCTGTGACTAGTATGCATACCTAAATAATGTGTATTAGAGGTGATTTCCTCTGTTCTGTTTATTACAATATACAATACACTACTGTATAAACATTTAAAAATATACCAGAAATGTTATAAATGGTGCAAAGGTGACATTAAATCAATATCAAAGATAGTTGGCACAAACTCACTACCATTATAGTATGCTCCTCACTTAGCGATGAATTTGTTTACCGATGTGGTCTTAGGAACGGAACTCTGTCATTAAGTGAGGAGAGGCTGTACGTATTAACATACTGAATTCATTAGTAACTTCAGCACTGTACATTCCACAAATAACTCTTGCTTGTATTTTAAACCTTGGATGATGTTTTTGTCCATCCTGGCTCATTATCAACTAAAGTCTTATCTCTTTTTTTTTTTTTTTTTTTGTGAATTGTTCCTACCATGATAATTTGCTTTTATTCTCCAGTATACTTACTTTCAGTGAATATTGGTGCCCTAAAAACTTTCCTTCTTCATATTAACTTTTAAATTTATACTGCTATATATTTTATTGTTATACATACAGTGGAACCCCGAGTTTCGAACTTAATCCGTTCCAGGAGCTAGTTCTAAAGTCGAAACATTCGAAACTTGAAGCAATATTTCCCATAAGAAATAATGTAAATACAATTAATCCGTTCCAGAAACCCAAAAATATTCACAAAATAATACATTTTATAGAGATTAATTATAGTTTTACACGCAACAAACATACATAGTACAATTAGTAATAGATAAATATTTCAATAAACATATAAAATAACATTTTTACTTATTTTTATTGAAGATTGTTGATGGCATCTGAAAAATAGAGAGGAAGAGTGAGGGAGCACTTATTGTTTGGAAAGGTAATCCCCTGCCATAAATACTTTAGGTAACAAGCCCTTATCTGGGGTTACTTCCCTTCTTTAAGATTTTCCTAAAATGGGACATGGTTCTGTCACTGAACTTGTTGCAGAGATGGCTTCTTTCAGCTTGCTCAGGTGATATTTTTCAGCAAATACCTACACCCTTTTCTACACTGCACAAATCTCCTTAATCTATGAAGAAGGCACCATCCACCACCGCCATCCACCAATACCATCCACCACCACCACCATCCACCAATACCATCCACCACCACAATCATCCACCACCACAATCATCCACCACCACCAGCATCCACCACCACCAGCATCCACCACCACCAGCATCCACCACCACCAATACCATCCACCACCACCAATACCATCCACCACCAATACCATCCACCACCAATACCATCCACCACCAATACCATCCACCACCAATACCATCCACCACCAATACCATCCACCACCAATACCATCCACCACCAATACCATCCACCACCACCACCATCTACCACCACCACCATCCACCACCACCATCCACCATCACCACCATGGTAGCTTATTTCATAGTCGCACTTAATAAACAAGCACCAAACACAGTGAATTAATTGTGAAATGTTTAAATGAGCATGCAGGTTAGTGTTCACTCAAGCATAAACAAAGCCAGACTGGCTCATGAGACCTGCTCGAGGGATGTAGGCAGGTGGACAGGTCTGGTATGCAGTTTGAAACATGGGGCAAATTCGATACTCGGGACAAAATTCGTTCGAAAAAAATGGTCAAAACTCGAAGCGTTTGATAGTCAGTGCGTTCGAAACTCAGGGTTCCACTGTATTTTATCCAACTATTCCTGTTTGCCTTAAAGTTATGTGCAACTCTAACATATGACTCTGTGAGTAAAGGTAAGTAGATCGGTTCTCTCATATAATTAATAATTTTGAGAGCTCTGGACTTTACAGTCGATACACAGTACGTATATGCAACAGATAGATATATGACTTGCAGTTCCTAGAAAATCTTAGTAGGTCTTTTAACAGACAAAAATAATAAAATAATAACAGACAGATGTGACAATTTAGGTTTCCTTTGCTTCATGTTGTTTTATTTTGTCATTTAGTTCCTATGCGCAGGGTAATATTTAGTGAAGGGATTCAGGGAAACCGGTTATTTTCATATAGTCGGACTTGAGTCCTGGAAATGGGAAGTACAATGCCTGCACTTTAAAGGAGGGGTTTGGGATATTGGCAGTTTGGAGGGATATGTTGTGTATCTTTATATGTGTATGCTTCTAGACTGTTGTATTCTGAGCACCTCTGCAAAAACAGTGATAATGTGCGAGTGTGGTGAAAGTGTTGAATGATGATGAAAGTATTTTCTTTTTGGGGATTTTCTTTCTTTTTTGGGTCACCCTGCCTCGGTGGGAGACGGCCGACTTGTTGAAAAAAAAAAAAAAAAAAAAAAAGTAATCACTTTATTTCTGCCGGTACTGTAATTTGCCATGTGTGGTAAAAATTCACTCTTGTGTAATCAACCAGGCCCAGCTCCACTTGTTTTAACCATATCTCCTGAAATATCACTATACAGTGGACCCCCGGTTAACGATATTTTTTTCACTCCATAAGTATGTTCAGGTGCCAGTACTGACCGAATTTATTCCCATAAGGAATATTGTGAAGTAGATTAGTCCATTTCAGACCCCCAAACATACACGTACAAACGCACTTACATAAATACACTTACATAATTGGTCGCATTCGGAGGTAATCGTTATGCGGGGGTCCACTGTATATTGACGAGGGGAAAAAAATAAATTTGGGCATAAGGAATCCAGAGTACAGTGGACCCCCGCATAATGATATTAATCCGTTCCTGAGAGCTCATTGTTATGCGAAATTATCGTTATGCGAATGAATTTTCCCCATAAGAAATAATGGAAATCAAATTAATCCGTGCAAGACACCCCAAAGTATGAAAAAAAAAATTTTACCACATGAAATATTAATTTTAATACACACAAACTGAAAAAGGCATGACACTTACCTTTATTGAAGATCTGGTGATGATTGATGGGATGGGAGGAGGAGAGAGTCTTAGTGTTTAGAAGGGGAATCCCCTTCCATTAAGACTTGAGGTGTCAAGTCCTTTTCTGGGGTTACTTCCCTTCTTCTTTTAATGCCACTAGGACCAGCTTCAGAGTCACTGGACTTCTGTCGCACAACATATCTGTCCATAGTGGCCTGTACCTCTCGTTCCTTTATGACTTCCCTAAAGTGTTTCACAACATTGTCAGTGTAATAGTCACCAGCACGGCTTGCAATAGCTGTGTGAGGGTGATTTTCATCCATAAAGGTTTGCACTTTCAGCCACATTGCACAGATTTCCTTAATCTTTGTAGTAGGCAACTTCTTCAATTTCTCTCTCCCCTCCTCTGAACCAGTTTCCTCAGATCTGGCCTCTTGCTGTTGAAGTTGATCTAGCAGCTCATCAGTGGTTAGTTCTTCATTGTCCTCCTCTGCCAACTCTTCCACATCATCCCCACTAACCTCCAACCCCAAGGACTTTCCCAATGCCACAATGGATTCCTCAACTGGGGTTAGCCTGAAACCCTTCAAAATCCCTTTGGTCTACACATTCTGGCCACAGTTTCTTCCAAGCAGAGTTCAAGGTTCTCTTAGTCACTCCCTCCCAAGCCTTACCTATAAGGTTTACACAATTGAGGATATTAAAGTGCTCTCTCCAAAACTCTCTTAGAGTCAGTTGAGTTTCTGAGGTCACTACAAAGCACCTTTCAAACAGAGCTTTTGTGTACAGTTTTTTTGAAGTTTGCAATAACTTGCTGGTCCATGGGCTGCAGGAGAGGAGTGGTATTAGGAGGCAAAAACTTCACCTTAATGAAGCTCATGTCCCCATAAAGTCACTCTGCCACGTCTGTAGGATGACCAGGGGCATTGTCTAACACCAGGAGGCACTTAAGGTCTAATTTCTTTTCAGTTAGGTAATCTTTCACATTGGGGGCAAATGCATGGTGTAACCAGTCATAGAAAAAGTCCCTAGTGACCCATGCCTTACTGTTTGCCCTCCACAGCACACACAAATTAGCCTTGAGGATATTCTTTTGCCTGAACGCTCTGGGAGTTTCTGAGTGATACACTAATAAAGGCTTCACTTTGCAATCACCACTAGCATTGGAACACATCAACAGAGTAAACCTGTCTTTCATAGGCTTATGTCCTGGGAGTGCCTTTTCCTCCTGAGTAATGTAGGTCCTGCTTGGCATTTTCTTCCAAAACAGGCCTGTTTCATCACAATTAAACACTTGTTCAGGTTTCAGTCCTTCACTGTCTATGTACTCCTTGAATTCCTGCACATATTTTTCAGCTGCTTTGTGGTCCGAACTGGCAGCCTCACCATGCCTTATCACACTATGTATGCCACTATGCTTCTTAAATCTCTCAAACCAACCTTTGCTGGCCTTAAATTCACTCACATCATCACTAGTTGCAGGCATTTTTTTAATTAAATCCTGATGCAACTTCCTAGCCTTTTCACTTATGATCACTTGAGAGATGCTATCTCCTGCTATCTGTTTTTCATTTATCCATACCAATAAGAGTCTCTCAACATCTTCCATCACTTGCGATCTCTGTTTCGAAAACACAGTTGAACCTTTGGCAAGAACAGCTTCCTTGATTGCCGTTTTGTTGTCCACAATAGTAGTGATGGTTGATTGGGGTTTATTATACAACCTGGCCAGCTCGGAGACACGCACTCCACTTTCATACTTATCAATGATCTCTTTCTTCATCTCTATAGTAATTCTCACCCTTATTGCTGTAGGGTTAGCACTAGAAGCTTTCTTGGGGCCCATGGTCACTTATTTTGCAGATAAAATCACCAAAAACACTGTAATAATACAAAATGTTCCGATTGTATGCTTGGGTGTTACCACGGAGGCTGGCTGGTAAACAATGCTACCGGCGGAACATGTGAGGCTGGCTCAGGCCGCACATTAGACGCGTCTCGGACGAACAGCGTTGAGTGGGTTTTTTAGCGGTATGCGAGGCAAAATCTTAGCGATAAAATGTATCGGTATGCGGATTTAACGTTATGTAAGGCCAACGGTATGCGGGGGTCCACTGTATATTTTGACCGAAATTCTATAGTTTTCGGTTTGCATTTCTTGTATCAAATCTGAAGAAAACAAACACCTAACCAGATGAAGCTGGGTTGAGCAAACACATAGTAGGGACTAGGGATGGAGGGAAGTAGGTAATAGTAGTAGGAAGAGGATGGAGGGAAGGAGGAAACACTAGTAGGGAGAAAATGAAGGGAAGAAGGAAATAGTAGTAGGGAGAGGATGGCAGGGAGGAGGAAATAGTAGTAGGGAGAGGATGGAGGGAAGGAGGAAATAGTAGAAAGGAGAGAATGGAGGGAAGGAGGAAACAGTAGTAGGGAGAAAATGAAGAGAAGGAGAAAATAGTAGTAGGGAAAGGATGGAGGGAAGGAGGAGACAGTAGTAGGGAGATATGTGTTCACAGGTTCATAGTTTGTTCATTTCAACCCTAATAGAGGTAGGCTAGTTGATTGATGGTGGACGGAGGGTAAGAGGGACGATTATGATTTAATTTTGGTATATGACTGTTGGTGTCTCTCTGTATGCTCATAATTTTGTGTAAAAAATAAGTAATGTGGATTTTTTCTGATTCTATATTGTATGTACTGTATAGGTATTGTAATTAAATTTTGGATTTAAATTTTTTCTGTTTTATGAAATTAATTTTTTTCTACATACCCATTTGTTGCATGTGTGGCAAGCTCATATTTTTTTAGTAAATGTTAGTCAAGTAATGTGAAATTTGCAAAGCTCCAAAACAAATCCATGTGTTTTACATGTTATATTGAGTTCACTTTATGCAGTCATCCAGGAACACATCCCTCTCATAAAGTGAGGGACACCTGTACTAAGGGAATAATTTAAGCTGCTGGGAAACATTGATAATCATGGCTAACACTGCAAATAATGGATGTAAGTTGACAAATGGTAATGGAAAGACTTGTAGCAAAGAACTTTTATTCATACAACACCTCATATATTGTCTTATACACACGTAGGTATTTATGCCAGTTTATTCATGGAATGTGATGCTTAAAACTTACTGTTGTTATTGCAGGTTTTGTTTAGATATGCACAGCATGGCTCCATGTACCCCTCTAGGGGTCATGGAGCTTATTAAGCGGTATGGTGAGTCGGATAAGACGGCAATGTGCATGATTGTTTACGTTGTCCCTTTCCTGGTGAAAACTCATGCAAACCTTGTTTTATTTCATTTTGATTTTATAGAGAATTTGCATTATTTTGCTAAATGTATGATTGCTTGAATACAGGTAAATTCATGCAAGGTATAATTTCATGTGTAAATATATTCCTTCTTTATCAGTAGGGTATTACAAAACATTTATTTTGGCTAGAAAAATGAGGGAATTTGGATAGTGTTTACAGTCAGACTTCACCGGCTAGTGCAGAATCTCTTGTAATCTTTTTTCACTCCAGCTCCAGTAGTAACAGCCTTCAAGGAGGGAAGGGGATGGGGTAGGACCATACCTTGATGCTTGTGAAAGGATGTTTGTTCAAGAAATCTGAGGTACCCTTCATTCTTTGGATCAAACCTAATTAACTCCCATTCTTAAAGTGCTGTATAACCCTTACACATATTGAGTGATACCCAGTGAATCTTATATAAGCATAATCCAACAGTGACCATCACTGTGTATATTTTCCCCAGAAACAAGCTCAACCTGCCTTCGCTTACTTGCCCAGACAACATAGCTGAAGTTGGTGACGGTGTTTCCAAGAAAATGGGTTTTTGCAAGCTGGTCTTTGTTCTCTACCATTGTTTCTCACCTCATGTCACAAAACTTTCTGTATGTTATAGGTCTTTTGATATTACAGTAATAGCTCATACCACTTGGAGTACTTATTAGCTTATTCTAGTTAGACAAAAGTACCTTGATGCCAGTGAAGGGCTTTTTTTTTTTATCTAGTGAATTGGAGCTATATGTCCTTTCAATTGAATCTGATTGCCTTTTATATCCCAGGCACTGTATAATCTTTTTTTTATTTAACAGTCTCCCCATTAATGTAACAGTAATACAGTAAACTCCCTTATTTAATGTATTAATAGGGGAGTGTAAATGGCTGGTTATGGCAATTCTTGTGGATAGAGACAAGATTGTTTTGCTGTGATCATAACTATAACAGATAATGCTGTAAACAACAAACTTTGTCAGCTTTTCTGAATCAATTAATATGGCAGTCTGTTAAATTGTGGGATTACTGTAATGATAAGAATACACAGGGGTTTTAATGTTCAAGCTTAAGAATGAATGAGGTGTTTATTCTGTGATGACCCTAGTATGCTGTATTATATTGTACCATATTGTACCAGTCTGTAGTGGAAGGAAGGCGGGGTAGGGGTCGGCCTAGGAAGGGTTGGAGGGAGGGGGTAAAGGAGGTTTTGTGTGCGAGGGGCTTGGACTTCCAGCAGGCATGCGTGAGCGTGTTTGATAGGAGTGAATGGAGACAAATGGTTTTTAATACTTGACGTGCTGTTGGAGTGTGAGCAAAGTAACATTTATGAAGGGATTCAGGGAAACCGGCAGGCCGGACTTGAGTCCTGGAGATGGGAAGTACAGTGCCTGCACTCTGAAGGAGGGGTGTTAATGTTGCAGTTTAAAAACTGTAGTGTAAAGCACCCTTCTGGCAAGACAGTGATGGAGTGAATGATGGTGAAAGTTTTTCTTTTTCGGGCCACCCTGCCTTGGTGGGAATCGGCCGGTGTGATAATAAAAAAAAAAATAAATATTAAGGTTTAAGAGTTTTCCAAGTTAAGATTGGCAATTGGCAAAAGTTTTTTTGTGATTAGCTGTTAGCTATTGCAACTTTATAATAGAGTAATAAATATATTGAGACTTGAATACAAGAGAAATATATTGAAGTTAGTAAATTTAATTATCTCAATATTGTAGTACAACACCAGTCTCTTAACCATCTCAACCATAAATATTATGAAGTTAATCTCTTCATTGGTAGGTAGCTGGTTGTGACTCACTGATAACATGTTTAACCCTCAACCTTAGTATGTACTGTATGGATAAATCACCATAGAATTGCTGCCCCTGTTCCTCTAACAGTAAATAGGTACCCAGGCATTAAGAGTGTTGTGGGTTGCATCCTAAGGACTATAATAGAAATAAGTCGCACTGTTTAGTTTTTTATGATCTTCATTTTATCAGAAGCATTATTATTGTGTTCTTAGGGAAGACAGGGGGTGCAAAACCTCTACTCTAGTTGTCATACAATGCTTGGCAAATAGGAGACAGTCAGATTCAAAAAAATAAAAGGAGAAGGTAGCTTTAATTCCCTGGGTCAAGAACCTTTCATCATTGAGGCAGCTACCTTGAATGGTCACCAACTTGCAGCAGTCCATTGCTTAATAAAGACTTACCCACATTTTTTTATTTTTCCATCACAAGCCTGCCTAGTCAGTGAATTTTGCAAACTAATTTTATCTGTCTGATAGTGTATATTTAAAGGGCACCAATCAAGAATTCCTAAGCTCATTATTCATATGTTCTTGTTACATTATATGAGTGTTACCCCCTATTGTTTGAAATAGCATGTGACATTACAGACACTGTAGGTACTTACTGTTGTTTAGTTACCTTGAATTTAATATCACTTTTTAAAAAAAATGGTCATAACTCCAAAAAAAGAAAACCTACAAGTTTTTTCTTTCAGGCATAAAGACCTTTGGTAAGAATGCAGTTGTTTGTGGACGTAGCAAGAATGTTGGGATGCCCATTGCTATGCTGCTGCACGGAGATGGTATTCGCCCAGATGGTACTTATCTGTTTTGAGTTTATAGCTCATTAGATTTTAATCATCATTACTTCTTGACTCAGGAAATCATAATAACATAATTACAGACAAATAAAAAAATGGATGGGATTCAAACCCATGGCAGGTGAGTCCTAAGACTCACAAACCAGTGTGTTAACCACTGGACCAGCTGGCTCAGTAGGATTCATTAGTGGTTAGCACACGAGCCTGTGAGTTTTAGGACTCTCCTACCAGGGGTTTGAGCCACACGAATTCTCTGATTTGTTGGCAATTGTTATGATTTTGTGAGTCGCAATAGTGGCTTTGAAGGGGCTTGAATTAGAGCACACCACAGCCATGCTGGTGTGGGATATATCTAGAAACCTGCATTTGTGGTCAGTGGGGTCCATGCTAACCTCCCCATGGTGTGTAGAAATATACCTAGTTGGAAATTTGCTGATAAGTAGTAGGTTGGTAGAGAGCAACCACCCAGGGAGGTACTACCGTCCTGCCAAGTGAGTGTAAAACGAAACCCTGTAATTGTTTTACATGATGGTAGGATTGCTGGTGTCTTTTGTCTGTCTCATAAACATGCAAGATTTCAGGTATGTCTTGCTACTTCTACTTACACTTAAATCACACTGTACATACATGTACAAGCATATATATATACACACCCCTCTGGGTTTTCTTCTATTTTCTTTCTAGTTCTTATTCTTGTTTATTTCCTCTTATCTCCATGGGGAAGTGAAACAGAATTCTTCCTCTGTAAGCCATGCGTGTTGTAAGAGGCAACTAAAATGCCGGGAGCAAGGGGCTAGTAACCCCTTCTCCTGTATATTTTACTATATGTAAAAGGAGAAACTTGCGCTTTTCCTTTTGGGCCATCCCGCCTCGGTGGGATATGGCCGATGTGTTGAAAGAAGAAGATATATATAAGTTAGGTAGTAGGTTGGTAGACAGCAACCTCCCAGGGGGGTACTACCGTCCTGCCAAGTGAGTGTGAAATGAAAGCCTGTAATTGTTTTACATGATGGTAGGATTGCTGGTGTCTTTTTTCTGTCTCATAAACATGCAAGATTTCAGGTACGTCTTGTTACTTCTATTTACACTTGGGTCACACTACACATACATGTACAAGCGTATAGTATATACACACCCCTCTGGGTTTTCTTTTATTTTCTTACTAGTTCTTGTTCTTGTTTATTTCCTCTTATCTCCATGGGGAAGTGGAACAGAATTCTTCCTCCGTAAGCCATGCGTGTTGTAAGAGGCGACTAAAATGCCGGGAGCAAGGGACTAGTAACCCCTTCTCCCGTATAAATTACTAAATTTAAAAAGAGAAACTTTCGTTTTTCTTTTTGGGCCACCCTGCCTTGGTGGGATACGTCCGGTTTGTTGAAAAAAAAAAATATGTAGGTAGTAGGTTGGTAGACAACAACCGCCCAGGGAGGTACTACCATCCTGCCAAGTGAGTATAAAACAGAAGCCTGTAATTGTTTTACCCAATGGTAGGATTGCTGGTGTCTTTTTTTTTCTGTCTCATGAACATGCAAGGTTTCAGGTACATCTTGCTACTTCTACTTACACTTAGGTCACACTACACATACATGTACAAGCATATATATACACACCCCTCTGGGTTTTCTTCTATTTTCTTACTAGTTCTTGTTCTTGTTTATTTCCTCTTATCTCCATGGGGAAGTGGAACAGAATTCTTCCTCAGTAAGCCATACATGTTGTAAGAGGCAACTAAAATGCCAGGAGCAAGGGGCTAGTAACCCCTTCTCCTGTATATATTACTAAATGTAAAAGGAGAAACTTTAGTTTTTTCTTTTGGGCCACTCCGCCTTGGTGGGATACAGCCGGTGTGTTGAAAGAAAGAGATATACAGGTCCTCCATCATAAATCTGGCATCACTGGGACCTGTAGTGTGCCGGATTACTGAGTTTGCCGGATTACAGAGTGGTTAGGTTAGAATACACTTAATAAAATTAACCAACTTGACTTACACAAAGTTCATTGAACATGGGCAAAAATCGAACATTTCCGCTACTTTGAGCTCAATTTCAAAGTACTTTTCCTCATGAAAGCAATCAAAATCATGTCTATTTCTGTAATATATCTTCCATTCTATCAAATGAGTCCAAAAAAACAAGAATACAACCATAAAAACCATGCGAAAATATACCGCAAAGAGGCGGCTAATGGCTGAGAAGTGAACTCCCTTATTTATCGTCCGTCTTTTTTATTTTTCTTGCACGTTAAGAAGCATCTTTCCATCATACATTGCCCAAGTTTCAATGAGATAGCCCAACAAACAACCAAGAAAAAAAAAAATATTTACCAAAAATCATATATGACAAGCCCAAGCCAGGTACTGGAAATAAGTCCCAGGTTCCCTATACATACACTGCTATGTATGATAATCTATGTAACTGTATTTGTGTATACCTGAATAAACTTACTTATTTACTTACTTCTAGTCTGTCAACTGAGTACAAGAAACCGCCCAGTCACTTATTTCAACTACCCAATAAAGTGGTCAGAAATTGGCAATTTGGCCAATTTCACACAAATTTCAACAGATGCCAATTTCAAAATAGGGTCCAGAATAAACAATGCAGACATTCCTGGCACTAAAATAACATTTTCTCTGTTCATTAGTCACGGCTACAGGCCCCTCATATATTACTCTTGCTTACCATTTGGAATTTTTATTCACAAAAAAATAGAAGATTTACTGTTATGCAGACTGCTGCATTATTGTAATAATTGTATAAATAATGTCAACCCATTCTTGACTACGCATTGGAATTTGGACTGGCAGGCGACTTGGACGGTGACGTCATTTGTTTACTCATGAGCTTCGCTAAAGAATAGAACATTTTCACTACTGTGAGTGCAGTTTCAAGGTACTTTTCGTCATGAAAGCAATCAAAATCATATCTATTTCTGTAATGTATCTTTCATTCTATCAAATGAGACCGAAAAAACGAGAATATAATCATAAAAACCATACAAAAATATACTAAGCGGCTGCTAATGGCTGAGAAGTGAACTCTGCTATTTATGGTCTGATTTCTTTCATTTTTGGTGTATGTTAAGAAGTATCTTTCCATCATACATTGCCCAAGTTTCAATAAGATAACCCAACAAACAATTGAGAAAATAATAATAATAATAATATCTTTATTTACTACACGTACATGTACAAGGTATACAGGCCTAGCTGACATCAGTGACATACTACTATATAGAAAGCCGCTTGTTATGCAGAGTATTTCAAGAAAATTAGGTCAGTGTCCCAGGATAACACCCACACTAGTCGGCTAACACCCAGGTACCCATTTACTGATGGGTAAATATAGACAACAGATTTTGGGAGATGTTAAGTGAATGTATAGGAACCTTTGAACCAAGTGAGAGAGTAATTGTGGTAGGGGACCTGAATGCTAAAGTAGGAGAAACTTTTAGAGAGGGTGTGGTAGGTAAGTTTGGGGTGCCAGGTGTAAATGATAATGGGAGCCCTTTGATTGAACTTTGTATAGAAAGGGGTTTAGTTATAGGTAGTGTAATACATATTTTAAGAAAAAGAGGATAAATAAGTATGCAAGATATGATGTAGGGTGAAATGACAGTAGTTTGTTGGATTATGTATTGGTAGATAGAAGACTGTTGAGTAGACTTCAGGATGTACATGTTTATAGAGGGGCCACAGATATATCAGATCACTTTTTAGTTGTAGCTACACTGAGAGTAAAAGGTAGATGGGATACAAGGAGAATAGAAGCATCAGGGAAGAGAGAGGTGAAGGTTTATAAACTAAAAGAGGAGGCAGTTAGGGTAAGATATAACAGCTATTGGAGGATAGATGGGCTAATGAGAGCATAGGCAATGATGTCGAAGAGGTATGGGGTAGGTTTAAAAATGTAGTGTTAGAGTGTTCAGCAGAAGTTTGCGGTTACAGGAAAGTGGGTGCGGGAGGGAAGAGGAGCGATTGGTGGAATGATGATGTAAAGAGAGTAGTAAGGGAGAAAAAGTTAGCATATGAGAAGTTTTTACAAAGTAGAAGTGATGCAAGGAGGGAAGAGTATATAGAGAAAAAGAGAGGGATTGAGAGTGGTGAAGCAATGTAAAAAGAGAGCAAATGAGAGAGTGGGTGAGATGTTATCAACAAATTTTGTTGAAAATAAGAAAAAGTTTTGGAGTGAGATTAACAAGTTAAGGAAACCTAGAGAACAAATGGATTTGTCAGTTAAAAATAGGAGAGGAGAGTTATTAACCCTTTGAGGGTCGACAGGCCCTCTCCGAAACTCGTTCTCAGGGTCGGCCAAATTTAAAAAAAAAAATTATTTTCTCTTATGAAAAGATAGAGAATCTTTTCCCGATCATAAAGACACCAAAAGTTTGAAATTTGATAGAAAACTTACGGAATTATGCTCTCGCAAAGTTAGCGGTCTCGGCGATGTTTACGCATCGGCGATTTTGCCCACTTTGAGCCCCATTTTCGGCCAATTTCACTGTACTAGTCGACAAAAAACATGAATATTTTGCTAGAACTCCATTTTTTCTATCGAATGGGTGCAAGAAACCACCCATTTATGAACTTCAACTATCCAGTACAGTGGTCAGAATTTAGCAATTTTGCCAGTTTCACACAAATTTCAAAAGATGCCAATTTCCGAATAGGGTCCAGAATAAACAAGAAAGACATTCCTGGCACTAAAATTACATTTCCTCAAGGCCCCTCTTATATTCTTTTGCTTTCCACTTTGAATTTTTATTCTCACAAAAAATATAAGATTTACTGTTATGCAGACTACTGCATTAGTGTAAAAAATGGTATAAATATTATTGGTGCACTTGTGAAAGAATATTAGACTCACCAGTTGACGTGTATTGCACGATTTGTTTACTTTTGAAGTTTGGTAAAAATTGAACATTTCTGCTACTTTGAGCTCAATTATAAGGCACCTTTCATTGTAAAACCAGTCAAAATCATCTCAATTTCTGTAATATGTCTTCCATTCTATAAAATGAGACCAAGAAAACTAGAATACAACAATAAATACCATACGAAAATACACTGCAATGTCGCTGATTTATTAAAAAAAAATGGTCAAAGTTTTTTTTTGCTCATTATGCACTGTGTGCTGCAGGATTTTTTTTAGACTGTGCACACTGATCACATAGACCCATTCTTTCATATGAAGGCCTACCAGCTTTCTCCCACTAGATTTGAGGCCGCTAGAATTTATGCGTACTAGTACGTCAAAAACCCCTACGCGTAAGACGTACTAGTACGACCAAAACCCTCAAAGGGTTAAACGGAGAGTTAGAGGTATTGGGAAGATGGAGCGAATATTTTGACGAATTGTTAAATGTTGATGAAGATAGGGAAGCTGTGATTTCGTGTATAGGGCAAGGAGGAATAACATCTTGTAGGAGTGAGGAAGAGCCAGTTGTGAGTGTGGGGGAAGTTCGTGAGGCAGTAGGTAAAATGAAAGGGGGTAAAGCAGCTGGGATTGATGGGATAAAGATAGAAATGTTAAAAGCAGGTGGGGATATAGTTTTGGAGTGGTTGGTGCTATTATTTAATAAATGTATGGAAGAGGGTAAGGTACCTAGGGATTGGCAGAGAGCATGCATAGTTCCTTTGTATAAAGGCAAAGGAGACAAAAGAGAGTGCAAAAATTATAGGGGGATAAGTCTGTTGAGTACACCTGGTAAAGTGTATGGTAGAGTTATTATTGAAAGAATTAAGAGTAAGACGGAGAATAGGATAGCAGATGAACAAGGAGGCCTTAGGAAAGGTAGGGGGTGTGTGGACCAGGTGTTTACAATGAAACATATAAGTGAACAGTATTTAGATAAGGCTAAAGAGGTTTTTGTGGCATTTATGGATTTGGAAAAGGCGTATGACAGGGTGGATAGGGAGGCAATGTGGCAGATGTTGCAGGTGTATGGTATAGGAGGTAGGTTACTGAAAGCAGTGAAGAGTTTTTATGAGGATAGTGAGGCTCAAGTTAGGGTATGTAGGAAAGAGGGAGATTATTTCCCAGTAAAAGTAGGCCTTAGACAATGATGTGTGATGTCACCATGGTTGTTTAATATATTTATAGATGGGGTTGTAAGAGAAGTAAATGCGAGGGTCTTGGCAAGAGGCGTGGATTTAAAAGATAAAGAATCACACATAAAGTGGGAGTTGTCACAGATGCTCTTTGCTGATGACACTGTGCTCTTGGGTGATTCTGAAGAGAAATTGCAGAGGTTGGTGGATGAATTTGGTAGGGTATGTAAAAGAAGAAAATTAAAAGTGAATACAGGAAAGAGTAAGGTTATGAGGATAACAAAAAGATTAGGTGATGAAAGATTGGATATCAGATTGGAGGGAGAGAGTATGGAGGAGGTGAATGTATTCAGATATTTGGGAGTGGGCGTGTCAGCGGATGGATTTATGAAAGATGAGGTGAATCATAGAATTGATGAGGGGAAAAGGGTGAGCGGTGCACTTAGGAGTCTGTGGAGACAAAGAACTTTGTCCTTGGAGGCAAAGAGGGGAATGTATGAGAGTATAGTTTTACCAGCACTCTTATATGGGTGTGAAGCATGGGTGATGAATGTTGCGGCGAGGAGAAGGCTGGAGGCAGTGGAGATGTCATGTCTGAGGGCTATGTGGAGTGAATATAATGCAGAGAATTCGTAGTTTGGAAGTTAGGAGGAGGTGCGGGATTGCCAAAACTGTTGTCCAGAGGGCTGAGGAAGGGTTGTTGAGGTGGTTTGGACATGTAGAGAGAATGGAGCGAAACAGAATGACTTCAAGAGTGTATCAGTCTGTAGCGGAAGGAAGGCGGGGTAGGGGTCGGCCTAGGAAAGGTTGGAGGGAGGGGGTAAAGGAGGTTTTGTGTGCTAGGGGCTTGGACTTCAGCGGGCATGCGTGAGCGTGTTTGATAGGAGTGAATGGAGACAAATGGTTTTTAATACTTGACGTGCTGTTGGAGTGTGAGCAAAGTAACATTTATGAAGGGATTCAGGGAAACCGGCAGGCCGGACTTGAGTCCTGGAGATGGGAAGTACAGTGCCTGCACTCTGAAGGAGGGGTGTAAATGTTGCAGTTTAAAAACTGTAGTGTAAAGCACCCTTCTGGCAAGACAGTGATGGAGTGAATGATGGTGAAAGTTTTTCTTTTTTGGGCCACCCTGCCTTGGTGGGAATCGGCCAGTGTGTTAATAAAATAATAAAATATTGTAAAGAAACATGCCTAATGTTTCTACCTTGGCTGGGAATCGAATATTTACCAAAAATCATATATGGCTAACCCAAGCCAGGTACTAGAAATAAGCCACGTTGACTTTTTTGAGTTATCCTAGGTTCTCTACACATATGCTGCTATGTGTGATAATCTATACAGGTCTCCCTCAACATTCGCGAGGGTTAGGGGATCAAGAGCCTCGCGAATGTTGAAAAACCATGAATGTTTGGTGCCCCAATATATTGTTGGGAAATATATTACAATACTGCTTCCTTAACTTGTTGAACCATGAATAATCATAAAATACATGAAAACGTCGTAAATTGTACTAAATATATACATGTTATGCTTTAATAATGTATGTTATTTAATAACATGTATGTTAATAACATGTATGTTATTAATGTATGTTATTAAATACCACAGACTCCACCACTGCGAGTCCCTACTACCCTCCCTCCGACCCCCGCAACTGGCAGCCAGCACTCCCACCACTCAGTGTGGTGAGTGTTTTGTTTGTTCATTATTTGCTATTAAATTACAGAATAAATTATGTAAACCCATTCATGACTACATATTGGAATGGCTATTGGGAAAGGTATTAGACGGTGACATCATGTGTTTACTCTTGAACACTGCAAAGAATCAAACATTTCTGCTATTGCTAATAATAACAATAGTAATAATAATAATAATAATAATAATACAGATATATAATTGAAGAAGGAAATTGTACAAAAATACGAGGGAGTGGTTGACACATCGTCAGTGTGACTTTGTTTATGCTGGAGTGAACATTAGTCTCCCTGCTCTTCCAAACATTTCACAATAATTCAACGGTTGAAGCAGTGGTATTTAATAACATATACAGTGGACCCCCGCTTAACGATCACCTCCCAATGCAACCAATTATGTAAGTGTATTTATGTAAGTGCGTTTGTACGTATATGTTTGGGGGTCTGAAATGGACTAATCTACTTCACACTATTCCTTATGGGAACAAATTCAGTCAGTACTGGCACCTGAACATACTTCTGGAATGAAAAAATATTGTTAACCGGGGGTCCACTGTATGTTATAAATAATAATAGTACATGTTATTATTAATAACATGTATTATTATTAACATGTATGTATTTAATAACATATATGTTATAAATAATAATAGTACATATTATTAATAACATGTATTATTATTATTAACATGTATGTTATTAAATACCATTGCCTCAATCACTGCCTCTACCACTCCAGTCACACTCAATCTACAAGCACCAAACACAATGAATTATTGTGAAATGTTTGGAAGAGCAGGGAGACTAATGTTCACTTCAGCATAAACAAAGTCACACTGACGATGTGTCAACCACTCCCTCGTATTTTTGTACAATTTCCTTCTTCAATTATATCATATTTATTATTATTATTATTATTATTATTATTATTACTATTGTTATTATTAGCTGTAGCAGAAATGCTTAATTCTTTGCAGTGTTCAAGAGTAAACACATGATGTCACAGTCTAATACCTGTCTAAATAGCCATTCCAATATGCAGTCATGAATGGGTTTACATTATTTATACTGTAGTTTAATAGCAAATAATGAACAAACAAAACACTCGCCACACTGAGTGGTGGGAGGGCTGGCTGCCAGTTGCGGGGGTCGGAGGGAGGGTAGTAGGGACTCGCAGGTGGCGGGAAACTTAAATATGATTTGGCGGCTGGGAATTTGGTGGCTGGGAATTTGGCGGTTGGGAATTCGCAAATGTGTGAAGCCCATGAAAGTTGAAAACGTGAATGTTGAGGGAGACCTATAGAAAAAATAACTTTTGTTTCAGGTTTATGGTGCAGTACGAGTGCATATCACAGTTAGCCCTGTGCTATACTCCGTTTTCTCTAATATAAGCCCCCAAGACAGGGATAGGAGAATGGTATTTGTATACCATATCCTCTTCATACCTCCGTCGAACTGCTCAGTGTTATGCCCAGTATTATTTATTCTGGAGTATTTAACAGTTTTATGTTATTTATATTGTTTATTATGTCATATTAGATCAATTGTGATAGGCAAATAAGCTGTAGTGTTGATATTAGCGTAATAAAGCATATTCTCCTGCATCATGAGACTGAGCTCATGGCAACCGACAGTGGCTTCAGAGCCGCCTTATCTTTAATGGATAATGTACCGTGTTGTTGCTTTACATAACGAGAAGCATTTCTTTTATTCATTGGAACCATGGCTAGGGCTAAAAGTAAGCAGGTTATAACAATAAATGGAGAAAAAGAAATTGGAATGACTTATGCAGCAAGTAGCGCCACCAAACAGTACCAGCAGGTTGGTGTGGCGACCCTGGAAATTTGAAATTATGCTACCCAAAATTAGTGCCAAATAACTGAAGGAACCGAATAACTGATTGCCGGATTTGTGATGGCGGACCTGTATATATGTAGGTAGTAGGTCGGTAGACAGCAACTGCCCAGGGAGGTACTACCATCCTGCCAAGTGAGTGTAAAACAGAAGCCTGTCATTGTTTTACATGATGGTAGGATTGCTGGTGTCTTTTTTTTTTCTGTCTCATGAACATGCAAGATTTCAGGTACGTCTTGCTACTTCTACTTACACTTAGGTCACACTACACATACATGTACAAGCATATAGTATATACACACCCCTCTGTGTTTTCTTCTATTTTCTTAATAGTTCTTGTTTATTTCCTCTTACCCCCATGTGGATATGGAAGAGAATTCTTCCTCCATAAGCCATGCGTGTTGAAAGAGGCGACTAAAATGCCAGAAGCAAGGGGCTAGTAACCCCCTTCTCCTGTATAAATTACTAAATTTAAAAAGATAAATTTTTGTTTTTCTTTTTAGGCCACCCTACCTTGGTGGGATATGGCCAGTGTGTTGAAAAAAAAATATATATATATATGTAGATATATTGTGTATTTTTTATACGTATATACTTCTAAACTGTTGTATTCTGGGCACCTCTGCAAAAACAGTGATTATGTGTGAGTGAGGTGAAAGTGTTGAATGATGTTGAAAGTATTTTCTTTTTGGGAATTTTCTTTCTTTTTGGTTCACCCTGCCTCGGTGGGAGACAGCCGATTTGTTGAAAAAAAAAAATATCTATGGATCAAAGTAGAATGACATGGAAAGCACATAAATCTATAGGGGAAGGAAAGAGGGGTAGGGGTCGTCCTCGAAAGGGTTGGAAAGAGGGGGTAAAGGAGGTTTTGTGGGTGAGGGGCTTGGACTTCCAGCAAGCGTGCATGAGCGTGTTAGATAGGAGTGAATGGAGACGAATGATACTTGGGACCTGACGATCTGTTGGAGTGTGAGCAGGGTAATATTTAGTGAAGGGATTCAGGGAAACCGGTTATTTTCATATAGTCGGACTTGAGTCCTGGAAATGGGAAGTACAATGCCTGCACTTTAAAGGAGGGGTTTGGGATATTGGCAGTTTGGAGGGATGTGTTGTGTATCTCTATACGTATATGCTTCTAAACTGTTGTATTCTGAGCACCTCTGCAAAAGCAGTGATAATGTGTGAGTGTGGTGAAAGTGTTGAATAATGATGAAAGTATTTTCTTTTTGGGGATTTTCTTTCTTTGTTTGGGTCACCCTGCCTCGGTGGGAGGCGGCCGACTTGTTGAAAAAAAAAAAAAAAAATATATATATATATATATATATATATATATATATATATATACACACACCCCTCTGAGTTTTCTTCTATTTTTTTACTAGTTCTTGTTCTTGTTTATTTCCTCTTATCTCCATAGGGAAGTGGAATAGAACTCTTCCTCTGTAAGCCATGCATGTCGTAAAAGGCGACTAAAATGCCGGGAGCAAGGGGCTAGTAACCCCTTCTGTATACATTACTAATGTTAAAAAGAGAAACTTTTGTTTTTCTTTTCATTCCACCCTGCCTCTGTGGGATATGGCCGGTTTGTTGAAAGAAAGAAGAAAGGAAATTTGCTGGGTCAGAACTGGGTGGTAGATAGTAGCTGCTGGTGTATGAGATGCTTTCTTAAGTAGCTTATTTTAAGGGAGGATAGCTTTTCTGTATGACAAATCAGTGTTTGGGTAATCCCAGATTTTTTGCAAGACTAGTTTTGTATGAGGACAGATTTTTGTGATGAACAATTGACTTTGCAAAATTGTAATACCACTGATTTCCAAAAGCTTTTGCATAACTGCATGACTCCCATGACTTTAGTCCTTTTTCATAATTTTTTTTAAGACTCCGGCCATCTCCCACTGAGGTTGGGTGGCCTGAAAGAGATGAAAACCCTTTCACCAATCTCATTTAATCACTGTCTTGCAGAAGCATTCTGATAGCACTATTCAAATGTTCAGATGACCCTCCAAACTGCAACAGCCCCACACCTTCAGAATGTACTACCAATCT
This sequence comes from Cherax quadricarinatus, assembly GCF_038502225.1. NCBI lineage: Eukaryota > Metazoa > Arthropoda > Malacostraca > Decapoda > Parastacidae > Cherax > Cherax quadricarinatus. The sequence goes on along the minus strand of NC_091295.1, from coordinate 69,344,089 downwards.
CCAGGACTTGAGGACTGCTAACCAGTTTCCTCGAATCAGTTCATAAATGTTACCTTGTTTACACTCGAACACCATGTCATGTCATAAAACCCACCTGCCTCCACTTATTCCTATCTGTTGCACTCTCATAAGCTCCTTGGATGTCCTAGCACTCGATCTTCTTTACTCTATCCCTCCCTCCAACCTTTCCTAGATGACCCCTACCTCTCCTCTCCATCCTAGTTTTATATATTATCCAAATCATCTTATTTTGTTCTATCCTCTCTAATTGTTCACACCATTTTGACAACCCTACTCTGTTTTCCAAATAATATTTTTGGTAACCCCATTGTTTCTACTCTGCAGGCTCTGAATTCTCTGCATAATATATGCACCACATATTTCTTTCAAACACAGCATCTGCACTGCCACCAACCTCCTCCTTGCTATATTGTTTAAAATCTATGCTTCACATCCATATAACAATGTTAGTACCACTATACTCGGGTACATTCCTCCCCCTTCCCTTTTGTTTTTTCTTTTTGCCTTTATGGAGAAAGTTTTTTTTGGTACCACTTTTTTTTTCCTTTTCAGTTCTGTAGTTCACCTCATCTTTCATAGACCCATCCATCCTCCAAGTTCACTCCCAGATATCTGAACAACATTTACCTCCTTCATACTCCCTCCAATCTGATATCCTGTTACATTACTTAGACATTTTGTTACTCTTACCATCTTTCTCTTTCCTGTGTTCACTTTAAATGTCCCTTTACATTCCCTCCCAAATTCCTTAACCAGCCTTTTGCAATTTCTCTTCAGTCTCTCCCAAACAAACCTTGTCATTGGCAAAAAGACAACTGTGACAACTCCCACTTTGTATCCGATTTGTTATCTTTCAATCCCATGCACCTCCCAACACACTAGTGTTCACTTGTTTTACAACCCCGTCTATAAATATATTAGACAAACATGGTGACATCACACATCCCTGTCTAAGAACTACTTTTACTACCTGGAGTCTGCTTGGAGGGTATTCCGGTGGATCACTACCTGATCAACCAGGCTGTTACTGCTGGCCACATGTAGTCCAATATATGAACCACAGCCCGGCTGATCCAGCACCAACTTTGAGTATCTGAGAGGAGCTTATGATGACATTTCAGTCTGACTTGGACCATTAACAAAGTCACACTGTGTGGGTCATATGTGTATTGTTCCAATCACGGTATTGTGCCTTTTTGTTATTTGAGTATCTGTCCAGCTCCCTCTTGAAGGCAGCCAGGGGCCTATTGGTAATTCCCCTTATGCATGGTGGGAGGCTGTTGAACAGTCTTGGGCCCCGGACACTTATGGTGTTTTCTTAGTGTACCAATGACGCCCCTACTTCTGCATGCTCTAACCCGAGTCTCACTATCCACATAAAAATATTACTGCATTTAGTAACCTATCACTTGTATCAAGTATTTACACCATCTACCTCATTGCTTCTCTAGTCACCCTATAATGTGCCTTTTCTAAATCCATAAATGCAACAGAAAATGTCTACTTTTATGTATTGCTTACTTGTATGCTTCAGTGTAAACACTTGGTCAGCACATCCTCTACTCTTTCTAAAACCTTGTTCCTCTGCAGGCCTACTTCCTATGTTTAATTCTTTCAATCGTAACTCTGCCATACATCGTACTCGACAGGCTTACTCCTCTAATTCTTGCACTCTTTTATCTCCTTTTTCCCTTGTACAAAAGAACTATGCATGCTCTCTGCTAATCATTTAGTAACCTTTCCCCTTTCTTGCATATATTCAACAGATACACCAACCACTACAAAGCAACATCCCTACCTGCTGTCAGTATTTCTGTATAGAGCAGACACTTTTTTGTGACTATAGATTTTATTGAAAGAATTAGAGGTAAGACAGAATGTAGGATTGTGGATGAGCACGGAGGTTTTAGAGTGGGTAGGGGATGTGTAGATCAAGTGTTTACATTGAAGCATATATGTGAACAGTATTTAGATAAAGGTAGGGAAGTTTTCATTGCATTTATGGATTTAGAAAAGACATATGATAGAGTGGATAGGGGAGCAATGTGGCAGATGTTGCAAGTATATGGAATAGGTGGTAAGTTACTGAATGCTGTAAAGAGTTTTTATGAGGATAGTGAGGCTCAGGTTAGGGTGTGTAGAAGAGAGGGAGACTACTTCCCAGTAAAAGTAGGTCTTAGACAGGGATGTGTGATGTCACCATGGTTGTTTAATATATTTATAGATGGGGTTGTAAAAGAAGTAAATGCTAGGGTGTTCGGGAGAGGGGTGGGATTAAATTATGGGGAATTAAATACAGAATGGGAAGTGACACAGTTACTTTTTACTGATGATACTGTGCTTATGGGAGATTCTAAAGAAAAATTGCAAAGGTTAGTGGATGAGTTTGGGAGTGTGTGTAAAGGTAGAAAGTTGAAAGTGAACATAGAAAAGAGTAAGGTGATGAGGGTATCAAATGATTTAGATAAAGAAAAATTGGATATCAAATTGGGGAGGAGTATGGAAGAAGTGAATGTTTTCAGATATTTTGGAGTTGACGTGTCAGTGGATGGGTTTATAAAGGATGAGGTTAATCATAGAATTGATGAAGGAAAAAAGGTGAGTGGTGCACTGAGGTATGTGGAGGCAAAAAACGTTATCTATGGAGGCAAAGAAGGGAATGTATGAAAGTATAGTAGCACCAACACTCTTATATGGGTGTGAAGCTTGGGTTGTAAATGCTGCAGCGAGGAGGTGGTTGGAGGCAGTGGAGATGTCCTGTCTAAGAGCAATGTGTGGTGTAAATATTATGCAGAAAATTCGGTGTGTGGAAATTAGGAGGTGTGGAGTTAATAAAAGTATTAGTCAGAGGGCTGAAGAGGGGTTGTTGAGGTGGTTTGGTCATTTAGAGAGAATGGATCAAAGTAGAATGACATGGAGAGCATATAAATCTGTAGGGGAAGGAAGGCGGGGTAGGGGTCATCCTCGAAAAGGTTGGAGGGAAGGGGTAAAGGAGGTTTTGTGGGCGAGGGGCTTAAACTTATAGCAAGCGTGCGTGAGCGTGTTAGATAGGAGTGAATGGAGACGAATGGTATTTGGGACCTGACGAGCTGTTGGAGTGTGAGCAGGGTAATATTTGGTGAATGGATTCATTGGGTTATTTTATATAGTCGGACTTGAGTCCTGGAAATGGGAAGTACAATGCCTGCACTTTCAAGGAGAGGTTTAGGATATTGGCAGTCTGGAGGGATATGTTGTGTATCTTTATACGTATATACTTCTAAACTGTTGTATTCTGAGCATGTCTGCAAAAACAGTGATTATGTGTGAGCGAGGTGAAAGTGTTGAATGATGATGAAATTATTTTCTTTTTGGGGATTTTCTTTCTTTTTTGGGTCACCCTGCCTCGGTGGGAGACGGCCGACTTATTGAAAAAAAAAAAAATTATTACAGTATTCAAAAATATTTCAGTGAGGGGGGGGGGGTTTCTTGACTCAAGGATTTAAACTTGACCTGCCATTCCTTAAATGGAACCTGATTGCTTCCCATTTGCTACATAACCTGTACACTTCCTCATAAATATGATAATACTGTATGTTTCATATAGCAGGATAGATTTATAATGATATGATTTATAATGATTCTAAAAGCCCTCCTTAACTCTCATCAGGCAAACTAGGTGGTATGGATGCAACCACGACTATATGTCACCGATACACACCAGCAGAGCAACTCCGCGTTTTTATTGCTACAGCAGACATCATTGTTACCGCAGCTGGTCTTCCAGGTCTCATCACTGGAGACATGATCAAGCCAGGATGTGCCATATTAGATGTTGGAATTAATCGAATCAAAGATCCAGTTACAGGCAAACTCTCACTTGTAGGAGATTGTGATTTTGAAAGTAAATATAGATTCTTTGTGGGGTTTTGGGCAATATTGATCAAATCATGGTTTTACTCTGCATTAGTAAGAATATTGTAGATTTAGAACTGTATTGTACTATTAACTATTACAATGTCAGATCTTGTCTTTTTTTTTTTCATTATTTAAAAAGTCTTATATACTTTTTTTTTTTTTTTTTTCAACAAGTCGGCCGTCTCCCACCGAGGCAGGGTGACCCAAAAAAGAAAGAAAATCCCCAAAAAGAAAATACTTTCATCATCATTCAACACTTTCACCACACTCGCACATTATCACTGTTTTTGCAGAGGTGCTCAGAATACAACAGTCTAGAAGCATAAACATATAAAGATACACAACATATCCCTCCAAACTGCCAATATCCCAAACCCCTCCTTTAAAGTGCAGGCATTGTACTTCCCATTTCCAGGACTCAAGTCCGACTATATGAAAATAACCGGTTTCCCTGAATCCCTTCACTAAATATTACCCTGCTCACACTCCAACAGATCGTCAGGTCCCAAGTACCATTCGTCTCCATTCACTCCTATCTAACACGCTCACGCACGCTTGCTGGAAGTCCAAGCCCCTTACCCACAAAACCTCCTTTACCCCCTCTCTCCAACCCTTTCGAGGACGACCCCTACCCCGCCTTCCTTCCCCTATAGATTTATATGCTTTCCATGTCATTCTACTGTGATCCATTCTCTCTAAATGACCAAACCACCTCAACAACCCCTCTTCTGCCCTCTGACTAATACTTTTATTAACTCCACACCTTCTCCTAATTTCCACACTCCGAATTTTCTGCATAATATTTACACCACACATTGCCCTTAAACAGGACATCTCCGCTGCCTCCAACCGTCTCCTCGCTGCTGCATTTACCACCCAAGCTTCACACCCATATAAGAGTGTTGGTACTACTATACTTTCATACATTCCCTTCTTTGCCTCCATAGATAACGTTTTTTGACTCCACATATACCTCAACGCACCACTCACCTTTTTTCCCTCATCAATTCTATGATTAACCTCATCCTTCATAAATCCATCCGCCGACACGTCAACTCCCAAGTATCTGAAAACATTCACTTCTTCCATACTCCTCCTCCCCAATTTGATATCCAATTTTTCTTTATCTAAATCATTTGACACCCTCATCACCTTACTCTTTTCTATGTTCACTTTCAACTTTCTACCTTTACACACATTCCCAAACTCATCCACTAACCTTTGCAATTTTTCTTTAGAATCTCCCATAAGCACAGTATCATCAGCAAAAAGTAACTGTGTCAATTCCCATTTTGAATTTGATTCCCCATAATTTAATCCCACCCCTCTCCCAAACACCCTAGCATTTACTTCCTTTACAACCCCATCTATAAATATATTAAACAACCATGGTGACATTACACATCCCTGTCTAAGACCTACTTTTACCGGGAAGTAGTCTCCCTCTCTTCTACACACCCTAACCTGAGCCTCACTATCCTCATAAAAACTCTTTACAGCATTTAATAACTTACCACCTATTCCATATACTTGCAACATCTGCCACATTGCTCCTCTATCCACTCTATCATATGCCTTTTCTAAATCCATAAATGCAATAAAAACTTCCCTATCTTTATCTAAATACTGTTCACATATATGCTTCAATGTAAACACCTGATCTACACATCCCCTACCCACTCTAAAACCTCCTTGCTCATCCGCAATCCTACATTCTGTCTTACCTCTAATTCTTTCAATTATAACCCTACCGTACACTTTTCCTGGTATACTCAGTAAGCTTATTCCTCTATAATTTTTACAGTCTCTTTTGTCCCCTTTCCCTTTATATAAAGGGACTATACATGCTCTCTGCCAATCCCTAGGTACCTTCCCCTCTTTCATACATTTATTAAACAAAAGTACCAACCACTCCAACACTATATCCCCCCCTGCTTTTAACATTTCTGTCATGATCCCATCAGTTCCAGCTGCTTTACCCCCTTTCATTTTACGTAATGCCTCACGTACCTCCCCCACACTTACATTCTGCTCTTCTTCACTCCTAAAAGATGGTATACCTCCCTGACCAGTGCATGAAATTACTGCCTCTGTTTCTTCCTTAACATTTAAAAGTTCCTCAAAATATTCTCGCCATCTTCCCAATACCTCCATCTCCCCATCTACTAACTCCCCTACTCTGTTTTTAACTGACAAATCCATATTTTCCCTAGGCTTTCTTAACTTGTTTAACTCACTCCAAAATTTTTTCTTATTTTCTTATTTTCTTATATACACTGTAATTTAAGTCATGATGTCCATTGGTGTATTTTGTTGTATTTTGTCTAGGTACAGAACAGACCCACTTTACGGCGATTTGCTAATATGTATGGACATTTCTAATTACACCATAACATTCATTTATACGGCTCCCTGATTCGCTATTATGGTGTCTGCGCACCACTGTTTGTTTAGATCCTTTGTGAGCTTCACATCTGTTGATTATATCTGGAAACTTTCAAGTGTGTTAAAGTTATTGCATATTTTATATACGTATATGTATTCTGGTAAGTGTACTTGTGTGTTTCTGTACCTAAATAAACTTACACACTGTGCTGGCATGCAGGTACACATTAATATCACTAAGAGTGTCTCATTAGTGTTGAAGATGCAGTAATAAAAATAACTCTGGGGCACTTTAAATGTCATTCATTACATTATTTAAGACATATTCATTAATCCACCTACGATATTTTCAAAATTATATAAGAAACACTACATATCATATAAACATAATACATAAAGTCATAGCAGAACAAATTGACAAATATGAGAAGTGGTTGCCGGGCAGCTTGTAGTCCTGACCAAGAATTACATTTTCTCTAGTCCAACACCAGAGAGGCTGTGTACAGTATAGTATTGCTGGGAATAACTGTAGAAATATTCCTTTCATATGTCTTCACTCATATCATCATTTGCTCTCCTCTTCAAGGGGGGCTCCTTGGCATGGTGAAGAAGCTCTTGGTCTGAGGAATTAGACCTGTCGGTCTCCTTCCTCAGACCGAACCTAATTACCCCCCAATCCCCCGTTCCCTATCCCATCCTCCCCTTTTTCCTTTCCTCCTCCTCCTCCTCCTCCCCACCCCTCCCTTTTGCCCTTCCTTTTTGGCCTTTGGTTTTTTTTTTTTTTTTTTTTTCTCCGCAGGCACGCTAGTTCCTAGGTAGGGGAAAGGGTACTGGGGTCCATCCCATTCTGTTGAGGTTCTTGGCGGTGGCGTAGTTTGCCATGGAATCTGGATTGCCTGGGGATGTCCCGATCCCTCTCCGGTATCCCGGAGGGTGGCATTGGGTGTCTCTCGGGCGACGGGTGTATCTCTGGAAGCCACCTTTCGGATTCCGGGGGTGGTGGCCGAAGGAGGTATGCTTTGTGGCGGATTTCCGGCCGCCCTCTCTTTTGTCCACTGAGGTAGCTAGGCAGATGTGAGGTTGCTATCCCAGATTGCCGGTTTACTGGCATGATGGGTAGGGTATGGCACGAGTTCCATGCTGCATCTGCGCTACTTGCGGTGCTGAGGTCCTCTTGGGCACGGAGGGAGATTTCTGGCCCTTTCATTCCTCCTAGGAACTATCCCTCCCTGGTCCCCCCTTTTTTTCTTTTTTTTTTATTTTTTTCTTTTCTTTCTTTTTTTTTCTTAAAAACAAAAAGAAAGAAGTAACCTAACCATGGCAGCCCTAGTCCATGAACCTGCTACCCCTGGGCCCCTTCTTGATACCGCACCCCGTTCTGACCCCACCTTGTCTTTGGACCACTCTTCGGACACTCCTCATGCCTCTGTACCTCTTGCCGGTGCTGTTTCCTCACCCGCTTCAGGTACTGAGGCCTCGACTGACTCCTTCGATTTATCTGACCTTTGCTCTCCTCTGACTATGCTTCCGGCCTCTCCCTCTACGGTGTGGCAATTTTCGAATCGCCGACCCGTTCCACGTCGGACCAACTCTGGTCCCACGCCTAAATGCCAACGACAATTATCTGCTGATGATACTTCTCCACCTTCTCGTTCTTCTCAGAAAAGATCGACACGTCCTTCACTACCTTTCCACGCTCAGTTTCAGACTGCACAATGGACTAAATTCTTCACTTTACGACCGACTTCCTCTACTGCCTATCTTTCTGACCACAGTATTGGCAAGGCACTCCTACGCCATGTTGGTAAAGATATTTCTTTTCATGCTCTTAAGAGCGGTACGCGCATCATCGCCGTACAGAATGCTACCCAGGCTCGTGAGCTTTCTCGTCTTTCCCATATCGATACTGTTCCTGTCACTATTGAAAAACATCATTCCCTCAATTCTTGTAGTGGTACCATCATTCTGCCCCATACCATAGTTCAACAAAATTTCCAGACATGTGGCACTGACATTCTTGAACAGCTGGAACTCCAAGATCTCCCAATCCTCAAGGTAGACACGTTCTTCCTGCCCGCGGGCGGAGACGATACCCTAGCAATGTGGCTCGTTTAACTTTTGACAGCCGTGAACTCCCATCCTCAGTTTATGTAGCAGGACATCGGTTACAAGTTCGAAAGGTGATCCCTACACCACAACAGTGTAGAAATTGCTGGCGATTTGGCCATCCAGCGAAATATTGCAGATCTATCGCCGAATGCCCAGTCTGTGGTGCCGATGACCATTCTAATACGTCTTGCAATCGACCTCCCTCTTGCCTTAATTGTCATGAGGCTCACCCTTCGTACTCTCGCCGTTGTCAAGTCTACTTAAACGAGCGGGAAATCCGTTACCTCAAAGAGGCAGAAGGTCTCCCTTATGCCATGGCAGTTTCTCATCTCCGCCTCCAAGGGAGACTACCTCGTGTTTCTTATTCCCGCGTTTCAAAATGTCCCCCCACTTCTGGTATCCCATCTTCTGCACCCACCTCTGTGGTTACCTCTCCTGTATCTAATTCTTTTGCTGTCCTCGGCTCAGACGTCCCTACTTCAACGCCTCAGTCTGATCTCGCTTCTTCGTGTTCTCTCTCACAAGCCTCAGTAGCGACGAGATCTCGTATGACACCTCCTCCCAATCGTCCCTCTACTTCTCAAAAGTCAAAAAAAGGTCCGTTAACACCTCCTACCCATCTTCCACCTCCTCATTTTACCTTCCCTGTCTCTGTACCTGGTTCTCCCCCTCTCACTGGCTCTGTTACAAGTGTAGAGGTTCACCCTCCTCCTCGTACTGTACCTTCCTCCCCTGTTCCCTCCCAGGTTTCTGCCTCTTCTGTCCCCTTCCACGCTTCTCCAGTTCCCTCCACCCTTTCGCCCCCCTACCTTGGTACAGTCCAATACAGTTCCAATCTTTACTCATCCTCCCCCTACCATTTCCAATATTGTCTCCCATACGACGTCTCTGAATTCCGAAACACTTGAAGCAATCTCTGAATATATTGCAGTGACCAAACCATCAATGGACACTGATCCACCCTCTGCTCCTTCTCTCTCCTCTGCTCCATCTGCGCAACTCCTTTCTACACAGCGCACCGTTCCTTCGCTGCTTGAACGTTTTCCACTGCCTCCGCATGTGGACTTTTCTAACATATCTAGTCCGTAGGAACCCTTACCTGAGGATTTCAGGTATCTTTATCATTGCCAATCATGGCCTATTTACAGTGGAATATACGCGGCCTCATGGGTAATCGGGGCGAGCATCAGATGTTACTCTCCCAATTTTCCCGTTGGTGTTTGCTTACAGGAACCAAAATTACACTCTGCTGTTATCTCTCCCATCTCAGGCTATAATTTATTGTATTCTTCAGATCCTTTTCCTGATGGGACCCTTAATGAAAGTGCCCTTCTTCTACGCACTGATATTCCATGCCATCAGCTATTTGTTCTGTACTTCGCTGCATTACACAGCAGCCCGTATCCACTTGCATAGGTGGTATATGCTCTGTTCTTTATATCTCTCTCCTTCTCGGGCATTATCTATTCCGGATATTCCCTTTCTTGTTTCGTCATTACCGCCACCGATTCTGTTACTTGGTGATTTTAATGCCCACCATTTCCTCTGGGGGGGGTCTCACTGTGATTCCTGTGGCATTCAGTTAGAGGCTTTTCTTGCCACCCACCCCCTCCATGTTTTAAATACAGGTACTCACACCCATTTTGATCCTCGGACTCACACTCTCTCTTGCATCGATCTCTCAGTCTGCTCTTCCTCCGCCGCATTAGACTTCACTTGGTCTGTTCTCCCGGACTTACATGACAGCGATCATTTCCCAATCATTCTTACTTCCCCTTCATATTCACCACCTCTTCGCATCCCATGCTGGCAATTTGATCAGGCAAATTGGAACCTTTACTCACACCTAACTGTTTTCAGAGAGGTTCCTTCTTCGTCCTCCATCGATGAGCTTTCGCACCTCTTCTCGTCCTCCGTTTTAACTGCAGCTTCTCATTCTATACCCCAAACTTCGGGCAGGCATTCTCAGAAATGCATGCCTTGGTGGTCTCCTGCTTGTGCTCGTGCAGTACGTTTGAAACGCGCTGCATGGGGCAGGTACCGGTACAGTAGAACCACAGAGAGACTTCTTGATTTTAAGCAGAATCGTGCGATCGCTCGCAGTGTCATCCGTGACGCTAAACGCACTTGCTGGCGAGATTACGTCTCCACCATCACCTCTGCTTCCTCTATGAGTGCAGTCTGGAAAAAAGTACGAAAACTGAGTGGTAAATATTCTCCTGACCCGGCTCCTGTTCTGCGGGTTGCCGGTGTTGATATAGCAAACCCACTAGATGTTGCCAATGAAATTGGCAATCATCTGGTCCGTATTTCTCAGGGACTCCATCTATGCCCCTCATTTCTTTCCTCAAAGTCTGCCAGAGAGTTAGCACCCTTGGACTTTTCTTCTCTCAGAGAAGAACAGTATAATGTGCCTTTTACACTTCAAGAACTGGAGGCAACACTCTCAGCTTGCTGATCATCGGCAGCTGGGCCCGACGACATTCATATTCATATGCTACAACACTTACATCAGTCAGCCCTTGCAGTCCTATTATGCCTTTACAATCTTACTTGGTCACAAGGAGTTCTTCCACAGCTGTGGAAATCTGCCATTGTTCTCCCTTTCTGCAAACCATGCACTACGGGACATGAAGCCTCCCACTATCGTCCCATTGCTCTTACCAGTGCAGTTTGCAAAGTGATGGAACGCCTAGTAAATAGACGTTTAGTGTGGTATTTAGAGAGACACAACAGTCTCTCCACTCGTCAATATGGCTTTCGTAAGGGACGTTCTACCATAGACCCCTTACTACGCTTGGATATGTACGTTCGTAATGCCTTTGCGAATAACCACTCAGTTATTGCCATATTTTTTGACCTTGAGAAGGCATATGACACAACTTAGAGGTATAATATTTTAGCCCAAGCCCACTCCTTAGGCCTTCGAGGCAATCTACCATCCTTCCTTAAGAACTTTTTAACTGACAGGCATTTCCATGTTCGGGTTAATAATGTGCTCTCCCCGGACTTTATCCAAGCTGAAGGTGTCCCCCAGGGATGTGTTCTGAGCACAACACTTTTTCTCCTTGCTATTAATGATTTGGCCTCTAGTCTTCCATCACATATTTGGTCATCACTATGTTGATGACTTCGCTATTGCCTGTGCAGGCGCTGACTGTCACCTCATTACAGTTTCTCTCCAGCATGCAGTCGACCGTGTTTCCAATTGGGCCACCACACTTGGGTTTAAATTTTGCAGCACTAAAACCCACCAAATTACTTTCACTAGACGCACTGTCATCTCCGATCATCCTTTGTACCTCTATGGCTCACGTATCCCTGAACGTGATACAGTCAAGTTTCTGGGCCTCCTCTTTGATCGTAGGTTATCCAGGAAACCTCACATTACCTCTCTCTGAAGGCAACTTGTCACAGCTGGCTGAACCTTCTTAAAACCCTTGCTCATCTTTCATGGGGAGCTGATCGTCGAACCCTCCTTCGCCTACATTCCACCCTCATTTTATCGAAACTTGATTATGATGACCAGATCTATTCAGCGGCATCTCCTGCTACTCTCTCTAGCCTTAACCCCATTCATCACCAAGGATTACGTTTATGCCTTGGTGCTTTTCGCTCTTCCCCTGTCGAGAGCCTCTATGCAGAAGCGAACGTTCCATCCTTATCCGATCGCCGTGATGCCCATTGCCTTCGCTACTATGTACGCTCTCATGATCTCCGCAATCCTTCCATTTATAGAATGGTCACTGATATTAGTAGATGTTCTTTATTTGTTCGCCACCCGTTTACTCCGTCCCTTCTCTCTTCGCCTTCATTCGCTCTTGTCTTCTCTTCAATTACCACCTTTCTATGTTCCTGTAGCATCTCACTTTTCCCTACCCCCCTGGGAAGTTCCAGCTGTTCGAGTCTGTTCTTTCTCTCTCCCTTGCTCGAAAGCCCAACTGTCTACGGTCGCTTCCCGCTCTCTTTTTCTTGACCACTTTCACTCTCATTCTCATGCCATTGCTGTGTACACGATGGCTCTAAGTCTTCTGACGGCGTAGGATTCGCAGCAGTGTTTCCGGACAGCGTTGTACGAGGGCATTTACTATCTTCGGCTAGTATTTTTACTGCTGAATTGTATGCCATCCTTGCAGCACTTATCCGTATTGCATCTATGCCTGTGTCATCATTTGTGGTCGTCTCAGACTCCCTTAGTGCTTTACAGGCTATACAGAAATTTGATACACCTCAGCCCTTAGTCCTCCGTATCCAACTTTGGCTACGCCGCATCTTTACCAAGCATAAAGATATTGTTTTTTGTTGGGTCCCTGGTCATGTTGACATACAGGGCAATGAACATGCAGACACTGCTGCGCAGTCAGCAGTACATGACCTACCAATTTCATATAGAGGTATTCCATTTACGGACTATTTTGCTACAGTATCTTCCCACCTTCACACCCGTTGGTCTACTATGCTCAGCAACAAACTTCAATCTACTAAACCAAGTATAGGTTACTGGCCGTCTTCTTATCACCAGTGTCGAGGTTGGGAGACTACTCTCTCCCGTCTTCGCATTAGCCATACTCGTCTTACTCATGGATATCTCATGGAGAGGCGTCCTGCTCCTCTCTCTGAGAATTCCCAAGCTCCATTATCAGTCAGCCACATTCTGTTGGACTGCCCACTTTATCAACGAGCATGCAGAATTTACCTCCGTCGTCGTCTTCGCTCCGCTGCTCTCTCTTTACCTTCCCTTCTCGCTGATGGACCCACCTTTCATCCGGACTCTCTCATTGACTTTTTGACAACAACTGACTTACTTCACAAATTCTAATACCTTCAGCCCTTTCTACCTCAATCTTGCTATCCTCTACCCCAGTACTATCCCCTGCCCTGCTGTTTTCTGTAACCTACTGATCATCCCTCCTCCCTTCTTCCATCCAATACCCTCACTTCCTTCCCTACCCTGCAGCGCTGTATAGCCCTTGTGGCTTAGCGCTTCTTTTTGATTATAATAATAATAATCATTTGCTCTAAAAATGGTGTGTTGCATGAGAATGGGAGTGTTGCTGTTATTTATTCTACTGCACCAATATGAAGACAATTTGTACACAATGTAAGGTGTTTGTATTTTGGGGAAAAAAAGCTTCACAAACACATGCATTATGTGAAATAAATGCATATAAACTGCATTTGTCTGACCACCCACCACCCGTTCACTCAGTTTGTCTACGTCTCTGTCTCTCTCGTTTACGATGGCATCTAAAGATTTTTTTTTTTTTCAAACAAGTCAGCCGTCTCCCACCGAGGCAGGGTGACCCAAAAAAGAAAGAAAATCCCCAAAAAGAAAATGTTTTCATCATCATTCAACACTTTCACCTCACTCACACATAATCACTGTTTTTGCAGAGGTGCTCAGAATACAACAGTTTACAAGCATATACGTATAAAGATACACATCATATCCCTCCAAACTGCCAATATCCCAAACCCCTCCTTTAAAGTGCAGGCATTGTACTTCCCATTTCCAGGACTCAAGTCCGACTATATGAAAATAACCGGTTTCCCTGAACCCCTTCACTAAATATTACCCTGCTCACACTCCAACAGATCGTCAGGTCTCAAGTACCATTCGTCTCCATTCACTTCTATCTAACACGCTCACGCACGCTTGCTGGAAGTCCAAGCCCCTTGCCCACAAAACCTCCTTTACCCCCTCTTTCCAACCCTTTCGAGGACGACCCCTACCTCGCCTTCCTTCCCCTATAGATTTATATGCTTTCCATGTCATTCTACTTTGATCCATTCTCTCTAAATGACCAAACCACCTCAACCACCCCTCTTCTGCCCTCTGACTAATACTTTTATTAACTCCACACCTTTTCCTAATTTCCACACTCCGAATTTTCTGCATAATATTTACACCACACATTGCCCTTAGACAGGACATCTCCACTGCCTCCAACCGTCTCCTCGCTGCTGCATTTACCACCCAAGCTTCACACCTATATAAGAGTGTTGGTACTACTATACTTTCATACATTCCCTTCTTTGCCTCCATAGATAATGTTTTTTGACTCCACATATACCTCAATGCACCACTCACCTTTTTTCCCTCATCAATTCTATGATTAACCTCATCCTTCATAAATCCATCCACCTACACGTCAACTCCCAAGTATCTTACTTTAAATGCCAAGTTAGAAATAATTAAACTCAGTGAGCAAGGTATGTTGATGGCAGTAAGCATAATAATGATCACTGGGGTGCTTTGTTTTTTCAAAATTATATAAGAAATATGCTACATATACAAAGGAAATGTATAAATAGTAAAAGAAACATAATTGTGAGGTAAGATAGCCAGGTGGGCTACCACACCTGACTTCCTACAATGAATACTACTCACCTCTCACCCTACATTAAGTCTACAAATATTTTCAAGTAATGAGTGTACTGTATGTGCATTTGACCTTTTTTTTATGCCTAGTTCTGTTGCTAACTTAATATATGAGTGTCAACATATCAAGCATTTAAGTGCATTTAAAAGCGAGAGAGAGAGAGAGAGAAAAAGGGGGGTGGGGGTTTCACTTTACAGCAGTAGCCTGGAACCTAACCTGCTGTACAAGTGGGGCCTTCTTGTACACTATATGAAAAAAGTCATTAAGGTATATGTTGAATTATATTAGCTGTTCTTGTAGGCACAAGTAATATAACTGATACCTGATTTAACTAAAACATAATTGTATGCATGGGATGATACCAAAATTTTTGCAGGTGTGGAGTTAATTAAAGTATTAGTCAGAAGGCTGAAGTGGGGTTCCTGAGGTGGTTTGGTCATTTAGAGAGATTGTATCAAAGTAGAATGACTTGGAGCATATACATCTGTAGGGAAAGGAAGGCAGGGTAGGGGTCATCCTCGAAAAGGTTGGAGGGAGGGGGTAAAGGTGGTTTTGTGGGCGAGGGGCTTCTACTTCCAGCAAGCGTGCGTGAGCGTGTTAGATAGGAGTGAATGGAGACGAATGGTTTTTGGGACATGACAAGCTGTTGGAGTGTGAGCAGGGTAATATTTAGTGAAGGGATTCAGGGAAACCAGTTATTTTATATAGCCAGACTTGAGTACTGGAAATGGGAGTACAGTGCCTGCACTTTAAAGGAGGGGTTTGGGATACCGACAGTTTGGAAGGACGTGTTATATATCTTTATATATGCTTCTAAAATGTTGTATCTGGGCACCTCTGCAAAGACGGTGATTATGCACGAGTGAGGTGAAAGTGCTGAATGGTGATGAAATTTTTTTTTTTTTTTTTTTTTTTGTTACCCTGCCTCGGTGGGAGATGCCCGACTTGTTGAAAAAAAAATTAAATTTTAATGACAAGAATATGCTTATTGCACAATGGGTATTAAATAACAAGTAAGTTAAATATTAAATAATTTCACTGATATGACAATGTCATTACTTGGCCTGCTATGTTAGTTACTAGTTGTCATAGGCCCTTGTTGATAATTTTGTGTATGGATAACCCCTACGGTTATGAGGTAGTGTTAATATTGATATATTTAAGCACACTTGTAATATTTTAGCAAGTACAACCTCTCCTCACTTAGTGATGTACTTGTTTACCAATGACTCGAACTTACGACGGGTTCTTTGACCAGTATTCATACCTAAATAATGTATGGTAGAGCTGATTTCCTCTTCTGTTCATTACAGTATGTCATACACTACTATATAAACATTTAAAAATATACCAGAAATGCTATAAATGGTGCAAAGGTGACATTAAAACAATGTCAAAGATGGTTGACAGACCCACTACCATTATAGCATTCTCCTCACTTCCCAACGCATTCGTTTACTGACAAGGTCTTAGGAATGGAACTCAAGTCATTAAGTGAGGAGAGGCTGTATTGGTTTTTTCACCAATACCAATACTTTGGCACATCCCTACATAATTGTATTTACTTTTTTTTTCCATCTTTGAAAAATGCTAAACCTGCAAAAATTATTAGTGCATTTCTGACAAATATCAGCATATCAATTTCTCCCTCTCTTTCACAGGTTGTGTAGAAAAAGCATCTTACATAACTCCAGTTCCAGGTGGTGTTGGTCCAATGACTGTGGCAATGTTGATGTGCAACACAGTTTCAGCTGCTAAGAACAATGCTGTTGATATCAGGCTTAGCAAAGATTAGCTTTCATTTGCACTTGTTGCAGTATTAAGTGCTAAGCCTGTATGAGGCGTACAGCTAAGTGGGTTTTGCAATTTTTTAAGGTGGTATGTATCTGTGGCAAAGTGTTAAACAGGGAGTGTAGTGCCTGGGAAATGGGATTACTCAAGGAAAGTTTCTTAATGCTGGTAAGGGGTTCTTGATCCAAGGAATAGGACCTGTCCCACCCTTCCTAATTGTCTCCCAGGTGCTATATGACCCACAGAGGGATGACTAAGGGAACTAATGCGCCAGACAAGCTAACAAGAAAAGCTAAAGATAGGAGTTTTGGAAAGGAGCCAGTAATGTAATAATACTCAGGTGCTGGAGTGTGATCATAATTAATCCAAGAAGCTCTGATAACTGGGAGAATGAAATTAAAAGGTGTTGGACTATTTGTGGCACTTGATATGTTCATTTGTGACAACTGAAAACTACTTATCCTGTAACCCCCTACCAATGTTGCCATTAACCCCAAAAACTATTCCAGTTTTGTCCAAGTCAGAATAGGGTAAATCTGGCAAGGAAATGGACAAATTTTGGACACCAGAATGTCCAGGAACCCAGTAAAATACTCTGCTGCAGAGGCAGCAGCCAGTGTTGAAAGACAGAAGACAGTGAAATGTAGAGAAAGCTGCAAATAGCTAACAGTTCATTTGGTACAAGACCATGAATGAAATAACAAGGAGCTGTTTCATGGGAAGCTGCCCCAAATACCTGCGATGGAGCCTATCATTGGTACACTATAGTGTATTCACTGGGGCAGTGCCATTTACAGTATATTGAAGCACTGAATCCAGCAGTCATGTTTGATCCAAGGGAAGGTTTTACTCTTTACTAGAGGCTTCACTGCCATGAAGCTCCTCTAGAAGGGCATGTGCTATCATAGTTGGCCTTCTGTATGTTTAGTGTACCGACTTACAGGTAATACATGTATATACCATTTCCCGTTGTAATTTAATAAAACTTTTGCACATACTTTTTATTTGTCATTGGAAATGCAAGAACAGTCAACTTCACCTTTTGTGGGGGAAGTGCTATACATTTAGGGGGTCTCGTGCCACTGAAGTTCAATCCAAGGGTTGAAACATTCCTTAAACTGTTGTGACCCCTTGGAAATGAAGTGGCAGAGCATAGGTAGGAAACCATGATCCTATTGGAAATTTTTAACTATGGTTAGAATGGAAAGCACAGAATACCAAGGTGGTGGTAATAGCTCATATGGATAGTAGTTTGGAAAAGAATTGGGCAATCTCTATGGTGGGTAGAGTAACATTTCCACAGTGGTGAGGGCAGGTGCAAGAAATGGTATAAAGGAAGAGTAAGTTTATGGGTTAGTATGTCTAGATCAGGTGTTACCAATCTGGGGGTGTGAGATTGCATTTCAGGGGGTTCAGTTGGGTTAAATTTGTTTATCCACAGCACTATTTTGTTAAATTGGAGATTTAAAAATTAGAATTTTACTTAACCTTCAAATGTGATTACTTTTGTCGAGGGGAAGTGGGGAGGGGGATAGGTGGCAACAAACATTTACTAGGGGGTGCAGGGCATAGAAAAGGTTGGGAACCCCTGGTGTAGATCTTTAAGAACATTGGTTTAAGAGATGGAAAGTAAACTGGTCTCTGCCAGACCAATTTACTCTTGCATGGTCTGTACAGTTCATTTTTTGAATGAGGTAAAAGTATTTCAGGGACAACGGAAGACTTGGGGGAAAAATGACAAAGGGAACATACAAAGACTAAGGGTTGGATACCGTAGAGCACATTATTATAATAAAAAAAAGCACTAAACCACAAGGGCTATACTGCGCTGCAGGGCAAGAAGGAAGTGGGGGTATCAGGTGGCAAAAGGGAGAAGGATAATTAGTAGGTTACGGAGAACAGTGGGGCAGTGGATAGTACAGGGGTAGAGGGTAGCAAGAGATTGAGGTTTAGAAAGGGCTGAGGGGAGTGTGAAAGGTATTGTCATCAGAGTTTGCGGAGTAAGTCAGTTGTTGTCAAGAAGTCAATGAGAGAGTCAGGATTAAAGGAGAGTCCATCAGCAAGAAGGGAAGGTAGAGAGTGTAGTAGAGCCGAGACAACGACTGAGGTAAATTCTGCGTGCTCATTGATAGAGAGGGCAGTCTAACAGAATGTGGCTAACCGATACTGGAACCTGATACGTCTCAGAGAGGAACAGGGTGCCCCATGAGTAAGACGAGTGTGGCCAATGCGAAGACAGGAGAGAGCAGTCTCTCAATCTCGACAGTGATGACAAGAAGATGGCCAGTAACCCATACTCGGTTTAATAGAATGAAGTTCGTTACCGAGTAAATTAGACCAACATTGTTGCCAACGGGTGTGAAGGTGGGTAGCTATTACAGCAAAATAGTCCGCAAATGGAACACCTCTATATGAAACTGATAGGTCATGTACTGCTGACCACGCACCAGTGTCTGCCTGTTCATTGCCCTGTACGTCAACATGACCAGGGACCCAACAAAAAACTATCTTTATGCTTGGTAGAGATACGGCATAGCCAAAGTTGGATAGGATACAGAGGACTAGGGGGTGAGGTGTATCAAATTTTCGTAGAGCCTGTAGAGCACTAAGGGAGTCTGAGACAACCACAAATGATGACACAGGCATAGATGCAATACGGATAAGTGCTGCAAGAATGGTATACAATTCAGCTGTAAAAATGCTAGCCGAGGATAATAAATGTCCTCGCATGACACTGTCCGGAAACACTGCTGTGAATCTGACGCCATCAGAAGACTTAAAGCCATCTGTGTACACTGTGATGGCATGAGAATGAGAGTGGAAGTGGTCAAGAAAAAGAGCGGGAAGCTACCATAGGCAGTTGGGCTTTCATGCAAGGGAGTGAGAAAGAACAGACTTGAACAGCTGGAACTTCCCAGGGGGGTCAGGGAAAAATGAGATGCTACATGAACAGAGAAAGGTGGTAACTGAAGGAAGACAAGAGCGAATGTAGTCGAAGAGAAGAGAGACTGAGCAAACAGGGGTGATGAACAAATAAAGAATGTCTACTAACATCGGTGACTATTCTATATATGGAAGGATTGGAGATCACGAGAGCGAACATAGTAGCGAAGGCAGTGGGCATCACGGCAGTTGGACAAGGATGGAACATTCGCTTCTGCATAGCAGCTCTCAACAGTGAAAAGTGCGAAGGCGCAAATGTAATCCCTGGTGATGGATGGGATTAAGGCTTGAGATAGTAGTAGTAGTAGAAGCCGCTGAATAGATCTGATCACCATCGAGTTTCGATAAAATGAGGGCTGAATGTAGGCGAAGGAGAGTTTGATGATCAGCTCCCCATGAAAGATGAGCAAAGGTTTTAAAAAGGTTCAGCCGGTTGTGAGAAGTTGCCTTCAGAGAGGTAATGTGAGGTTTCCAAGATAACCTACAGTCAAAGAGAAGGCCTAGAAACCTGACTATCACGTTCAGGGATACGCGAGCCATAGAGGTACAAAGGATGATCGGAGATGACAGAGCATCTAGTGAAAGTAATTTGGCGAGTTTTGGTACTGGAAAATTTAAACCCATGCGTGGTGGCCCAATTGGAAACACGGTTGACCGCATGCTGGAGAGAAACTGTAATGAGGTGACAGTCGGCGCCTGCACAAGCTATAGCAAAGTCATCAACAGAGTGATGACCAAATATTGGATGGAAGACTAAAAGCCAAATCATTTATAGCAAGGAGAAAAAGTGTTGTGCTCAGAACACATCCCTGGGGGACACTCAGCTTGGACAAAATCCGGGGAGAGCACATTATTAACCCGAACACGGAAATGTCCGTCAGTTAAAAAGTTTTAAAGGAAAGGATGGTAGATTGCCTCGGAGGCCTAAGGAGTGAGCTTGGGCCAAAATAATATACCTCCAAGTTGTATCAAATGCCTTCTCGAGGTCAAAAAATATGTCAATAACTGAGTGGTTATTCGCAAAGGCATTACGAACATACGTATCCAAGTGTAGTAAGGGGTGTATGGTAGAACGTCCCTTACGAAAGCCATATTGACGAGTGGAGAGACTGTCGTGTGTCTCTAAATACCACACTAAACGTCTATTTACCAGGCATTCTATCACTTTGCAAACTGCACTGGTAAGAGCAATGGGACGATAGTGGGAGGCTTCATGTCCCGTAGTGCCTGGTTTGCAGAAAGGGAGAACAATGGCAGATTTCCACAGCTGTGGAAGAACTTGTGACCAAATAAGATTGAAAAGGTGTAATAGGACTACAAGGGCTGACTGATGTGAATGTCGTCGGACCCAGCTGCAGATGATCGGCAAGCTGAGAGTGTTGCCTCCAGTTCTTGAAGTGTAAAGGCACATTATACTGTTCTTCTCAGAGAAGAAAAGTCCAAGGGTGCCAACACTCTGGCAGACTTTGAGGAAAGAAATGAGGGGCATAGATGGAGCCCGAGAAATACAGACCAGATGATTGGCAATTTCATTGGCAACATCTACTGGGTTTGCTATATCAACACCGGCAACCTGCAGAACAGGAGCCGGGTCAGGAGAATATTTACCACTCAGTTTTCGTACTTTTTTCCAGACTTCACTCAGGAAGCAGAGGTGATGGTGGAGACAATCTCGCCAGCAAGTGCGTTTAGCGTCACAGATCACGCGGCGAGCGATCGCACGCTTCTGCTTAAAATCAATAAGTCTCTCCGTGGTTCTATTGTACCGGTACGTGCCCCCATGCAGCGCGTTTCAAACGTACTGCACGAGCACAAGCAGGAGACCACCAAGGCACGCATTTCTGAGAATGCCTGCCCGAAGTTTGGGGTATAGAATGAGAAGCTGCAGTTAAAAAGGAGGACTAGAAGAGGTGCAAAAGCTCATCAATGGAGGACAAAGAAGGAACCTCACTAAAAACAGTTGTGAGTAAAGGTTCCAATTTGCCTGATCAAATTGACAGTGTGGGACACGAAGAGGTGGTGAATATGAAGGGGAAGTAAGAATGATTGGGAAATGATCGCTGTCATGTAAATCCGGGAGAACAGACCAAGTGAAGTCTAATGCGGCGGAGGAAGAGCAGACAGATCGATGCAAGAGAGAGCGAGAGTCCGAGGATCAAAATGGGTGCGAGTACCTGTATTTAAAACATGGAGGGGGTGGGTGGCAAGAAAAGCCTCCAACTGAATGCCACGGGAATCACAGTGCGCGCCCCCCCCCCCCCCCCCCCGAGGAAATGATGGGCATTAAAATTGCCAAGTAACAGAAGCAGTGGTGGTAATGACGAAACGAGAAAGGCAATATCCTGAATAGATAATGAGAGATATAAAGAACAGGGCGTATTACCACCTATGCAAGTGGATACGGGCTGCTGTGTAATGCAGCGAAGTATGAACAAATAGCTGATGGTATGGAATATCAGTGCGTAGAAGGGCACTTTCATTAAAGGTCTCATCAGGAAAAGGATCTGAATACAATAAATTATAGCCTGATTATTATAATCAAAAGAAGCACTAAGCCACAAGGACTATACAGCATTATAGCCTGAGATGGGATAGATAACAGCAGTGTGTAATTTTGGTTCCTGTAAGCAAACACCAACAGGGGAAAACTGGGAGAGTAACATCTGAAGCTCGCCCCGATTACCCGAGGCCGCGTATATTCCACTGTAAATAGGCCATGATTGGCAATGATAAAGATACCTGAAATCCGCAGGCAAGGGTTCCTACGGACTGGAGGGGTTAGAAAAGTCCACATGCGGAGGCAGCAGAAAACGGTCAAGTAGCGAAGGAACGGTGCGCTGTGAAGAAAGGAGTTGCACAGATGGATGGAGGGATGGATGGAGAGAGAGAGATGGAGAGAGAGATGGAAGGAACAGAGGGTGGATCAGTGTCCATTGATGGTTTGGTCTCTGCAATATATTCAGAGATTGCTTCAAGTGTTTCGGAATTCAGAGACGACGTATGGGAGACAATATTGGAGATGGTAGGGGGAGGATGAGTAAAGATAGGAACTGTAATGGACTGTACCAAGGTGGGAGGGGGGGCAAAAGGGTGGAGGGAACTGAAGTGTGGAAGGGGACAGAAGAGGCAGAAACCTGGGAGGTGGCAGAAGAGGAAGAAACTTGGGAGGGAACAGGGAAGGAAAGTACAGTACGAGGAGGGTGAACCTCTACACTTGTAATAGAGCCAGTGAGGGGAAGAACCAGGTACAGAGACAGGGAAGGTAAAATGAGGTGGAAGAAGGGAAGGAGGGGTTAAAGGACCTTTTTTTTGACTTCTGAGAAGTCGAGGGACGATTGGGAGTTGGTGTCGTACGAGATCTCGTCGATACCGAGGCTTTTGGGGGAGAACATGAAGCGAGAACAGACCGAGGCGTTGAAGTAGGGACGTCTGAGCCTAGGACAGCAAAGAATTAGATACAGGAGTGACTGTGGGAGAGGTAACCACAGAGGAGGCTGCAGAAGATGGGACCCCAGAAGTGGGTGGATGTTTTGAAACACGGGAATAAGAAACACTAGGTAGTCTCCCTTGGAGGCGGAGATAAACTGCCATGGCATAAGGGAGACCTGCCTCTGAGGTAACTGATTTCCCACTCATTTAAGTAGACTTGGCAATGGCGAGAGTACGAAGGGTGAGCCTCATGACAATTAAGGCAAGAGGGAGGTCGATTGCAAGACGTATTAGAATGGTCATCGGCACAACAGACTGGGCATTCGGCTATGGATCTGCAATATTCGCTGGATGGCCAAATCGCCAGCAATTTCTACACTGTTGCGGTGTAGGGATCGCCTTTCGAACTTGTAACCGATGTCCTGCTACAAACTGAGGATGGGAGTTCACGGCTGTCAAAAGTTAAACGAGCCACATTGCTAGGGTATCGTCTCCGCCCGCGGGCAGGAAGAACATAAGTGTCTACCTTGAGGATCGGGAGATCTTGGAGTTCCAGCTGTTCAAGAATGTCATTGCCACATTTCTGGAAATTGTGAACTATGGTATGGGGCAGAATGACTACCACTACAAGAATTGAGGGAATGATGTTTTTCATTAGTGACAGGAACAGTATCGATATGGGAAAGAAAGATCATGAGCTTGAGCAGCAGTCTGTACAGTGATGATGCGCATACCGCTCTTAAGAGCATGAAAAATATCTTTACCAACATGGCGTAGGAGTGCCTTGCCAATACTGTGGTCGGAAAGATAGGCAGAGGAAGTCTGTCGTAAAGTGAAGAGTTTAGTCCATTGTGCATTCTGAAACCAAGTGTGGAAAGGGAGTGCAGGACGTGTCGATCTTTTCTAAGAATGAGAAGGTGAAGTATCAGCAGGTAATTGTCGTTGGCGTTTAGGCATGGGACCAGAGTTTGTGCGACGTGGAACGGGCCGGCGATTCGAAAATTGCCGCACCGTAGAGGGAGAGGCCGAAAGCATAGTCAAAGGAGAGCGGAGGTCAAATAAATCAAAGGAGTCAGTCGAGACCTCAGTACCTGAAGCGGGTGAGGAAACTGCACCAGCAAGAGGTACAGAGGCATGAGGAGTGTCTGAAGAGTGGTCCAAAGACGAGGCGGGGTCAGAACAGGGTGCGGTATCAAGAAGGGGCCCGGGGGTTTCAGGTTCATGGACTGGGGCTGCCATGGTTAGGTTACTTTTTTTGTTTAAGAAAAAAAAGGGGGGGGGGGGGACCGGGGAGGGATAGTTCCTAGGAGGAATGAAAGGGCCAGAAATCTCCCTCTGCGCCCAAGAGGACCTCAGCACCGCTAGTAGCGAAGATGCAGCATGGAACCCGTGCCATACCCTACCCATCATGCCAGTAAACCAGCAATCCGGGATAGCAACCTCACATCTGCCGAGCTACCTCGGACAAAAAAGAGGGCGGCCGGATATCTGCCACAAAGCATACCTCCTTTGGCCACCACCGCCGGAATCCGAAAGGTGGCTTCCAGAGATACACCCGTCACCCGAGAGACACCCAAAGCCACCCTCCGGGGTACTGGAGAGGGATCGGGACATCCCCAGGTAATCCAGATTCCACGGCAAACTACGCCACCGCCAAGAACCTCAATGGAATGGGATGGACCCCGGTACCCTTTCCCCTACCTAGGAACTAGCGTGCCTGTGGGAAAAAATCCCATAGGCCAAAAAGGGCAAAAGGGAGGGGTGCAGAAGAGGAAAGGAAAAAGGGGAGGATGGGATAGGGAAGGGGAGATTGGGGGTAATTAGGTTCGGTCTGAGGAAGGAGACCGACAGGTCTAATTCCTCAGACCAAGAGCCTCTTCACCACACCAAGGAGCTTCCCCTTGAAGAGGTGAAAACTTTCAATTCCATACTACTCCCCAATTTGATATCCAATTTTTCTTTATCTAAATCACTTGATACTCTCATCACCTTACTCTTTTCTATGTTCACTTTCAACTTTCTACCTTTACACACCAATTTGTCCACTAACTGTATGGTATCTAAATACCCAAGTCTTTGTACCAGTAGTGTCCAAAAGTTCCAAATTACAATAACCCACGACTAGCAACCTAGGTATCTAGTGAAAACTGGGGAGATTTGAGAGGCGTATCAAAACCATAGGGGCATTAATCCAGACAACTAAAAACCACAATTTTGAATAGTGCTCTGTGCCCTACTTATTTACCTAGCTAAACTTGTCTGAACTATATTAGAAAATGGTAAATGAACCAGAAAAACATTTGTGGACCAACAGATCTGGAGGCAGTGTTCTGTAATGCTTGTCAGCACTTCCATATGACCACCCAACAGGCTCCCAAATGCAATTTCCATTGAGTGGAGAAACTCCAGTACTACCCATGGGAGCTATACTGGAATAGGCTCTACAGTGGTCCATCTTGTCGAAGGCCCAATTTCAAAAAGGGTAAAAAAATTCATCAAAGATGAAATTGGGGTTTAGACAATCAAGGAGACAGGTGAAATAATTTCAGTTACAGGAAGGTACTCCACCTTTAAGAAAAATGCTAAAACTTTTTTTTGCATTTTTATTACAAAAATGATACTTTCACACAATCATCCATAATGAAATGGAGGACAGCAATACACAATTATGGCAGACATGAGAAGTGACTTTACTGGTTTGATAAACTCGTTAAAATTTTGCCCATACATTTGTTGGATAGACTAGGTAAATGGCAAAATTTACTGTTAATTTATAACTAAAATATCAAACCAAGAGGGCATGATAAATGAAAAATTTACCCTACCTCAAATTAGACCAGACACTTAATAGAACAAAGTACTCTGAACAGAACTAGCCACTATTACAACTAGCCATTTTGTACCAATCCCAGGTTTCAAAGCTCATCATGCATTTCTTCCACCTCTCCTGCATCTTCCTCCTCTTCATCAAGCAACTGCTCCTCGTCATCTTCCGGCTCTTCAAATTCTGGCTCTTCTTCCACTGGCTCATCCAAAGGTATTCCCAGTGATTGGCGCATCATTTCCTCTACAGACTTTGAAAAAGTAACTGTATCCTTCAGCATGTAACCAGATCTTAGCGTAGCTGGAATAGATTCAGTATTGCAAGATGAATTTTGTGAATGCTCAGAACTGACTATTATTTGGAACTCGGTAAAACATTAACAAAAGCTTACAAAATACTGTAAAATACCTACTAATAAAAGGTTTAAGGCATGAAAATTTACCATTCAAGCTTTAAAGTGAATTACCTGTATGATACATCATTGTAGCTATGTTCTTTGCTGTAGCATCTGCTGGATCATCTTCAATACGTTTTAAGAGTTCCTTAATCAGTGGGTGACGAGGATTTACCTCTAACGTCTTCTTTTGGCTAAGATAATAACTGAAAGAAAATGTTGATAATCAAATGTGCATGAAATGTCAAATTAGGAATGGTTATATTTGGCACTAAATCTTAATGCACTAATCCCTTATGGGCCAATGCTGTTAACCAAGATTTACAGAATTAGGACAAGCTAACCATTCTTAGCATTATGAACAAACTTTGGAATTCAATAACCTGTCCAGAACAATGTACATAAATCACATCTGAAACTTTCATGTCAAACAGTTCAGGTACTACATTTATGAAAGTTTTATATCCAAAAGTTACCCAAGAGAAAATTAGGTCAAATTAGTAGAAATTTTGCACTAATTTCACTGTGGTTAAGGAAAATAGACAGTTAAGCAACTAAGGTATTCAACAAGTTTGTATATTGCTAACCAAAATATGGTTTTTAGAGTCCTGTAACTAGTTATGCAATACTAACAGTGTTACAGGAAGTAAATTCATCCTTTACTTAATGGGTTCAAAGTTTCTGGCCTTAATACTGTTTAGGTTCTTAAATGGGAGCCTCTCCTTTGATCAAACCCAACTGCCCCTCGTTCTACACGTGTTGTACGGTCCTTTGGGCCTGGTACTTGCCATGATTACAAAGGTTTGGTCTAGTCACTACTGCATATTCCAATTCAGGCTTAATACTGTGAAAAGATATTCATACCTAAAGTCAAATTTTTGAAAATGCAGTAGTGGGGAGCCCCTTAAATGCATAGACAACTAGAAGAGGTCCGAAGTGCTACAAAATGATTACCAGAATCTAAAGCTTTATGATGGGCTTTAAGCAATATGCCCATGCTGGCTGATAAAGGGGACATTTGGAATTTCATATTAAACAGACCAATTAATTACTTACTCCCTCTGGACATCACTGCTTTTGGCGTGTGTTTGAGATGTCACAATACGTTGCATGTTTGCTGTCCAACCGAATTTTGATGAAACTAATGCACACGGTGACTCCGTCAGCCTCTCGCCAACTTCTGCTTTCACAATCTAGACGAAAAATGTCAAATATGCAACTTACCTTAGGTTTCCATCACATGGTTTAAACAACTGGTTACCAGTCTTACCTTCATTTTTATAGCAATCCATACTTTTTTTACAAGCCTTAAAAAGGGTTAACCAAGATCCATGCAATACTACAGAAGAAAGCCACCACCCAGATAATGTGAACTTACTCCCTATGAGTATCATGAGTCTTCTGATGAGCATTAGATATAGCCAACCGCTCCATATTTCCTGTCCAGCCAAACATGCTTGCCACTAGAGCACATGGAGAGTCAGAGAGGCGCTCTGAGATTATAGCCTTTGAAACCTGAATGAAGATTTAGATTTGAAATGTTAGGCACAAGTATTTATGCTTTCACTGAATACTGAAAACTATCGTGAAATTTTGTTCAAGAATGTTAATAGCATTAATGAAAGCACAAAAATTTCAATAGTAACTTTAAGTCAATTTCTATAAGCTACCAAAATTTAAGACCTAATTTAATTCAATTTTTAATAACTAAAACTGACCTCTTGAGAAGCACCACTTTTCAATTCATGCAATAGTTACATTTTTAACTATTTAAAATAAGAAAGGAACCCTTGGCATGATAAAAGAGGGAATTAAAACAAGTTGGGTGGAATTTACCAAGCTCTGATATAGCTCATTCAGCACTACATTAACCTAAAAAGCAAATGGCACATCCATTCACAACGTATCACCAGGTTCAAAACTTCAGCCACATATGAGCACTTCATTAAAGCTAATCATTGCAAGCACATTGTAAGTTAAAATACAGTGCTGAGTAATTTGAAATATACTAGACCAATGTTTAAAAATAATGGGTGCTGGGAAAGAAAGGAATCTTCTACTGGGAGAATAGGAGGCATTTTTGGTTAGTGCCAAAGGAAAAGCCATGTCCAATTCCTTGACTAATCATTCACTGGCATCAATGAATTTGCCTTGAGGGGCAAGTGCTAGACAAGTTAGATTTAGAGAGATCAACCCCTTTCAACAAGGATAGCAAGAGTGCAGCTAGCAAGTGGCGACTAATTCAGACTACTTTCTACCTGCCCAAACACTAACTCGTTTGACCAAACAACGAAAAAATATTGGCCTTACATTTAAGTGAAATTAAAGATGGAGAGGGAGCAGCTTTAAAAATGTTTATCTTCAATTCTACTGGGAGAGATCAAGGACAAATTAAAATTCATACAATCTCATTATAGAAGACCAAAGGCACAATTAAGTACAATACAGTGACTAGAACAAACCTGCACACTAAAAGTGTATGACTTACCAACTTGGACCATTTATAAGTAACAAGAGCCAGTATATATAGGCAAGAGGGACAGGACCAAGAGGAAGAAAAAGTGGTAAGGCTAGTAGTGGAAATGAGGTCAGTCCTAGGACAAGAAAATGGAGCACTGCAGAAGACCTAAGGGCCACATGGGGCAAGACCAAAAATCAGGAAAAAATAATGACAACACTTAGGCAGAAAAAGCAAAGGAAAAATTATGAAGGTAGGGAGAGAAAGGATCAGGTCCAGCTGTGAGTGTTCTAAAGTTTGGAGTATTTGACTAATGGAAAAAGTAAGGCATCCACAAAGAATGCCAGTGCTCCCCATGTGCAGGTTGTGTACAGAAAGCATCTACCAAGTAAGCTATAAAGGGGAAAACCAAATTAGGCCACAAACTGGAATAAAGAATTAAATAGGCCAAGATACTGTACAAAACATGCCCTGCAGAAGTTAACATTACAAAGCACTAACAGTTTTGAGATTATAAGCCTTTGAGCAAGTTTAACCCAGGAAACTTTCCAAACAATATCTAAATTAACACTAGGACATTTTGAAAAATGGGCATGGCAAAATTTGTAAATAGTAAACTAAGTGAAATCAAAAAGCCTGATGTACAAGCAGAACTTTTCTTGCTAAGACTAAACCCAGCCGAGTGGGCAAATTTTATTAAGCTGAATTTGCTGCTCCTTTATCGGCCAACTTATTCATGCAGAGTAAATGTTAAAATTAAATTTTACTGAAGACAGGACACCAAGAACAGCAATGCTCCTGAAGCCAAGGACTGCCAGCTACAAGAGCAAAATTCACTAAGGAGTGGTTTGGTATGTTCTGTCTTAGCTGACAAACTTAAGGCCAGTCTCCAAGAAGTATGCTGGCCCTATCACTAGAATGCCTCTTTGGACCCACTATCACTGCCATACTCTGCAGTTTGCCTCTGCATGTACCACAACTTCAGTCTGCCCTGATACCAGATTTTGGGAAGCACTGGTACAATGTTCCTCCCAAATCATCCATGTTAACAGGATTTAAAGGGAAAAGTGAGGGAAACCAAGTTGCATGGGCACCCAAATGTAGAGAATGAATACCACTTTAAACTTCCAGAGTAAAAATTTATTAACCACCCTCAGCTACCTAGTATTTTTTATTATCACACTGGCCGATTCCCACCAAGGCAGGGTGGCCCGAAAAAGAAAAACTTTCACCATCATTCACTCCATCACTGTCTTGCCAGAAGGGTGCTTTACACTACAGTTTTTAAACTGCAACATTAACACCCCTCCTTCAGACTGCAGGCACTGTACTTCCCATCTCCAGGACTCAAGTCCGGCCTGCCGGTTTCCCTGAACCCCTTCATAAATGTTACTTTGCTCACACTCCAACAGCACGTCAAGTATTAAAAACCATTTGTCTCCATTCACTCCCATCAAACATGCTCACGCATGCCTGCTGGAAGTCCAAGCCCCTTGAACACAAAACCTCCTTTACCCCCTCCCTCCAACCTTCCTAGGCCGACCCCTACCCCGCCTTCCTTCCACTACAGACACACTCGAAGTCATTTGTTTCGCTCCATTCTCTCTACATGTCCGAACCACCTCAACAACCCTTCCTCAGCCCTCTGGGCAACAGTTTTGGTAATCCCGCACCTCCTCCTAACTTCCAAACTACGAATTCTCTGCATTATATTCACACCACACATTGCCCTCAGACATGACATCTCCGCTGCCTCCAGCCTTCTCCTCGCCGCAACATTCATCACCCATGCTTCACACCCATATAAGAGCGTTGGTAAAACTATACTCTCATACATTCCCCTCTTTGCCTCCAAGGACAAAGTTCTTTGTCTCCACAGACTCCCAAGTGCACCACTCGCCCTTTTCCCCTCATCAATTCTATGATTCACCTCATCTTTCATAGACCCATCCGCTGACACGTCCACTCCCAAATATCTGAATACATTCACCTCTTCCATACTCTCTCCCTCCAATCTGATATCCAATCTTTCATCACCCAATCTTTTTATCCTCATAACCTTACTCTTTCCTGTATTCACTTTTAATTTTCTTTTTACATACCCTACCAAATTCATCCACCAACCTCTGCAACTTCTCTTCAGAATCACCCAAGAGCACAGTGTCATCAGCAAAGAGCATCTGTGACAACTCCCACTATGTGGGATTCTTTACCTTTTAACTCCACGCCTCTTGCCAAGACCCTCGCATTTACTTCTCTTACAACCCCATCTATAAATATATTAAACAACCATGGTGACATCACACATCATTGTCGAAGGCCTACTTTTCCTGGGAAATAATTACCCTCTTTCCTACATACACTAACTTGAGCCTCACTATCCTCTTAAAAATTCTCCACTGCTTTCAGTAACCTACCTCCTACACCATACACCTGCAACATCTGCCACATTGCCCCCCTATCCACCCTGTCATATGCCTTTTCCAAATCCATAAATGCCACAAAGACCTTTAGCCTCATCTAAACACTGTTCACTTGTGTGTTTCACTGTAAACACCTGGTCCACACACCCCCTACTTTTCATAAAGCCTCCTTGTTCATCTGCTATCCTATTCTCCATCTTACTCTTAATTCTTTCAATAATAACTACCATACACTTTACCAGGTATACTCAAACTTACCCCCCTATAATTTTTGCACTCTTATCGCTTTGCCTTTATACAAAGGAACTATGCATGCTCTCTGCCAATCCCTAGGTACCTTACCCTCTTCCATATATTTATTAAATAATTGCACCAACCACTCCAAAACTATTTCCCCACCTGCTTTTAAC
>NC_091295.1:69042622-69307622 GCF_038502225.1 Cherax quadricarinatus | reverse complement strand
CATTTAATGTGCCCCAGAGCAATTATATAGTATTAATATGGAGTCTTCTAGACTAAATGATTTTTATGTGTACCTGAATGCCAGCACTAAGTTTAGATACAGGTACATAAAAGTATAATTATCAGTATATACAAAATTTGCAATAATTTTAAAACTACTTAAATTTTGGAAGGTTTACAGACACTGGAGACACTCGCCAAGGATGTAGTGGCGTGCAGAGGCCATATTAGCAAGTTGGGTAGGAAAGGGGGAAGCTGTATAACAAGTCTCATTCAAAATTTCTGTATTAGCCAAACTAAAGCAGGGCTCTCCTATATGTATTATTGAACCAGAAGTGCTTTGGCAAGTTACATACCTCAGCTTTTGAAGCACCTGCCATGTAATATATATGTTCTTGCTTCTCCTTCATTCGCTCAACGTAACTTGACAGAGAAGTCTGCTTATCCTTGCTGGCTGAAGTCAGAAAGCGTAGTAATTTGGCTAGACGAGTGCGGTTTGCAGAGTCTTCAATTGATCCCAACTTTATGCTGTTAAATTAATGAAACTAAGTAAACATTAAAAGCAAAACTTTTGCAAAAAATTTTGCAACATTTGCACATTTATGCTGCAGTTACCAAGTGATAATTTTTTCAACTTAAAATGCCATAATCTTAAGCATCAGCTTCCACTTAGTTTTATTCAATCATAAAAAAAACTATTCTATTTTTAATCTTTCACGGGAATTTTTATTTCTGGGCATGCTTCTCAATGAGGCTTTAATAAACAATCCTTATTTTTCCTGTATCCTCCATGTTCCTCTGCATTCCTACCTTGTTTATTGCACACTAACTGATATCTAAAAAAACTTATGTGCTGTTAAATCAGAATTCTATACATTTAAGCCTCAAATTTCAATTTAGCAGCAGAGTCCATATTTTGATTACACTAGAATATTCAGACCCAATAAGGTTGAAAAGGTAAATATTCATTAAGAGATTGAGGCAATTAACAAAGGCTGAGTTTAAGTTTCAGCAACACCAGATGCTACAAGGTAATTTGGAAAATAAAGTTGTAAAGAGTAAAGTTAAATGACCTATCCCAAAAGTTATGTAAACCCACCTACAGAACTTTCATAGACATGGCTAGTACATGAAGCACTATAAACCTCAAAGGGCAAGTAAGGGTCTAGAGTAAATGGTAGCTTAAATTTTTGAACTGTACATCAAAATGTGTACTTACTTTGTAGAGTATTCTTTCCAGAATTTTTCATATTCTTCTGGTTCCATTTTTTTAATCATATCTAGAGTCTTGCGTACCAGTTTCTTCTTTATGACCTTTAACAGTTTGTGTTGTTGAAGATTTTCACGAGAAACGTTCAGAGGCAAGTCGTCAGAATCTACCACCCCTCTAATGAAGTTCAGGTAATTTGGCATCATATCCTAAAACAAATTCAACTTTAGCCAAATTGCCATTACAGCTATAATACATAAAATTTTGAAAGTACTGCAATCTCCTGCATTTGAATGTTTCAATTAAAATAAAATCCAAATAATTTGCAGATTAAGGTACATATTTAAGCCCTTCACCAATATATTACAATGCTATACAAAACCAAGTTCTACTAATTCCAGGTAGAAATATACTAACCCCTCCTGTATGAATTAGTAAATGTAAAAAGAAAAGCTTGTTTTTTTCTGTTAAGTAAAAGGACACCACTGACCATCTCCCACCAAGGCAGGCCACCCTACCTTGATGGGAGATTGAAGGAGTTACAAATGTTTAATGCAGGATGAAGGAGGGGCAGTGGCTTTCAAATGCTGCAGTGAAGAGGAAAGAAGGTTTGAGAACAAGGCAGTCTGAATTTAACCGACTTTAGAATCTAAAAATTAGGACTGGTATTATGGAAGTGAATTCAAGAGGAAGGATGCAGGGAAGGGGTGGGGAGCTTTGGACACTTAGGGAACAGCAGAATATGTGTAAGTACAGTAGGACAGTGGTGAGGGAAGTAATATCAGGAAATCTGAGGATGAAAGGAGTGAGTGACATTTTATTACTAGTCATTAAAGGAGCACTAATCATGCAGCACCTGGGGAATCAGGGAAACTAAGAGGAAGTACAATTCCTTTGATCATGCATCCTTCAAGGAACCTATCAAGGGGTGTTTGGGTGGGGTCTTTAGTATCAAGCAGGAATACTATATGCAAGGCATTCACAATTCACAAAATAGTAATGACACTATTGCAAAGAAGCCACCGTACAGGTGGGGATTGTAACCACAAATGTATGTGGTCAGTGATGCCTATGTTAACCTTCCTATGATGTATATTATAATCAAGGGGGAAGCACTAAACCCGGAGGATTATACAGCGCCTGGGGGGGGGATGTGGAAGGTATTCAGGCTTAATTCGGGGAACTGGAGCACAGATCCAATTCCCTAAATCAAGAGCCCCTCACCAACATCAAGGAACCTTCCTTGAGGGGCCTATGATGTATAAATATATCTAGTTGGACAAATCTTTTTGTAGCCAGCTGGCCCAGTGGCTAATTCATTGGTAGAGTTTTAAGACTTGCTAGCTGCAAGTGGCTTGGGAGGCATTCATGTCTGACCCAAGGGGAGTTACCAAATAGCCCCTCATAGCTGTCAAGGAACCTCTGTGTAAATGTTTAAGTATAACCATGTCTTGTGGCTTGACTGAGCAAGGTATCCTTTATGAAGGGTTGCCAAGGAAAATCATGGGGGCAACATTAAAATTACATTGGACAGTAGAGCATTTCATTTTTATATAGACAAGTCCTTTCATGGGAAGAAGGTGAATCACCATACACAAATAAACTATCCTAAGATATGAAATGGTTCAGAGCTTAAATCCTTTTACTAATATTGCAGACTAATAACTACATTCCTGGAAATTTAGTATGCAGAACCAGAAAATGGAGAGAATGGAGCGAAACAGAATGACTTCAAGACTATCAATCTGTAGTGGAAGGAAGGTGGGGTAGGGGTCGGCCTAGGAAAGGTTGGGAGGGAGGGAGTAAAGGTTTTTTTTGTGCGAGGGGGGTTGGACTTCCAGCGGGCATGCGTGAGCATGTTTGATAGGAGTGAATGGAGACAAATGGTTAATACTTGACATGCTGTTGGAGTGAGCAAGTAACATTTATGAAGGGATTCAGGTAAACTGGCAGGCCGGACTTTAGTCCTGGAGATGGGAAGTACAGTGCCTGGACTCTGAAGGAGGGGTGTTAATGTTGCAGTTTAAAAACTGTTTAAAAACTGTAGTGTAAAGCACCCTTCTGGCAAGAGTGATGGAGTGAATGATGGTGAAAGTCTTTTTCGGGCCACCCTGCCTTTGTGGGAATTTGCCAGTGTTAATAAAATTAAACCAGAAAACTTTATATCAGTTGTGATTTATCTGTGGCATCAATGTTCCTAAAGCTGTTTCCCATGATCATACAATTATCAAGTCTACAATTAGGCAGAGTAAGTATATCAAAATATCCTTCAACTCAGCCCTGTAAACCACACATTTAAACCAAAGCTAGACCAAACTAGTGATAAAAGTACAGAGTAAACAACTAACACTACTGCATCAAGGAGTCTGCAGTGGCAAACAATGAAGGTCTAACCAAATGGTTGCAAAATTGTTAAGTTAGACATGTGCAACTCTTGGGTATCTTTATTGAGGAAACATTTTGCCACACAGTGGCTTCATCAGTCCATACAAAGGATAAACTTGAACAGGAGGAGGAGGAGGAGGAGGAGGTAATCAGTCCCTCAACCTTGAGTATGTGGTCAGTCCATCAATCTTGAATAGAATACGGCATATGAGCGGAGAAGCAGCTTATAAACCGTATGGCAGGACAGATGCAGCAGTCGTAGGTGGCGTCACATTTGTCCAATGTAGAAGTAGATCGTGCCCAAGATTTAGGCAAGTGAAGAATTCCCAAGTATTAAGATCCCAAGAAGTTGCAGTGTCTGACAGGATTGTAGATGAATGGTTCAAAGAACCATTGGACAAATGTGATGCCACCTACGACTGCTGCACCTCTCCAGCCATACGGTTTATAAGCTGCTTCTCCGCTCACATGCCGTATTCTATTCAAGGCTGATGGACTGACCACATCGACTCAAGGTTGAGGGACTGATTACCTCCTCTTCCTCCTGTTCAAGTTTATCCTTTGTATGGACTGATTAAGCCACTGTGGCAAAACGTTTCCTCAATAAAGATACCCAAGAGTTGCACATGTGTAATTTAACAATGTGTGTTCTTTGAACCATTCATCTACAATCCAGTTGCAGAACTGTATAGCTTACTGATCTACTTCAGGGTCCACAAGGCCTGAAAATTACCTATGTGGGACCTGTCATAACCTTTGCTCCAGCACACTAACGGATTCTTGGCCCAGGCCACACAAGGATTGAACTTTAGATATACAAAGTTCATGAAAAAAATTTTACAATACCTAAAGTAACTTTTTTCAACAAGTCGGCCGTCTCCCACCGAGGCAGGGTGACCCAAAAGAAAAAATCCCAAAAAGAAAATACTTTCATCATTCAACACTTTCACCACACTCGCATCACTTTTTGCAGAGGTGCTCAGAATACAACAGTTTAGAAGTATACACAAAGATACACAAATCCCTCCAAACTGCCAATATCCCAAACCCCTCCTTTAAAAAGTGCAGGCATTGCACTTCCCATTTCCAGGACGCGAGTCAGACTATACGAAAACAACCGTTTCCCTGAATCCCTTCACTAAATATTACCCTGCTCACACTCCAACAGATCGTCAGGTCCAAAGTACCATTCGTCTCCATTTACTCCTAACACACTCATGCACGCTTGCTGGAAGTCCAAGCCCCTTGCCCACAAAACTTCTTACCCCCCTCTCCAACCCTTTCGAGGACAACCCCTACCCAGCCTTCCTATCCCCTATAGATTTATATGCTTTTCATGTCATTCTACTTTGATCCACTCTCTCTAAATGACCAAACCACCTCAACCCCTCTTCTGCCCTCTGACTAATACTTTTATTAACTCCACACCTTTTCCTAATTTCCACACTCGGAATTTTCTGCACAATATTTACACCACACATTGCCCTTAAACAGGACATCTCCACTGCCTCCAACCATCTCCTCGCTGCTGCATTTACCACCCAAGCTTCACACCCATACAAGAGTGTTGGTACTACACTTTCATACATTCCCTTCTTTGCCTCCATAGATAACGTTTTTTGACTCCACATGTACCTCAACGCACCACTCACCTTTTTTTCCCCCCCCTCATCAATTCTATGATGAACCTCATCCTTCATAAATCCAAACGCCGACACGTCAACTCCCAAGTATCTGAAAACATTCACTTCTTCCATACTCCTCCCCAATTTGATATCCAATTTTTCTTTATGTAAATCATTTGATACCCTCATCACCTTACTCTTTTCTATGTTCACTTTCAACTTTCTACCTTTACACATAAGCACAGTATCATCAGCAAAAAGTAACTCAATTCCCATTTTGAATTTGATTCCCCAAAATTTAATCCCACCCCTCTCCCGAACACCCTAGCATTTACTTCCTTTACAACCCCATCTATAAATATACGTATTAAACAACCATGGTGACATTACACATCCCTGTCTAAGACCTACTTTTACTGGGAAGTAGTCTCCCTCTCTTCTACACACCCTAACCTGAGCCTCACTATTCTCATAAAAACTCTTTACAGCATTTAATAACTTACCACCTATTCCATATACTTGCAACAACTGCCACATTGCTCCTCTGTCCACTATCATATGCCTTTTCTAAATCCATAAATGCAATAAAAACTTCCCTACCTTTATCTAAATACTGTTCACATATATGCTTCAATGTAAACACTTGATCTACACATCCCTTACCCACTCTGAAGCCTCCCTGCTCATCCGCAATCCTACATTCTGTCTTTCCTCTAATTCTTTCAATTATAACCCTACTGTACACTTTTCCTGGTATACTCAGTAAACTTGTTCCTCTAATTTTTAGTCTTTTGTCCCCTTTCCCTTTATATAAAGGGACTATACTTGCTCTGCCAATCCCTAGGTACCTTCCCCTCTTTCATACATTTATTAAACAAAAGTACCAACCACTCCAACACTATCCCCCCCCTGCTTTTAACATTTGTCATGATCCCATCAGTTCCAGCTGCTTTACCCCCTTTCATTCTACGTAATGCCTCATGTACCTCCCCCACACTTACATTCTGCTCTTGTTCACTCCTAAAAGATGGTATACCTCCCTGACCAGTGCATGAAATTACTGCCTCTTTCTTCCTTAACATTTGAAAGTTCCTCAAAATATTCTCGCCATCTACATAATACCTCCATCTCCCCCATCTACTAACTCCCCTACTGTTTTTTAACTGAAATCCATACTTTCCCTAGGCTTTAACTTTTTTAACTCCAAAAGTTTTTTTCATTAAAATTTCTTGACAGTGCCTCTCCCACTATCATCTGCTCTCCTTTCGCATTCTCACCACTACCTTTCTTTTACTCTCCATATACTCTGCTCTTCTTATAACACTTTTGTAAAAACATCTCTTAAGCTACCTTTTCCTCTTATCACACCCTTTACTTCATCATTCTACCAATCTCTTCTTTCCTCCTGCTCCCACCCTCCTATAACCACAAACTTCTGCCCCACATTCTAATACTGCATTTTTAAAACTATTCCAACCCTCTTCAACCCCCCCACTAATCTTTGCACTAGCCCACCTTTCTGCCAATAGTCGCTTATATCTCACCCGAAGTTCCTCCCTTAGTTTATACACTTTCACCTCCCTCTTACTTCTTGTTGCCACCTTCCTCTTTTCCCATCTACCTCTTACTCTAA
Source organism: Cherax quadricarinatus (assembly GCF_038502225.1). Classification (NCBI taxonomy): domain Eukaryota; kingdom Metazoa; phylum Arthropoda; class Malacostraca; order Decapoda; family Parastacidae; genus Cherax; species Cherax quadricarinatus. The sequence goes on along the minus strand of NC_091295.1, from coordinate 69,300,770 downwards.
CTGTAGCTACAACTAAATAATGATCCAATATATCAGTTGCCCCTCTATAAACATGTACATCCTGGAGCCTACCCATCAACCTTTTATCCACCAATACATAATCTAAATAACTACTTTCATTACGTGCTACATCATACCTTGTATATTTATTTATCCCCTTTTTCATAAAATATGTATTACTTATTATCAAATCTCTTTCTACACAGCTCAATTAAAGGCTCCCCATTTACATTTACCCCTGGCACCCCAAATTTACCTACTACTCCCTCTAACATTTTTACCCACTTTAGCATTGAAATCCCCAACCACCATTCCTCACACTTGATTCAAAACTCCCCACGCATTCACTCAACATTTCCCAAAATCTCTCCCCCCTCTACACTTCTCTCTTCTCCAGGTGCACACACTTATTATAACCCACTTTTCACATCCAATCTTTATTTTACTCCACATAATCCTTGAATTAATACATTTATAGTCCCTCTTTTCCTGCCATAGCTTATCCTTCAACATTATTGCTACTCCTTTTGCTCTAACTATTTGAAACCCCTGACCTAATTCCATTTATTCCTCTCCATTGAAACTCCCACCCCCTTCAGCTTTGTTTCACTTAAAGCCAGGACATCCAGCTTCTCATTCGTAACATCCACAATCATCTCTTATCATTTGCACAACATCCACGCACATTCAGACTTCCCACTGACAATTTTCCTATTCTTTTTAGTAATCTTTAGAGGAAAAAGGGTTACTAGCCCATTGTTCCTGGTATTTTAGTTGACTTTTACAACACGCATGGCTTACGGAGGAAAGATTCTTATTCCACTTCCCCATGGATATAAAAGGAAAAGTAATAAGACCAAGAACTATTGAGATAAAATCAAAGAAAACTCGGCTGAGTGTGTATAAATGTGTACATGTATGTGTAGTGTGACCTAAGTAGAAGTAGCAAGACATACATGTAATCTTGCATATTTATGAGAGACAAAAGACATCAGCAATCCTACCATCATGTAAAACAATTACAGGCTTTCGTTTTACACTCACTTGGCAGGACGGTAGTACCTCCCTGGGTGGTTGCTGTCTACCAACCTACTACCTATTAAAAAATTACACTAAATTATAAAATTACAGTAAATTAGTAAAATATCAAAACAAGCACTTTTGTTACAATTAAAGATTAACTACTACAAACCTGAAAATCGTCAGTAATGAACACTCTTCGAACATAAAGCTTTATGTTATCTGTTCGTGTACCATACTTGTTGAAAGACTCTGAAGGTTGAACTTCTGGTACAAACAGTAGTGACTTGAAGGTAACTTCTCCTTCAGCTATAAAGTGGGTCTTTGCCAGAGGGTCCTTTGAATCTTTGCTGAGTGTCTTGTAAAATTCATTGTACTCTGAATCTTCAATGTCTGCAGGCCTGAAATTTCAAATACAGGTATGTACAATACTCAAATTCATACAAAGATTGGTGCATGAATTTGAGAAGGATGTATAACAAAATTAAAAAGAAAAGAAAGGTAATGAGGGGCAACCAAGTCTAGGCAATGACTGGAGGAAGTGTTGGAGTTTACACATCAGTAAACTTGTCTATGGGGGGGAAGTGGATGTGAAAGTATGGAAAAATTAAGATAGGGGAATGTGCCATAATAGTGGTATTAAAATCATACAAGGTAGCTAAAAATTAATCGGAAAATGCCTCAAACTACGTATCTGCTTATAACTGTAGCAATGATGCAGCTATAAGCATGCATGTACGAGTAATGTGTGGCGAGGCTATTATGCAGAGAATCTTAAGTTTAGAAATTAAAGGGCAATATGGTATCAAGGGTACAAGTCAAGAAGGCTGAGGAGGGGGGGGTCAACAAGAAGGGTTTGGGCATTCAAAGGTGGGAAGTAGGTGATAGGCTGTAAAAACCTGGTATGGAAAGTAGAAGGGGTCATACTAGGAATTGTTTGAAGGGAGATTAACCCCCTTGACTGTCACAACCCCAAATCCTGAGGTCTCTTGATGTCTCAATTTAAAAAATTATTTTTATGAAATGAAAGAATCTTTTCCAGATTGTAATGACACCAAAAGAATGAAATCTGATGGAAAACTACGAATTACATTCCCGCGAAGTTAGTGACCTCTGCGATATTTACGAATTTGCAATTTCGCCCACTTTGAGCCCTATTTTCGGCTAATTCCATTGTTCCAGTTGGCCAAACTGCTATTTCTTTAGAACTATTTTTTTTTTCTATCAATTGAGTACAAGAAACTGCCCATTTACCAACTTCAACTACCCAATAAAGTGGTCAGAAATTTGCAATTTGGCCAATTTCATGAAAATTAAAAAAGGACAATTTCAAAATAGGGTCCAGAATGAACTATGCAGACATTCCTGGCTCTGTTCATCAGTCGTGTCTCCAGGCCCCACTGATATTACTTTCTTTCCATTTTGTTTTTATACCTTTACCTTTGAAGAATTTTGAGAGTATATCTACCGAGCCCAGCCATGGGCCAGGCTCGTCTGGTCAACCAGGCTGTTGCTGCTGGAGGCCTGCTGCCCCACAGCCATCACATTATTATTATTATTATAATCAAAAAGAAGCGCTAAGCCACAAGGGCACAGCCATCACAGCCTGGTTGATCTGGCACCTGGTGAAGATACTGGTCTAGTTTCCTCTTGAAGGCTTCAACACTTGTTCCAGCAGTGTTCGATATCTTCTGGAAAGATATTGAAAAGTCTGGGACCCTGGATGTTGATACAGTGTTCCCTTATTGTCCCCACCACACCCCTGCTCCTCACTGGGTTTACACTTCCTCCCATATCTCTTACTCCAGTATGTTATGGCAATGTGCAGATTTGGGACCAAGCCCTCGAGTACCTTCCAGGTATATATCATGTACCTCTCCTCCGCTTCAATAAGTACATGTTCAAGACTTGCAGGCGTTCCCAGTAGTTTAGGTGCTTTACTGGCTCAATGCGAGCCGTAAACGATCTCTGTTCCAGCTCCAATATTTCTCCTGCCCTGAACGGGGCCATCAGCACTGAGCAATATTCCAAGTGAGGGAGCACTAGCGATTTGAAGAGTCACCATCGGCATCGTTTCCCTTGTTTTGAAAGTCCTCAATACCCACCCAGTCATCTTCCTGGCTGTCGTGATCTTTGTCTTATGGTCTAAAAGAAAGGTCTGCTGACAATTATTCCTAGGTCTTTTGTGTGTTCCTTATGTTCTATTTGGTGACCCTCTTGCATATAGTGCTCCTTTTGAGTTCATTCTTTCCATACCTAAGCAGCTGGAACTTATCACCATTGAATGTCATGTTTTCCACTGCCCACTGGAAAAACCCTGTTCATGTCTTCCTGTACTTTTTCAGTGTCCTCTACCATACTGACTTTCATGCTTATTTTAGTCATCTGCAAATGATACAAAAGTGTGCCGGGTGTTTTTGTCTGTGCTATGAGGATGAGGAACAGCAGAGGTGCCAGGACAGTGCCTTGGGACAGCTTTTGACCTCACTGATGCTGGATCTTGCCCTGTTCACTACTACTATTGCGTTCTGTGTTAGGAAAAAATCCATCTGCCTACCTTTCCCATAATGCCTACGGCCTTCATTGTGCACCATCACTCCATGATCGCATATGTCAAACGCCTTTGCAAAATCTGTAAATCACATCTGCGTTTTGGTCGTCTTCCAGTGGCTCTAATTCTGTCAATGGTTCAGCAGCTGTGACAGACTATGATCGTCCTGCTTTAAAACCATGCTGGTTCAGGTTATGTTGGTTGTGCTGGCCCATGAAATTTGTAACCTGCCGTCTCATCACTCTTTCGAAGATTTTTATGATGAGAGAGGTTAGGGCTACTGGTCTAATTTTTAGCTAGTGCTCTACTGCCTCCCTTGTGCAAAGAAGCTATGTCTGCACTCTTTAAGGCCTCTGGTATTTCACCTAGATCTAAGCTCTTTCTCCAAAGAATACTGAGGGCTCGTGCTAGTGGTACTTTGCACTTCTTTATAAATAGAGCATTCCATGAATCTGGTCCAGGTGCTGAGTGGGCATATTTTCCATTTCTTTCTCAAAATTGTTATGCAGACTACTGCAATATTTTAATAATTTTATAATGTCAACCCACTCATGACTGCATATTAGAATGGCTACTTGGATATTTACTTTTGTTTACTTTTTGAACATCAGCAAAAGTAAAGCATTTCCCTTTTTGAGCCCCATTTCAAGGTTTTCATAGTAAAACCAATCAAAATCACCTCTTTCTGTTTTCCATTCTATCAAATGAGACCAGGAAAACTAGAATACGTTTAGACAAAGTTGGCATTTTAATTAAAAACAAACTTCATGCACTGCTGCAGGATTTTTTTTTATATGGTGCACACTGACCACAGACCTATTCTCCCACACGTGGGCCTACCAGCTTTCTTCTGCTCGATTTGAAGCCACTAGAATTTATGAGTATACGTCAAAAATGTTGGCTTGCAAGACATACGACCAAAACAGTCAAAGGGTTAAGAGGCTTTGAATTTTAGGAGTTAACATTGGCAAGCTTTGGAGTTGTGAATGGAGACAAGGAATTGCTAATGCAAGTGCTGTCAAATGTGGGCAAGAAAAAACTATTCAAGGAATACAATTAGCCAGAAGGGCAGTGCCTCAACTGAGCAGTAGTGATGTTGCAGTAGAAGGGTAATTTAATGTTGGAAATTCTGGAACTGAATGTTAAATATTCTTTGGGTCACCCTGATTTGTAGGGTGGCAAAAATTTAGTCTAGTAGGTGGATTATCAAAGTTCATAATTACTATTGTATTAGCATTCAAAGTCTACTGCAGACATACCTTGAGAAATAATTAAGTTCCTAAACTGATAATTCAAAATTTGTCTTTAGATTCTTAGCATTCTATTGCTATCACCCAGAAAGTAACCAAATATTAAACTTACTTCCTTGTCCAGATGGGCTTGGCATCATTAAGCAGGGTCCAGTCCCATGTAGTTTTAGATACTTTCTTTGTCTTTGGTTTGTCTTTCTCTTCCTCCACTCTCCCTTCCTCATCATCCTCCTCAACCTATACACAAAGTTAATTAGGCCTACACAAAGATTGAGTGTCAACATTTGGGAATATTACAGACATTTTGCCAGTCAGTGGCTTCACTCTGTACAGGAGACTAGAAGAGAATCAGTCCCTTTGCCTGGAGGAAGTGTTCTGTCCATCACTAGAAAAGTACAGCATATGCACAAAAGTGGCTTATATTCAGCAGACAGGAGTTGCTGCTTCAACTTCCTACATCATAAACCACTTCTGTGTATATGCTGTACTTTTCAACACTGATGAGCTGAACACTTATTCCAGGCTGAAGGACTGATTAGCTACTTCTCTTTACACTAGCTGGCAAAAATGTTTACAAGATTCTAAAGTGTTACACAAGTTCAACTTTTCAGCTTTCTAAACTATTTACATCAGTAACTTTCATACATTTATAACTAAATACCTTATCCTCTTCTGGTTCTGCCTCATCTTCATCAAGAGGCTCTTCAACCTCTTCAGTTTTTGAGTCCCACAAGTAGATAGGAAAATTTATGAACTGTGAATATTTCTTTACCAAGTTCTTCACAGTATCTACCTCAACAAAGTCATAGGCTTCTTCCTTCAAATGCAAAGAAACTGTTGTACCTGTCAAGTAATTTCAATATTTTAAAGAGATAACAAAAACTTATAATTAATGTATGTACACTTAAGACTCAAGTGATTACAATTTTCTGAATGGCCTTCCTGGCTGTATTAGACAAAATATGGTAAATTCAAACATGCAGCCACAAAGTAGTCAAAACAGATTTAATAGGTTCTTGCATGGAGATTTACCCAAAGCCATGCACAACTTACTCGAGGACAATTTGGAAAGATTTAATTTAGTCACTAAGCTCTTACCCAGCACTTCAGACAACCACAAACTCGGCCAATATTGACAAAGGGTTATAATTTGTCATTTAGCTTTATGGTGGCTACAATATTTACAAGTCAAACATTTCACAACCAAGTAATAAGCAAGCACTGCAGACTGAACTGAATTTAAAGTGTACACAAGAAAACGAAAACAGGGGCACTTTAGAAATAATGTATTCTTGTATTTATTCTTTACCTAGTTTTAATTCTGAAGAATGAACAGGTCAAGCAAACAAGGTGGACAATAATCCTGAAGTCAAAGAACCAGACAAAATATCAAATTTGTATTAAGAGGGCCAAACTCACTCTTACAATGTCTTGGAAAATTGCTACTGAAAACTAAAAAGTTAATAGGAGACAGCAAGCTAAATTTAAATGCAGTTATGTTAAAATTTCAAGGGGAGTAGAATAACAGGCATACAAAGGTTAATGTGGAATAAACTAAACCATGGAAACTGCATTAAAATTAAGACCAGCTAGAATGCAAGTAGAATTCAAAGTGCTTATTTAGCAATGTGCAAACCCATTGTATTTAAGAACTTTCCTTTCACAAAGTATAAGGGTCAAGGAAACTGTCACAATCCCAGTTTGAATGAGCCTAAAATTCTAAACAGGAAAGGGAAGATCCCATTAATGGCAATAACCTTAAGTTCAGCAAGGCAAACTTAGTATGGGAAGAACGGTATTACCAGTTCTCAAATTTAGAGGATTTAAAGTCAGTCCTAGATGCTCTGATGTCTAGGAACACCAACATGGCTGAGCAACCCAACATCAGGGTAAGATTGGGCAAGATTACACAAAATTATCCAATACTTTCAAATTTCTACATTCAGAACCAGTCTGGGTGGCTGCCTGCTGGGTCCCCAAGCCACTCTGCTGTTTAAAGTTCCCTGACTTTCACAGGCCAGTTTTATAAAATTATGGGCAGCTTTATTTTGATGCAGGTTTGCCATCAATCTCGCATCGGGACCTGTAGGGTGCCATATTAGTGATTCTGCCAGATTACAGAGTAGTCATGTTAGAATGCACTTAACCCAACAGCAATATTTATGCATCAGCAATTTCACCCACTTTACACCCTACTTTTTGCCCATTCCATTGTTCTGGTCTACCAGAACTTTGGTATTACACTAGTATTCATTTATTCTGTCAAGTAAAAAACTCAATTGACCAATGTCAAGTACCCAATAAAGTAGTCAGAAATCAGTAATTTGGCCAGCTTCACAAATTTCAAGAGATGCCAATTTCATAAGGTCTAGAACTAAATGCAGACATCCCTGGCATTAAAATAACTTACTAGTCATCTCCAGGCTACTACTTTTATTACACTTTTGAATTTTTATTCACACAATAAAAACGTTTTGCAGATTACTGCATTATTTTAATAATTATATAATGTCAACCCATGTGACCATGTATTAGACCGACCAGTTGGACACTGGATGGCAACATTTGTTTACTCTTGAACATCAGCAAAAATCCAACATTGAGTTCAATTTCAAGGTACTTTCAGTCATGAAACCAGTCAATCATTTCTGCAAGCTATCTTCCATTCTATTTGAGAAAATGAGAATACAGCCATAAAAACCATATGAAAATACACCACAAAGTTGCAGTTTTACACCAAAAACACTGCCGCAGTTTTTTTCTCAGGCACTGCATACTGCAGTATTTTTATGTAGTGCACTTACCAGACCGATTCTCATACGTAGGCCCAAATTCACGACTACCAACAGTGGCTTCAAAGCCACTATCTTTTATGGACAACGTATGGTGCGCGCGCATTACGAAACGAGAAGCATCTATTTGTTGGAACAATGGCTAACACTAAAAGTGAGCAGGTTATAACAAATGGAGAAAAATTGGAATGACTTGTGCAGCAAGTAGTGCAACCAAACAGTAGCTGCAGGTTGGTGTGGCATCCCTGAAATGTGAAAATGCTAGCCAAAATTAGTACTGGATTACTGATTAGTGATGGCTGACTTGCACTAGGCACAGACTTGGAGATGCCCCGTTATAAAGATCTTACCTCTCTTCAGTGTGTCCCCTCTGGGGTCTTCAACAACTGAGAAAGCTGCAGAATCAGATTCCCATATTTGTTGTTGGTCAGTGTTGTGTTTACTGGTTACAACTACACGATCAGCAACGAGGAAAGCCGAGTAGAAACCAACTCCAAACTGCCCAATCAAGTCACTAGCCTGAAAGTAACATTTAAACTCAGTACTATAATGTAACTAACCCTTTCAGGGTCCACAGGCTCTCAGAGTCCCCCAAACTTAAAAAAATTTTTCTTATAAAAAGAATATTTTTCCTGATCATAATGACACCAAAAGTATGAAATTTGATGGAAAACTTGCTGAATTACGCTCTTGCGAAGTTAGCGGTCTTAACGATGTTTACACATCTGCAATTTTGCCCACCTTGAGCCTTATTTTCGGCCAATTCCAGTGTACTAGTTGACAAAAATAACTTTCGCTAGAACTCCATTTTTTTTTTTTTTCTATCGAATGAGTACAAGAAACCACCCATTTACCGATTTCAACTATCCAATACAGAGGTCAGAATTTAGCAATTTTGCCAATTTCACACAAATTTCAAATGCCAATTTCTAAACAGGGTCCAGAATAAACAAGACATTCCTGGCACTAAAATAACATTTCCTCTGTTCATTAGTCATGTCCCCAGGCCCCTCTTGCATTCTTTTGCTTTCCACTTTGAATTTTTATTCTCACAAAAAAATTCAAGATTTACTGTTATGCATACTACTGCATTAGTGTAGAAATGGTATAAATAATATCGGTGCACTTATGAAAGAATATTCGACTCAAAGTTGACGTGTATTGGAAGCTTAGCATGATTTTTTTTACTTTTGAACTTTGGTAAAAATCTAACATTTCTGCTACTTTGAGCTCATTTTTTAGGTACTTTTCATTGTAAAACCAGTCAAAATCTCAATTTCTGTAACATGTCTTCCATTCTATAAAATGAGACCAGGAAAACTAATACATCAATAAATACCATACGAAAATACAGTGCAAAGTCGCTGTTTTAATCCAAAAACAGTTTCCTCTCATTACGCACTGTGCTGCAGGATTTTTTTCATACTGAGCACACTGACCACAGACCCATTCTTTCATATATAGGCCTACCAGCTTTCTCTCGCTAGATTTGAAGGCGCTAGAATTTAGGCGTACTAGCACATCAAGAACCCTGGCGCACAAGCCGTACTACTACGGCCGAAACCCTGAAAGGGTTAAGAATCCAATATAACTAAAATTACACAATTCTGAAAAATATTTTACCTGATCAGCACTCTCCGATTCCTGAAGCTTCGAGAAAAACTCCGACGTGCCTGATTTAGCAATTGTGCCCAAGTTGTTGACAAGATCACTTCTGGTCATTCCAATGCCAGTGTCAGTGATGTGGAGGATATGGTTGTCCTGAAATAAGAAATATTTTAAAATTTCTGCTTTAATACTTTTATAGTAACAATTAGCACAATACAGTGGAACCCCAAGTTTCGGCCGCCCTGAGTTATAACCGCTTTTTTTTTTTGCCAAATTTTTTCCTGGGTTTTGGCCGGCGTACCAGACCTGTACGCGCGCCTCCCTGTGCAGGAGTTGTGAGCCAGTCTAGTGTTTGTCCTCTAGTGAATACCATGCATGCTCATCCTGCCAGCCAGCTGAACATTCTCCAATTCCCCATCTTCCAGATGCCAGCAAGTCAAGTAAATGTTATTTTAAATGTTTATTTAAGTTTTAATTTATCTATTGTAGTACTAATTTATGTACATTATCTGTTGTATGTAAAACTGAAGTTATTCTTTATTATTTTTTTTTTTTTTTTTTTTTTTTTTTTTTTTTGGCGAATATTTGCAAGTCTGGAATTGACTAATTGTACATACATTCTTATGGGAAATATCACTGTCTTTTGGCCATTGAGTTTAGGCCTAGCTCCTGGAATGGATTACGGCCAAAACTTGGGGCTCCACTGTACTTGGTAATCACGGTACTTGGTAATCAGGGTACTCACCTTGTCAGCTTTTATTCTTATTACAAGCTCAGAGTTCGTATCAAGCTGTTCTTTTTCAGTCAAGGAAAGTAGTCGAATTTTGTCCAGTGCATCTGATGCATTGCTGATGAGCTCTCTCAAGAATATCTGGAAAATGTATTTAAATTTTAAGGACTTTTCATTAACTCTTAATATAGAGTAGTTGGGGAGGGAGAGGGGATAAAATTATTGAGGATTAAATTATCAATTTCTTCAACACATTGGCAGTCTCCTGAGCCAAGGTGACCCAAAAGAAACCACCATCATTCACACATGATTGTCTTTGCAGAGGCATGCAGATACAGTACAACAGTTCAGATGCCACTGAGTGAAACTCTTGGCAAGTGAAGGCACTATTTTCCACCTCCAGAACTTGAGTCCAGCTAAGCAGTTTCCCCAAATCCTAATTTAAAAGGTTATTTTATTAAGCTATATTGCTCCCAGCAATTTAGTTTACTTTTACCACACAAACTATCAACACGTATACAGAAAGGCCCCACTTACACGGCAGGTTAGGTTCCAGGCTACCGCTGTAAAGCGGAAAGCGCCGTAAAGTGGAACACCCTTCCCCCCCCTTGTAAATGCATACAAATACTAGATATGTTTACACTAACTAGTAATAGAACTAGGCATTAAAAAACAATAGAAAAGTAAAACACACAGTGCACTCATTACTTACCTTAAAATATTTGTAGTCTTAATCTAGGGCGAGACAAGTAGTATTTATTTTAAGAAATCAAATCAAGTGTGGTATGTATGGTAGTCAGCCGGGCTACCATACCAGGCCAGGCCAGGCCACCCCACCTACACAATATTCTATTACATTTAAGCATCCCAAATAAAATGCATATACAGTTCACTCATTACTTACCTTAAAATATATGTAGTTAATGTAGGGTCAGGGGTGAGTAAATGAGAAAAAGTGAGTACACTAGAGGACAGGCTGAGTTATGTAAACAAACCAGCCGAACACAAGTTTTGTAAACAGTGTACATGTCTGGTTCGTGTACAAGTTATCTACATTGATACAGTAGAATAAAGACCACCACTCCCATTCTTGAGTAACACCGTTTTTAGAAGAAATGATGCTCTGAAGGCAATGGAAACAAGTCACTGACTTTTGGGTTATCCTAGGTACTTTACACATGCTGTTATGCAAGAATGTATATAACTGTATACCTGAATAAACTTTTACCTTCGAAAGGAAAAATTTTCTACAGTTACCCCAGTAACATTTTCTCATGTTGGACACGAGAAAATGTTATTCTTGCCATCACTCGTAGAAGTCTGGCTACCACATACTTATGTTTATTCTACTGTGGGGTGTATTTATCATCTTTATGTTGTGTATCGTGTTTATTATATAATTTTGAAAAATATAGATGGATTAATGAAAATTTGTATTAATGTAATACAAGACATTTAATGAGACTGATTATCATTAATATGGTGTCTCAAGACGAGACTGATTTTAATATGTACCTGCATGCCAGCACTAAGTATTTAGGTACATGTATACAAAAGTATAATTATCAGAGTATATATAAAATATGAAAACCTTTAAACAGTTTAAATTTTGGAGTTTCCAGACATAATGGAGACTGCTTACAGATCTCACAATGTAAACAAACCGGGTGGGGCACAGTGACCGTATTAGAAAGTCAGGTGGGGGAGCCGTAGAGAGTTTTGGTCAATTTGAAATGACCTAATTAGCGGAACACCGTAAAGCGGGGCCCTACCGTACTGCATAAAATGTTTAGGTGTGAAAAACAATTGATAAGAAAGGATATTAAGGCAACATGGTTGTTTTAGGAAGGATAGGAGATGTTGAAACCAAGAATTTACATCAAAGAATACAAGTAAACAATACTTAAGAGGTACTTTACATTTCTGAAATTATGAAACAGTACATGGGGAGGGGGAGGGGGGATAAAAGCAATCCATGATGTTTTAAGTATGAAATGGGTAGGAGGTTACTAAAAGTAAAACGTGGATAGTAATGCTAATGTTAAAATACACACAAGGGATTTTTTCAGTAAAAAGTAAGCCTTAAACTGATGTTACCATGGTTTAACATTTTGGGTAAATGCCAACACTGGTATTTGTAGAGGGGACAACTTGCAATACAGTGACAGTTACCTGCTTTTGCCAATGACTTTTGGAAGTGAAAGGATGCTACTAAGAAATTTAAGTGAATTTGTATAAGAGGAAATTAAACAGGAAATCAGAAGGTTATGAGAATCTAAGCAACAAAAGACTGGATATCAGATTGGTAGGAGTATGGCAGTGAATGGGTCAATATTTGGAAGTGAACTTTTATTTGGTTTATGAAAAATTAGACAAGAAAAAAGTGGGCAAGTAATAGAGGCATTTGTGAAGAACTATCCATTGTTTTAAAGAGGAATGTGCCAGCACAGTTGTGCAAGGTTAGTAAGGAAACAGGACAAGCATTTCCTGATGTGGGTCATCACATGATTATTCTCCATTGGCACTTGTCATTTGACCAAGGTCTTTCACTAGCTTGTTGGTACATCCTCTTTAAAAACTATTAGAACTATACCAACAAATTATGGGTGTAAAATACATTAACCCTTTCAGGGTCCAAGGCCCAAATCTGAAGTGGTGCCCCAGTGTCCAAGAATTTTCCCAAAAAAAATTCTTATGAAATGGTAGAGATTCTTTTTGCGAAGGTAATAAAACAAGTACGACATTTGATGGAAAATTGACGAAATTATGCTCTCGCGAATTTTGATGTGTCAGCGATATTTACGAATCGGCAATTTTGCCGACTGACTTCCATTTTAGGCCAATTACATCATTCCAGTCGACCAAATTCTTGGCTATTTTACTAGTATTACTTCTATTCTATCGATTGAGCACAAAAAATCACCAAGTCAACTGTTTCAACTACAAAATAAAGTGATCAGAAATTGGTAATTTGGCCAATTTAACACAAAGTTCAAAATATTCCAATTTCAAAATAGCATCCAGAACAATGTAGGCATTCCTGGTACTAAACTAACATTTCCTCGGTTCATTAGTTACGTTTTGAGGCATTACAAATAAATCCCATTTTTATTTTTTATTCACAATGAATTTTTATTCACACCAAAAAATAGAAGATTTACTGTTATGCAATATTGTAATAATTATATAAATATCACCACATTTGTGAATGTGTATTAGATTCACCAGCTGGCGTGTATTAGAAGTGTGAGGTCGTTTGTTTACTCTTGAACATCGACAAAAATTTAACATTTCCGCTACTTTGAGCTCAGTTTCAAGCCATTTCCGGTGCTAAAACCAATCAAAATCATCTCTTTCTGTAATATGTCTTCCATTCTATCAAATGAGACCAAGAAATTGCAAATACAACTATAAAAAATACAAAAAAACACTGCAAAGTTGCTGTTTTAATCGAAAATCTTTGTTTCAGTTTTTTTTCTCATTATACACAGTGTGCTGCAGGATTTGTTTTATGTGGTGCACACATACCACAGACGTATTCTCATATCTAGGCCCAAGTGTACCACTCAGTTTATCAGTGAGCTGAGCTCATGACGTAGATCTACGGTTTGGATACTGAACGCAAAGCCGTAGATCTACGGGACGGACCCTGAAAGGGTTAAGGAGGCTGGAAATTAGGTGGGAAGGGGTTACCAAACTTACTCCTGAGGGCTGAGGTGGTCTGGACCTCAAGTGGATGGAATAAAATAGGACAGGAAGATGTGTAAATCTGAAGGTTGAGAGAAGGAAAGGTAGCAAGGGGAAGGGGGGGGGGGGGTTATGCAAGGAAATTTGGAACAGGAAACTAACTCCAAAGCTGCTTGCAACAGTGTTAGACAGGGATAGAAATTTTAACCATAAGATCTGAAGTCTAGTCTACCTGGAGAGGGTTTCAGGGGTCAATGCCCCTACAGCCCAGTCTGAGACCAGGCCTCATGGTGGATCAGGGTCTGATTAACCAGGCTGTTACTGCTGGCTGCATGCAAGGTGATGTACAAACCACAGCCTGGTTGGTCAGGTACTGACTTCAGGTGCCTGTCCAGTACCTTCTTGAAGACAGCCAGGGGTCTATTGGTAATCCCCCTTATGTATGCTGGGAGGCAACTGAACAATCTTGTGTCTAGGACAATTATTGTGTTCTCTATGTACTTGTGGCACCTCTGCTTTTCATCAGGGAAATTTTGCATCTCCTGCAGTGTCTTTTGCATTCATAGGGAGTGATTCGTGTGCACTTTGGTGCCAATCCCTCCAGAACCTCCCAAGTGTATATTATCATGCATATCTCGCCTGCATTTGAGAGAAAGATCAAGGACCATCAACCGTTCCCAGTAGTTTAGGTGCCTTATCATACTTGTGTGCTGTGAAAGTTTTGTACATTCCAGGTCTGCAATGTCGCCCGCATTGAAGGGGGCCGTTAGTGTACAACAGTATTCCAGCCTAGAGAGCACGAGCGATTTGATTTCCTAGCGGATGAGGTAGATGCATTGTTGTAGTCTGACTTAGGAAAGGGTGGCACCCACATTTTCAAAAAGTGGCAAATGTTTGTTACAAGAGCTTGCAATACATTTAATGTAATTTAGGGAACGTGCAACTCCAGGTTCTTGCACTTCTCCCAATGCCTATTCCTGGCTACAAAAGCCTAGATTTTGTGTAGTGCAGGAAACTAGTACAGTAAATAAAACTGGTAAAATCTAGACAGTTATGCATTTGCTAGTCTTAATTTTAAAAGTACTATAAATGATATTCACTAGTTATGTATTCAGTTTATAAAATTACTTCACAGCAAGGTCGTGCAACCTATGCAGCTAAATACTGTCAGATCAACAGGCATTGCCACACCAAAGTCTTATCCTGCCTAGAAATGAGCTTCAGGCATTCAGACTGGTAGTCTGAAAAGTGAGCAGAATACAGTGGAACCTCTACGTGAGAGTGCATCTATGCGAGTTTTTCCCAGATACGAGGCATCTTAATTTTTTGCTTCCAGACGAGAGCGAAATTTCCAGGCGCAGGTGGGCCTCGAGGGCGGTTCCTTGATGCTGGCAAGGGGCTCAATCTAGGAAATTGGATATCAGTTTGTCGGACTATCTTATTGAAATTTGGGCATAATGGAGTTAAATTCTCAGCCGTTAGCCTCCCCTTAGTACATTTTCGTATGGCTATTATGGTTTTATTAGTTTTGTTTTTTTTTTGGTCTCATTTGACAGAATGGAAGATACTACAGTATGATTTTGATTGGTTTCACAAAAAGTACCTTTAAACTGAGCTCAAAGTAGCAGAAATTTTCAATTCTTTGGCAATGTTCAAGAGTAAACAAATGAAGTCACTGTCCAATACCTGTCCAACTGGCACTGTCCCTCAACCTTCATGTATTGGAAAGCTCTTCAACATGTTAGCAAAAGTGGGAGCAGACATGAGGTATCAGTGACAAGACCTTTTTTGTATCCTATACTACAAGTATCTGAATGCCACCATGAGAGCAGTATGCCTCAAAACTCAGTCCTCCACTTGCAGGAAGGAATTTTTTTCCTTATGTTTTGTGCAGTTTACCTGGAGTTTACCTGGAGAGAGTTTCGGGGGTCAACGCCCCCGCGGCCCGGTCTGTGACCAGGCCTCCTGGTGGATCAGCGCCTGATCAACCAGGCTGTTGCTGCTGGCTGCACGCAAACCAACATACGAGCCACAGCCCGGCTGATCAGGAACTGACTTTAGGTGCTTGTCCAGTGCCAGCTTGAAGACTGCCAGGGGTCTGTTGGTAATCCCCCTTATGTGTGCTGGGAGGCAGTTGAACAGTCTCGGGCCCCCTGACACTTATTGTATGGTCTCTTAACGTGCTAGTGACACCCCTGCTTTTCATTGGGGGGATGGTGCATCGTCTGCCAAGTCTTTTGCTTTCGTAGTGAGTGATTTTCGTGTGCAAGTTCGGTACTAGTCCCTCTAGGATTTTCCAGGTGTATATAATCATGTATCTCTCCCTCCTGCATTCCAGGGAATACAGGTTTAGAAACCTCAAGCACTCCCAGTAATTGAGGTGTTTTATCTCCGTTATGCGCGCCGTGAAAGTTCTCTGTACATTTTCTAGGTCGGCAATTTCACCTGCCTTGAAAGGTGCTGTTAGAGTGCAGCAATATTCCAGCCTAGATAGAACAAGTGACCTGAAGAGTGTCATCATGGGCTTGGCCTCCCTAGTTTTGAAGGTTCTCATTATCCATCCTGTCATTTTTCTAGCAGATGCAATTGATACAATGTTATGGTCCTTGAAGATGAGATCCTCCGACATAATCACTCCCAGGTCTTTGACGTTGGTGTTTCGCTCTATTTCGTGGCCAGAATTTGTTTTGTACTCTGATGAAGATTTAATTTCCTCATGTTTACCATATCTGAGTAATTGAAATTTCTCATCGTTGAACTTCATATTGTTTTCTGCAGCCCACTGAAAGATTTGGTTGATGTCCGCCTGGAGCCTTGCAGTGTCTGCAATGGAAGACACTCGTGCAGATTCGGGTGTCATCTGCAAAGGAAGACACGGTGCTGTGGCTGACATCCTTGTCTATGTCGGATATGAGGATGAGGAACAAGATGGGAGCTAGTACTGTGCCTTGTGGAACAGAGCTTTTCACCGTAGCTGCCTCGGACTTTACTCTGTTGACGACTACTCTGTGTTCTGTTAGTGAGGAAATTATAGATCCATCGACCGACTTTTCCTGTTATTCCTTTAGCGCGCATTTTGTGCGCTATTACGCCATGGTCACACTTGTCAAAGGCTTTTGCAAAGTCTGTAAATATTACATCTGCATTCTTTGTCTTCTAGTGCATTTAGGACCTTGTCGTAGTGATCCAGTAGCTGAGACAGACAGGAGCGACCTGTTCTAAACCCATGTTGCCCTGGGTTGTGTAACTGATGGGTTTCTAGATGGGTGGTGATCTTGCTTAGGACCCTTTCAAAGATTTTTATGATATGGGATGTTAGTGCTATTGGTCTGTAGTTCTTTGCTGTTGCTTTACTGCCCCCTTTGTGGAGTGGGGCTATGTCTGTTGTTTTTAGTAACTGAGGGACGACCCCCGTGTCCATGCTCCCTCTCCATAGGATGGAAAAGGCTCGTGATAGGGGCTTCTTGCAGTTCTTGATGAACACAGAGTTCCATGAGTCTGGCCCTGGGGCAGAGTGCATGGGCATGTCATTTATCGCCTGTTCGAAGTCATTTGGCGTCAGGATAACATCGGATAGGCTTGTGTTAATCAAATTTTGTGGCTCTCATAAAAAATTCATTTTGATCTTCGACTCTCAGTCTGGTTAGCGGCTTGCTAAAAACTGAGTCATATTGGGACTTGAGTAGCTCACTCATTTCCTTGCTGTCATCTGTGTAGGACCCATCTTGTTTAAGTAGGGGCCCAATACTGGGCATTGTTCTCGATTTTGATTTGGCATAGGAGAAGAAATACTTTGGGTTTCTTTCGATTTCATTTATAGCTTTTAGTTCTTCCCGCGATTCCTGACTCCTAAAGGATTCTTTTAGCTTAAGTTCGATGCTTGCTATTTCTGACCAGTGTCTCCCTGCGCATTTCAGATATATTGACCTCTTTTAGCCGCTCTGTTATTCTTTTCCGTCGCCTGTAAAGGGAGCGCCTGTCTTTCTATTTTACATCTACTCTCATTTTTCTTAGAGGAATAAGCCTTGTGCATACATCGAGTGCCACCGAGTTAATCTGTTCTAGGCATAAGTTTGGGTCTGTGTTGCTTAGTATATCTTCCCAGCTTATATCGGTTAGGACTTGGTTTACTTGGTCCCACTTTATGTTTTTGTTATTGAAGTTGAATTTGGTGAATGCTCCCTCATGACTAGTCTCATTTTGTCGGTCTGGGGCTCCTCGCATACATGTCTGAACCTCAATTATGTTGTGATCTGAGTATATTGTTTTTGATATGGTGACATTTCTTATCAGATCATCATTGTTAGTGAATATGAGGTCTAGTGTATTCTCCAGTCTAGTAGGCTATTATTTGCCGGTTTAAATTGAATTTTGTGCAGAGATTTAAAAGCTCGTGTGAGTGTGAGTTCATCAGAGCTGCCTCCTGGTGTTATTACTGCAACAATATTATTTGCTATATTCCTCCATTTTAGGTGCCTTAAGTTGAAATCCCCCAGGAGCAAGATGTTGGGTGCAGGAGCTGGAAGATTTTCCAGACAGTGGTCAATTTTTAACAGCTGTTCCTGGAATTGCTGGGATGTTGCATCCGGAGGCTTGTAGACTACCACAATGACTAGGTTTTGGTTCTCGACCTTTACTGGTGGTGTCAATTTTTTTCTAACAATGGGTCCTAAGAAAGCAAGTACAAGGGAGTGCTGATAAGTATGATTTCCATGGAATTAAAACAGGAAATCAAATAAGCTGGAGGGTTAAGGACTTTGCCAGGCAGTACCAGCATACCACTTCAATATGTACAATACTAAATCAGGAGTCGGTGACAGTAGCATTAAGAGTAGCAATTATAAGTCACTGACTTTGAGGCTATCCTAGGTGCTCTTCATGTAGTCAGGAGCAGGAATGCTGTAAACCTCAATGGCTGCTGTCATCACCACTAGCCACATACATGATGACATTCATTCTAGTGAATCACGTTTGCTATTTTTTTGTCTTCAGATGAATTTTAATAAATAAGCCAGAGAGTTGACATTAGGGAAATTATTGAAGTATTTTGTGCCTGGAATTCCACTGGAACAAATTCCATTTCAGTTAATTTAAACGAGGAAAATTGACTGCACACTAGCAAATCCAGATGCAAGCAAGGTCATAGAATATTAAAGTATACATTCCACTGTACCAGTAAGTAAAAATTACAGAACAGCAAAAATTATAAATTTGGAAAAGTTAGAATACACTAACCTCTTTATTCCTGTACAGAGAATTTATGATCAACTTCATCATGCGGTTCACTTCTGCCTGAAATGCATGCTTTTCTGCCTTCTCTCTCATTTCCTTGATCTGAAGCAGAAAAAAATGCTTTAGTTAAAAATTTATGTAGAAAACTTAAATTTTGTGGTCCCTACTAACTGCCAAATTACTCTACAACCAAGAATTACATTGTTGCAAGAACTAAGTCTTTTTTTTTCCAACAAGGCTGCCGTCTCCCACCGAGACGGGGTGACCCAAAAAGAAAAACTCCCCAAAAAAGAAAATACTTTAAACACTTTCACCTCACACAATCACTTTTTGCAGAGGTTGTGTATCTTATACGTACGTATAAGATACACAACATATCCCTCCAAACTGCCAATATCCCAAACCCCTCCTTTAGAGTGCAGGCATTGTACTTCCCATTTCCAGGACTCAAGTCCAGCTATATAAAAAAAACCAGTTTCCCTGAATCCTTTCACTAAATATTACCCTGCTCACACTCCAACAGATTGTTATGGTTTTAATTTCATCCATAAACTTTTACTCACTACATTGTCAAACTAAACTAGACTGCTTTAAAGAATTCATGAGCTTAATGTAATCACAAACATGAAAAACTGCTTATGAGAAACTTCTAATGTAAAGATACTAATGAATCAGATACTATAATTGGTTTATGTAAAACTATATACCCTTATTTGCAGACTAGTCCATGTAGCACTGAATACACCATTCAGAGTTGTGTATTAACCCTTTGACTTTGTCCTATGTATGTCTCACGAGCCACTGACTACTCAAAAATTCTAGCGGTTTCAAATCAAGCAGAAGAAAGCTGGTAGGCCCACATGTGAGAATGGGTCTGTGGTCCGTGTGCACCACAAAATCCTGCAGCACGCAGTGCATGAGGAAAAAAACTACTTTTTGGATTAAAATGCAGACTTTGCAGTGTATTTTTGTATAGTATTCACATTTATCCTCTTCGTCTCATTTGACAGAATGAGAAACAAATAGAGGTGACTGATTGGTTTTACTATGAAAAGAACATTGAAATAGAGCTCAAAGTATGGAAATTTTGATTTTTACCGATGTTCAAAAGTAAAATAAAAGATAGTCAAATAAATGTCCAACTAGCCATTCTAATATGCAGCCATGAATGGGTTGACATTTATGTAATTACAATATTGCAGTAAATATTTTGCTTTAATAAAAACTAAACTAATATCAGAGGGGCCTAGAGATGTGACTGATGAACGAAGAGTTATTTTAGAGCCAGGAATGTCTGCATTGTTCATTCTGGACCCTATTTTGAAATTGGCACTTTAATTTGTGTGAAGTTGGCCAAATTGCAAATTGCTGACCAGTTGAAATTGGTAAATGGGCACTTATATTCAATCTATAGAACAAATGGAGTTCTAAAGAAACCTACGAGTTTTGTCTACTGGAACAATGGAATTAGCCGAAAATAGGGCTCAAAGTGGGTAAACTAGTCGATTCATAAATATCGCCGAGGTCGCTAACTATCGCAAGAGCGTAATTCCGAAAGTTTCATCAAATTTCGTTCTTTTGGTGTCATTACCATCAGGGAAAGATTAGCACTAAGAAAAATTTTTCAAAAATTTTTAGACACCAGGAGACCTCAGGATTTGGGGTTGTGACAGTCAAGGGGCTAACCCTTTCAGGGTCCCCCAGGCCCCTTCTCTCAGACTTGTTCTCAGGGTCACCCAAATTTAAAAAAAAAAAAAAAAAATAAAATCTTTTCCCGATCATAATGACACCAAAAGTATGAAATTGGATGGAAAACTTATGGAATTATGCTCTCGCGAAGCTAGCGGTCTCGACGATGTTCATACATTGGCGATTTTGCCCACCGAGCCCTATTTTCGGCCAATTCCAGTGTACTAGTCGGCAAAAATCATTTTGCTATAACTCCATTTTCCTATCGAACGAGTACAAGAAACCACCCATTTACCGATTTCAACTATCCAATACAGTGGTCAGAATTTAGCAATTTTGCCAATTTCACACATTTCAAAAGATGCCAATTTCCAATGGGTCCAGAATAAACAAGAAACATTCCTGGCACTAAAATAAAATTTCCTGTTCATTAGTCACATCCCCAGGCCCCCCCCCCCCATTCTTTTGCTGTCCACTTTGAATTTTTCTCAAAAAATTCAAGATCTACTGTTACGCAGACTACTGCATTAGTGTAGAAATGGTATAAATACTGGCGCACTTGTGAAAGAATATTCGACTCAGTTGACGTGTATTGTATGCTTAGCATGATTTGTTTACTTTTGAACTCTGGTAGAAATCGAACATTCCTGCTACTTTGAGCTCAATTTCAAGGCACTTCTCATCACAAAACCGGTCAAAATCATCTCAATTTCTGTAATACATCTTCCATTCTATAAAATGAGACCAGGAAACCTAGAATTCAACAATAAATGCCACACTAAAATACATTGCAAAGTCGCAGTTTTAATAAAAAAACTGCGAGTTTTTTTTCATTATGCACTGTGCTGCAGGATTTTTATACTGCACACTGACCAGACCCACTTTTATATGTAGGCCTACCAGCTTTCATTAGATTCGAGGGCGCTAGAACTTAGGCATACTAGTATGTCAAAAACCCTGGTGCGCAAGGCGTATTAGTACGTCCGAAACCCTGAAAGGGTTAGGATAAGTAATGGAGGCTCTCGGCTAAATGGTTAACCAACTATTTTAATTTGTACATTAAAAATTAGATTTTAATCAAAATGCCCTTAATGCTTAAAGACAAGGTGAACAAAATTAGTGTTAACCAAAGGAGGTAGGGCTAGAGTCAGAAGGTTTAAATAATTTAAAAAATTACAATACAGAAAATTAAATTCCAATTTATTTTACAAGTGTCTAGAGCACTTAAAAGCTCTAGCAAGAGCTTAGGTTAGTACGAATAATTTAGCATTCAACTTTCCTGAAAGTTAAGAATCCACATTATCAAAAGAAATAGATTAAACTGACAGCACAAAGGTGCCATGAGCTCAGGATAAGTCACTGAAGACAGTTATATGTATATAAATTCATACAGCTTAAATTGAACATTTACAAGTATATACTAAAAGATTTTACCTACATTTATTTTGCCTGAAATGCTTGGCATAGTCAAGAGCTTCCTACATGCACTAGCAGGTGCCAATTTTGTAAAAACTGATGTAAATACACAACACTCTTTTACAACATTTACATTATCTGATACAAATACCAAACCAGATAGGAAAGTTTACATTCCTATTGGAGTTTAAAAATTCTTTACTAATCCAATTTAATGTTAACTGGAACAAATTGTACTGACTTGTGCCACATTAAGACCATCTAACTTTATAGCTTCCTCTTCTCTGGCCACTACATTGTCATCGGTGCGTGAACCCTCCATGCTAGCACCCAGATCTTGCTCCACAGTATCATCGCCTCTTGCATACCCTGGAAGTATAAATCAACTTTAAAGTTACCCAATAACTACATTAATGGTTAGACAACTTGCATGTACACTGACAGCTGTTCAACATTCTACTATATTGCATCTAAAGCTATTTTATTCAAACTAAATGGGATGCAAAGTTAATGGGGAAAGGGGGGGGGTAACAATTTAACATTATAGAAAAGGAGACAGTTAGGCGAGATTAGACAATTTTAACCCAGAGCGTTAGACGCCCAGGATAAAAAAAACATTAAGGGACTATCTTCTCAGGATGTGACCCAAATAAGTAACACTTTGGTACCTGCTTACTGCTAGGTGAACAAATACGTGTTAGGAAGTATGCACAGCATTTAACAGGTACAACAGCTACCTTGGAATAAGAGCTATGCAGTGATGGTACTGAAATTAACTTTCAATCTTTAAGATATTAATTTTGAGCTGGGCCATTTTACAAAAACTGTCCATGGCTTTATGGGACTTTGGGATTATGAGGAGTAATTGCCTTCTGGTAAACTGCCTTCTGGATTTATGTATTTTCCGGACTGTCTTCAGGTGTCTTGTTGGCTGGCAAGTGCCACCCACGATCAGAATTAGTGTCCGTTATTTCTTTTTAATACATGTACAGGAGTTACACGCATGCATTGCTTCAATTCCCCTGATGAAAAACAGAGGTGCCACGAGTACACAGAACAAGTGTCCGGGGGCCCCAAGACTGTTCAACTGCCTCCCAGCATACATAATGGGGGTTACCAATACACCCCTGGCTGTCTTCAAGAAGGCACTCGACAGGCCCCTGAATTCAGTACTTTACCACTTGGGCTGTGGTTTATATGTCAGTTTGCATGTGGCCAGCAGTAACAGCTTGGTTGATTAGACCCTGATGTACCACGAGGCCTGGTCTCAGACCGGGCCATGGGGGCATTGACCCCCAAAACCCTGTGCAGGTAAACTCCAGGTAAGCAATGTTTACCCCTGTACAGTGCAATGGTTCATTTTAACAGTTTATTCAGGTACAGTTACAAAGATTATCATACACATCAGCAGCACAGGTGTGCAGTACCTGGGATAAATAAGTGACTACCATTGGTGTGGTAGGTGATGGTAGTACCTCTGCTCACCTCAACACTGCTTTAACATTTTATAGCGGTTATGGTCATTTTTTCAAGGTAGCTGAAGTAACAGTCATCTAGAATGTTTTGATGATGATATCCACCACCTCAGGAGTTAATGGAAACACTAACTACCAGGAACCCTCACTCACATTATTGCTTCTCCCTCAGTTTTTCCTTCCCCCCGGCAAGCAGCAGGGTCCCTGCAAGCAGCAGGGTCCCTGCAAGCAGCAGGGACCCTACAAGCAGCAGGGACCCTGCAAGCAGCAGGGACCCTACAAGCAGCAGGGTCCCTGCAAGCAGCAGGGACCCTACAAGCAGCAGGGACCCTGCAAGCAGCAGGGTCCCTACAAGCAGCAGGGTCCCTACAAGCAGCAGGGACCCTGCAAGCAGCAGGGACCCTGCAAGCAGCAGGGACCCTGCAAGCAGCAGGGACCCTGCAAGCAGCAGGGACCCTGCAAGCAGCAGGGACCCTGCAAGCAGCAGGGACCCTGCAAGCAGCAGGGACCCTGCAAGCAGCAGGGACCCTGCAAGCAGCAGGGACCCTGCAAGCAGCAGGGACCCTGCAAGCAGCAGGGACCCTGCAAGCAGCAGGGACCCTGCAAGCAGCAGGGTCCCTGCAAGCAGCAGGGACCCTACAAGCAGCAGGGACCCTACAAGCAGCAGGGTCCCTGCAAGCAGCAGGGACCCTACAAGCAGCAGGGACCCTACAAGCAGCAGGGTCCCTACAAGCAGCAGGGTCCCTACAAGCAGCAGGGTCCCTACAAGCAGCAGGGACCCTACAAGCAGCAGGGTCCCTACAAGCAGCAGGGACCCTACAAGCAGCAGGGACCCTGCAAGCAGCAGGGACCCTGCAAGCAGCAGGGACCCTACAAGCAGCAGGGTCCCTGCAAGCAGCAGGGACCCTGCAAGCAGCAGGGTCCCTACAAGCAGCAGGGACCCTACAAGCAGCAGGGACCCTACAAGCAGCAGGGACCCTGCAAGCAGCAGGGTCCCTACAAGCAGCAGGGACCCTGCAAGCAGCAGGGACCCTACAAGCAGCAGGGACCCTACAAGCAGCAGGGACCCTACAAGCAGCAGGGTCCCTACAAGCAGCAGGGACCCTACAAGCAGCAGGGTCCCTACAAGCAGCAGGGACCCTACAAGCAGCAGGGACCCTACAAGCAGCAGGGACCCTACAAGCAGCAGGGTCCCTACAAGCAGCAGGGACCCTACAAGCAGCAGGGACCCTACAAGCAGCAGGGACCCTACAAGCAGCAGGGTCCCTACAAGCAGCAGGGTCCCTACAAGCAGCAGGGACCCTACAAGCAGCAGGGTCCCTACAAGCAGCAGGGACCCTACAAGCAGCAGGGTCCCTACAAGCAGCAGGGACCCTACAAGCAGCAGGGTCCCTACAAGCAGCAGGGACCCTACAAGCAGCAGGGTCCCTACAAGCAGCAGGGACCCTACAAGCAGCAGGGACCCTGCAAGCAGCAGGGACCCTGCAAGCAGCAGGGACCCTACAAGCAGCAGGGACCCTGCAAGCAGCAGGGTCCCTACAAGCAGCAGGGACCCTGCAAGCAGCAGGGTCCCTACAAGCAGCAGGGTCCCTACAAGCAGCAGGGACCCTACAAGCAGCAGGGACCCTACAAGCAGCAGGGACCCTGCAAGCAGCAGGGTCCCTACAAGCAGCAGGGACCCTACAAGCAGCAGGGACCCTACAAGCAGCAGGGACCCTACAAGCAGCAGGGTCCCTACAAGCAGCAGGGACCCTACAAGCAGCAGGGACCCTACAAGCAGCAGGGACCCTACAAGCAGCAGGGTCCCTACAAGCAGCAGGGTCCCTACAAGCAGCAGGGTCCCTACAAGCAGCAGGGACCCTACAAGCAGCAGGGTCCCTACAAGCAGCAGGGACCCTACAAGCAGCAGGGACCCTACAAGCAGCAGGGTCCCTACAAGCAGCAGGGACCCTACAAGCAGCAGGGACCCTGCAAGCAGCAGGGTCCCTACAAGCAGCAGGGACCCTACAAGCAGCAGGGTCCCTACAAGCAGCAGGGACCCTACAAGCAGCAGGGACCCTACAAGCAGCAGGGACCCTACAAGCAGCAGGGACCCTACAAGCAGCAGGGACCCTACAAGCAGCAGGGACCCTACAAGCAGCAGGGACCCTACAAGCAGCAGGGACCCTGCAAGCAGCAGGGACCCTGCAAGCAGCAGGGACCCTGCAAGCAGCAGGGACCCTGCAAGGAGCAGGGACCCTACAAGCAGCAGGGACCCTACAAGCAGCAGGGACCCTACAAGCAGCAGGGACCCTACAAGCAGCAGGGACCCTACAAGCAGCAGGGACCCTACAAGCAGCAGGGACCCTACAAGCAGCAGGGACCCTACAAGCAGCAGGGACCCTACAAGCAGCAGGGACCCTACAAGCAGCAGGGTCCCTACAAGCAGCAGGGTCCCTACAAGCAGCAGGGACCCTACAAGCAGCAGGGACCCTACAAGCAGCAGGGACCCTACAAGCAGCAGGGACCCTACAAGCAGCAGGGACCCTACAAGCAGCAGGGACCCTACAAGCAGCAGGGACCCTACAAGCAGCAGGGACCCTACAAGCAGCAGGGACCCTACAAGCAGCAGGGACCCTACAAGCAGCAGGGACCCTACAAGCAGCAGGGACCCTACAAGCAGCAGGGACCCTACAAGCAGCAGGGACCCTACAACACTTCTGTACATTATGGTGGTTTACAAGCACAGTGAACCGGAAAAATAATACAGGAGACTGGTGCTTAAAGTCATGAGAATATTAAGAGCCTAATTTACTGATGCAGAAAGATATCTACACATTACAATTAACAAATTACAGAATGCATTTAGCTCTCACAAGGATTTTGTCCGTGGTGCTTATTTTCTGCCTCACAATGCCTCTTATTCAGAGAAAACTGCCCATGGAGTCAAAGTAATTTTCCGCCCAATAATAACAAAATAAGAAACTTTCTCACCTGTAAAGAGCAGAACCACAAGAAGGAAAATATACCGGTATGTTAAGGGTAACATGATGGCACTACACAGACACCACCACCACAGAGTCTTGTACACGACTGACTGCTGGAGTTGTGTTAGTATAAGCGATGGTATGATCTACCTCCAGCCAGGTGGGCGGGGCTACTGTACAGTAACCAATCAGGGCAGACCACGCGGGCCTGTCAGCCAATAAGGTAGTAGGTAGTGGTCTGTGAGAACAGAGTTGGCTCACTGTGATTGGTCGTCCCTGGTCGCAGCAGCTTTCCCAACATATATGATGATGCTGAATACTTTTAGGAAAAATAATACCCTTTTAAATATCTAAAAAGAGTATATATAATGTGCTACACACATATATTTCTTTCTCATTAAAATATATATTAGGCATGATATGAGTTAAAGTCAAAATTCAATATGTATTTTTTAAAAAATTAGTCTTTAAGCTAAATATACAAAAGTTTATAGTCAGTCGAGTCGCGTTTTCGTCTCCCTTACAAACTATGGAGGTCTTAATTGTCAATGATTTATTCTATCGTGAACTAGAATGTTCCATGAATAAATAGACAATAAGTTACTACACATTTACACCTTTCAATCTAAGGAAAACCTCTGACAGAAATATATGCAATATTCAGCTCGTTTTCCTATCCTCACTTATGTACGTATGTATAATGTGTGTGTATATATATATATATATATATATATATATATATATATATATATATATATATATATATATATATATATATATATATATATATATATATATATATATATATATATATATATATATATATATAAAGGTGGCATATAAGGTACATGTTGTTACGTGTGTATCACCGACTATAAGGCGAAAATCTCATCCAGCTCCTCAGAGCTGGGGCGTGTGCCCAAAATACAGCAGGCATTACCCCTTTGAACAGCCGCACTGAGCCGCTGGAACAGAAAACTAGCTGCCCTGGTATCCCTAGTTACCCTGATGAGTCTTTTTCCCAGCTCCTTAAGGAATTTAGATGCACTCTTTCCCCATGAGCCAAGGGTCTCTGAGCCTATGGGAACAAACATATAATGATAGGCAAGTTCTCCATATTTTCTAGACTTTTGGGACTCCCTGAAGCTGGCAGCTGCCCCTCCTTCCTCCCTGGTGTATTGGAGATAGGTATCAGCCAAGGTAGATGCACATGTATAGTCCCACACCACCTGCTTCCCATCTGTCCAGGCTTGAAGGGTGATACCATCTGGACGCTTCTGGCTGCCATCAGATCTGCATAGTTGGGGTGGCTCCCTTACTGCTGGGCATCCAGCTGTTGTGAGGCTCCTCTTGATAATGTTATTAACCTCCTCATGTCTTGCAATCTTTCCCTTGGATTTACGGCACACAAGACCATGGTACCCGAATCGGTCTGCTGCTTCACTGCCACAAATACACCTGTGTTCGGCGAGAATAGGGGCGGCAAGTCGAAGGGCAACACCGTTGCGGATAGTCTGTGGGTCGAGGCATGTGCCAAGGCTGGAGTTGGGAACAGCCAACAGAAAGTCCCCAGCATGAGGGGCTCTCACTGCCAGCAGGCGGGCTCTATCCTTCCCTGACACACTCAGAAGCATTGTTGAGGCTATATTTTCCACTATTGGACCATCCCAGTGCGATTGTTTGTAGTTGTTGGGGGGAGCAGGTCTGGTTTCTGAGCCCGTTAGATTATCCCAGATCATTGCTCCGTCAATGAAATTTTGGTCCTGGACTCCAATCTTGTCCCTAAGATGTTCAGGGAGAATCGCTGCTACAAGCTCTCTGGATGCAATACACGAGGACAGAAAAGCAGGTAACGCAATCTGTGATGACTTGCGGACACCAATGCCTCCTAGTCTGACTGGAAGTGTAGCTTGGTTCCACTGCCCGTCTTCTAGAGTAAGGTTAAGTACTTTCGTAAAAATCTGCCTCAGAATACTGTCATATTCGTGCAGTATAGGGTTATCATATGAAGGTGCACATCTTAGGAAATATGTCAACCTGGGCAGACTCAAGCACTTTGTGAGAAGGTACAAGGCATCGTGGGTGTCCAGATTGCCTATTTGTTGTTCCATTCTCCTTAACTCTTCCAATTTCTTCCTGAGAATTGTGTCAATGGCATTGCTTCCCAGAGGTGCTCCTAGCAAGACACTATTTGTGGGGGCAATGACTGCTGCTCCTGGTAGTTTTGATCTCACTGCATTTATCACTTGTTGACTGACTGAGATGATTTCACATTTGGATGGATTCAGGACGAGACCCATTTCCTGTCCCCGTGTCATTACCTGTGTAAGGTCATGTAGGAGGGACTCCTTTGTACCTGCTAGTGTGCCATCATCTAGAAACCAGATGTTTAACTCGCTGGTCAGTCTGACTGTGATTTCCCTAACTGCTATACAGAAGAGAAATGGTGCAAGAGGATCTCCTTGTTGGACACCCTCCGATGATGTGATTTCATGCTCTCCAAAGAGAAGCATTGATTCCTTGCTATACCCAGCTGAAACAAAGGGGAAGAGACCAGGGAAATGTTCTTGTACTGCTGCTAATACCACGTCTCTTTTCAGGAGATTGAACGCATTCTTGAAATCTAATTTTATCACTGCATTGTCCTCAGGCAGGTTGTTGATATACGCCCTTGTTGCATGAACCGCTGCTTCACTTCCTTGAGAGACCCCAAAGCCAAGCTGGTTTGGTTGAAGCATCATGGCTGCCTGTGCACGTATACTTCGGACAGCAGCTTTGGATATGAGGCGGCGTAACGTGTTGCCTACTGCAATTGACCGAATTCCTCCATCCTTCTTTTTAAGTGCACAAAGTGTTGCACCAAAAAAGAAAGGTCTAATTTCATCAGGAATCAGACCAGTCAAGGAATTGTTGATGAACCTTGTGATCTCTGAAAGCAGTGTGTCTGCAATTTCCCCAATAACTGGATTAACCATTTCCTTTAAATGCTGTGGCCTTATTCCAGTGTAACCCCCAGCAGAGCCAGATGGGAACGACATTATTGCTTTGTAAATGTCTGAGTCTTCCACAGTACCAACAATTGTTGGTACCCAGTACCAACAATACCACCAGTCCGATAACATTCTTCTTTGCAAATATACAGGGTCTAAAGCCAGCAACAAACAACAAAATACCTTTCATCCGTGGACTGCTTGCAGAGGCAAAGGCAATGTTCGCGGCGTTCACTGAGACCCACATAAAGGATCACTTGGACAACGAAATATGGATCCCAGGTTACAACCTATACAGATGTGACAGAGTGAACAGGCAAAAGGGGGAGGTTGGCCTGTACATTGCAGAGTCACTTGTTTGCACAGAACTGCTTAATGCCTCAAATGACGTAGTGGAAGTTTTAGCAGTAAAGGTCGAGAACCAAAACCTAGTCATTGTGGTAGTCTACAAGCCTCCGGATGCAACATCCCAGCAATTCCAGGAACAGCTGTTAAAAATTGACCACTGTCTGGAAAATCTTCCAGCTCCTGCACCCAACATCTTGCTCCTGGGGGATTTCAACTTAAGGCACCTAAAATGGAGGAATATAGCAAATAATATTGTTGCAGTAATAACACCAGGAGGCAGCTCTGATGAAAACTCACACTTACACGAGCTTTTAAATCTCTGCACAAAATTCAATTTAAACCAGCAAATAATAGAGCCTACTAGACTGGAGAATACACTAGACCTCATCTTCACTAACAATGATGATCTGATAAGAAATGTCACCATATCAAAAACAATATACTCAGATCACAACATAATTGAGGTTCAGACATGTATGCGTGGAGCCCCAGACCGACAAAATGAGACTAGTCACGAGGGAGCATTCACCAAATTCAACTTCAATAACAAAAACATAAAGTGGGACCAAGTAAACCAAGTCCTAACCGATATAAGCTGGGAAGATATACTAAGCAACACAGACCCAAACTTATGCCTAGAACAGATTAACTCGGTGGCACTCGATGTATGCACAAGGCTTATTCCTCTAAGAAAAAGGAGGAGTAGATGTAAAATAGAAAGAGACAGGCGCTCCCTTTACAGGCGACGGAAAAGAATAACAGAGCGGCTAAAAGAGGTCAATATATCTGAAATGCGCAGGGAGACACTGGTCAGAGAAATAGCAAGCATCGAACTTAAGCTAAAAGAATCCTTTAGGAGTCAGGAATCGCGGGAAGAACTAAAAGCCATAAATGAAATCGAAAGAAACCCCAAGTATTTCTTCTCCTATGCCAAATCAAAATCGAGAACAACGTCCAGTATTGGGCCCCTACTTAAACAAGATGGGTCCTACACAGATGACAGCAAGGAAATGAGTGAGCTACTCAAGTCCCAATATGACTCAGTTTTTAGCAAGCCGCTAACCAGACTGAGAGTCGAAGATCAAAATGAATTTTTTATGAGAGAGCCACAAAATTTGATTAACACAAGCCTATCCGATGTTATCCTGACGCCAAATGACTTCGAACAGGCGATAAATGACATGCCCATGCACTCTGCCCCAGGGCCAGACTCATGGAACTCTGTGTTCATCAAGAACTGCAAGAAGCCCCTATCACGAGCCTTTTCCATCCTATGGAGAGGGAGCATGGACACGGGGGTCGTCCCTCAGTTACTAAAAACAACAGACATAGCCCCACTCCACAAAGGGGGCAGTAAAGCAACAGCAAAGAACTACAGACCAATAGCACTAACATCCCATATCATAAAAATCTTTGAAAGGGTCCTAAGAAGCAAGATCACCACCCATCTAGAAACCCATCAGTTACACAACCCAGGGCAACATGGGTTTAGAACAGGTCGCTCCTGTCTGTCTCAACTACTGGATCACTACGACAAGGTCCTAAATGCACTAGAAGACAAAAAGAATGCAGATGTAATATATACAGACTTTGCAAAAGCCTTCGACAAGTGTGACCATGGCGTAATAGCGCACAAAATGCGCGCTAAAGGAATAACAGGAAAAGTCGGTCGATGGATCTATAATTTCCTCACTAACAGAACACAGAGAGTAGTCGTCAACAGAGTAAAGTCCGAGGCAGCTACGGTGAAAAGCTCTGTTCCACAAGGCACAGTACTAGCTCCCATCTTGTTCCTCATCCTCATATCCGACATAGACAAGGATGTCAGCCACAGCACCGTGTCTTCCTTTGCAGATGACACCCGAATCTGCATGACAGTGTCTTCCATTGCAGACACTGCAAGGCTCCAGGCGGACATCAACCAAATCTTTCAGTGGGCTGCAGAAAACAATATGAAGTTCAACGATGAGAAATTTCAATT
Source organism: Cherax quadricarinatus (assembly GCF_038502225.1). Taxonomy (NCBI): domain Eukaryota; kingdom Metazoa; phylum Arthropoda; class Malacostraca; order Decapoda; family Parastacidae; genus Cherax; species Cherax quadricarinatus. Next base: position 69,269,035 of record NC_091295.1, on the reverse strand, counting down.
ACTCAGATATGGTAAACATGAGGAAATTAAATCTTCATCAGAGTACAAAACAAATTCTGGCCACAAAATAGAGCGAAACACCAACGTCAAAGACCTGGGAGTGATTATGTCGGAGGATCTCACCTTCAAGGACCATAACATTGTATCAATCACATCTGCTAGAAAAATGACAGGATGGATAATGAGAACCTTCAAAACTAGGGAGGTCAAGCCCATGATGACACTCTTCAGGTCACTTGTTCTATCTAGGCTGGAATATTGCTGCACTCTAACAGCACCTTTCAAGGCAGGTGAAATTGCCGACCTAGAAAATGTACAGAGAACTTTCACGGCGCGCATAACGGAGATAAAACACCTCAATTACTGGGAGCGCTTGAGGTTTCTAAACCTGTATTCCCTGGAACGCAGGAGGGAGAGATACATGATTATATACACCTGGAAAATCCTAGAGGGACTAGTACCGAACTTGCACACGAAAATCACTCGCTACGAAAGCAAAAGACTTGGCAGACGATGCACCATCCCCCCAATGAAAAGCAGGGGTGTCACTAGCACGTTAAGAGACCATACAATAAGTGTCAGGGGCCCGAGACTGTTCAACTGCCTCCCAGCACACATAAGGGGGATTACCAACAGACCCCTGGCAGTCTTCAAGCTGGCACTGGACAAGCACCTAAAGTCAGTTCCTGATCAGCCGGGCTGTGGCTCGTACGTTGGTTTGCGTGCAGCCAGCAGCAACAGCCTGGTTGATCAGGCGCTGATCCACCAGGAGGCCTGGTCACAGACCGGGCCGCGGGGGCGTTGACCCCCGAAACTCTCTCCAGGTAAACTCCAGGCAGGGTGCTTTCCTCTAAGTGCTTCAGCCGTGTCAGCATCCCTGGGAGCAACTGTATCTTCACTGGTAATAATTCTGATTGCCCCCACTGTGTTGCCCTCTTCAATTTTCTTGCTCACCTGGACTCTGACTTTTTCACTGTCAGTAGAGTGAGTGGGGGTTCTGCCTCTCCCTTTTTTGTGTTGACGGGGAAGGCGAATGAGGTTATCAACTCTAGGAAAATCTCTTAAGGATTTAATTATCAATGAGGCTAGCCTCTTTCCCCTTCTTTCCGGCACAGCTAAGCAGATATTGCCAAAAAGTAGCAAGTTGTGCCATGCCTTGATGGTTGGTGGAGCATTTAAGATAGTGGAACCATCGTTTACTTTTTTCAGGAGGTCTGTAAGTTTCCCAGCTGCGTGTGGACGGGCTGCTTTGGGAATATGTGTGAGTGTCCTCGTACCTGTTGCTTTAATTGCTTCCAAGAGATTGTCTGATGAGATGAAATCTGTTGGAGTGGGTTCAGGTGCCTGAGGTGGCTCTGGATCATCACTTTCCACAGGAGGACATCCTGAACCAGGGCAACTACCGTGTTTGCGGAGGAAACCATTAGAGTTGAGACAACGAAGCTGTAAGCATGACCGACACTTGCCTCTCCTAGTATTGCCAGCCGTGCCATTTCCCTGGCTGCTTGCTTCCTCCTGGTTCGCATCCATCTGCTAGACTTATATATTTATATTTATATATATTATATATTATAAAATCTCTCTCTCTCAGGACCCGTGACCTGCTCGTTAAAGTTCTCGATTCAGAAGGTGACGGCTGCGTTCGATTCCCATCGAGGGTAGAAACATTGGGCTAGTTTCTTTACACCAGTTGTCTATGTTCCCCATCAGAAAAATGGGTACCTATAGGAGTTAGTCGCCTGGTGTGGGTCGCATCCTGGGACAAGGACCTACTTCTATGTATAATGTTCAAATTAATAAATAAATTGTCACCCGGGGCGGCCCCCGCCCCCCCCCCCCCTTACTACGCCACTGGCTAGGCCTATATAACATGTATTTGTAGTAAATAAAGATATTATTATTTTACTTCCCGTTTGGTGTACCAGCCTCCACAGGCATTATATATAATATTGAAACCACGAACGAGTGGTATTTAATGAACAACAAGACTGCGACTGGCCGGGGCATCGAACCCATGTTGTTTTAGCACACCTCATGGTAAGCGAAAATTCACGACGCCTTAAATACAGTTAAAGTGTGAATTATATCAACATTCATGCTCCATTCACCGAGGTTTTCAGTACCATGGTGTTAGTTTTAGTTTAATATGTTTATTATGCACCCCATACCCATCCTGTGGGCGGTAGTCAAAAGATTACAGAGGTACATAATGGGTCCAGGGACTGGACTCCAAAGTTTTGATAGCTGAGCAAGTTACAGAGGCAATGAACTCACAATTTACAAAGGTAATGAACTCACAATTTACAAAGGCAATGAACTCACAATTTACAAAGGTAATGAACTCACAATTTACAAAGGCAATGAACTCACAATTTACAAAGGTAATGAACTCCAGGTAAGTCTGGTCACAATCATGACAAGTTACAAAGGTATTTACAGATTACAGAGGTACGTAATGGGTCCAGGGACTGGGCCCCCAAAGTTTTGATAGCTGAACTAGGTACAAAGGTAATGAGCTCACAAGTTACAAAGGTAATGAATTCTGTAGAATGGTTACTTACGTTTATACTTTGGCTACAATCATGAACAAATTATAGAGTAATGAGCAATTCACACTTCCACACCCGGTCACAACTGTAATGAGTTATTGGTGCAAATATTGATTGTTGAGTCACACACACCACACACACACACACACACACACACACACACACACACACACACACACACACACACACACACACACACACACACACACACACACTTTAGTTTAATATCTTTATGCACCCCATACCCATCCTGTGGGCGGTAGTCAAAAGATTACAAAGGTACATAATGGGTCCAGTGACTGGACCCCAAAGTTATGATAGCTGAACTAGTGACTAGTGACCAGATCTACCTGGAGTACCATGGTGGCTGCTGGCCATTGTGTCTTACATACACCACTCATCTTAAATATTTGGTTCAGTTTTTTAAGCACTCGATCATCATCTTACAACTGATGTTGTCCTGAATGTTGTCTTATGATGATCTTGCAACTGAATGTTGTCTTATGATGATCTTGCAACTGAATGTTGTCTTATGATGATGTTGCAAATGAATGTTGTCTTATGATGATGTTGCAAATGAATGTTGTCTTATGATGATGTTGCAACTGAATGTTGTCTTATGATGATGTTGCAAATGAATGTTGTCTTATGATGATGTTGCAAATGAATGTTGTCTTATGATCTTGCAACTGAATGTTGTCTTATGATGATCTTGCAACTGAATGTTGTCTTATGATGATGTTGCAACTGACTGAATGTTGTCTTATGATGATGTTGCAACTTAATGTTGTCTTATGATGATGTTGCAACTTAATGTTGTCTTATGATGATGTTGCAACTGACTGAATGTTGTCTTATGATGATGTTGCAACTTAATGTTGTCTTATGATGATGTTGCAACTTAATGTTGTCTTATGATGATGTTGCAACTGACTGAATGTTGTCTTATGATGATCTTGCAACTGAATGTTGTCTTATGATGATCTTGCAACTGAATGTTGTCTTATGATGATCTTGCAACTGAATGTTGTCTTATGATGATCTTGCAACTGAATGTTGTCTTATGATGATCTTGCAACTGAATGTTGTCTTATGATGATCTTGCAACTGAATGTTGTCTTATGATGATCTTGCAACTGAATGTTCTTATGATGATGTTGCAACTGACTGAATGTTGTCTTATGATGATGCTGCAACTGAATGTTGTCTTATGATGATCTTGCAACTGAATGTTCTTATGATGATGTTGCAACTGACTGAATGTTGTCTTATGATGATGTTGCAACTGAATGTTGTCTTATGATGATCTTGCAACTGAATGTTCTTATGATGATGTTGCAACTGACTGAATGTTGTCTTATGATGATCTTGCAACTGAATGTTGTCTTATGATGATCTTGCAACTGACTGAATGTTGTCTTATGATGATCTTGCAACTGAATGTTGTCTTATGATGATCTTGCAACTGAATGTTGTCTTATGATGATCTTGCAACTGAATGTTGTCTTATGGAGGATATCATTGCTTCACTTTACTCTGATCTCCAGGGATCCAGGGATGATCTTACACACAAACAATGATGACTAAGTCATCCTGACTCTCACTCTCATACTTAGTTATGTATATTAACTCAAATTAAGTTTAATTAACAACTGTCCATTAATAAACAGAAAGGTTCAGGAGGGGATCGAACCGCCGTCCTCACATTTACAGTCTGACGCTCTACCGACTGAGCTAACCAAGGAAATTAAAGAGAAGTATTCAGAATTGTAATTGTATTATATTGTATTACAATACTTGAGAATGGTGATGATGTCCAAAGTGCAGCAATCTCCGTTCAGCTTCCAGCAATTTGTGAGAAAGAAGCCCATAACTCTTGCCTTCAAGACTTGCCTTATCACTGGCTGCCAAAATGCCGAAAAATGCTTAAAAATAAAGGTCCTGAAGATAAAGACGTACAAACTATGCTATTTGCTCTTAAGTATCTGCACACTGTAGTCAAAGCATAATAGTTTTACCATCTTATGAGCAAGAGATTGTAATAACTCACTACAATGGATACATTACAAATCTTTTCATGGAACATTGCTTCCATCAGGAAGCGGTTGCCTGACTTACATCATATTAGTGCAACCAAGAATATTGATGTCATCTGTTTGCAGGAATGTAGATTGAAAGATGGAGCACCTCCACCAAACTTGCCTGGATATGCAGCTTATAACCTAAGGTCAACCAACTGTTGTGTGATGTATGTCAGAAAGAGCTTGCCACATTCACTCCTTTCCTTGCAGAGTCGAGTTAACATGCAGTATCATGGTGTCAAAGTATATGCAGGCGATTTTTCCATAAACATTTTTAATCTCTATGCCCCAGCGAACCAGCTTCGACCTGATGCTTTACCAGATCGCATCAATAGTGAACCTACCATCATTCTTGGAGATTTTAATGCCAGACATAAGAATATTGGTGGGTCTATAACAAACACCAATGGAACTAAACTAGTGAGATTGCTAAATGAGCATGATAATGTTCGAATTGTGGGCACTACTGAGCCTACTCACATATATGGTGGCATACTAGATCTGTCTTGGATTTAATACATCATATACGATGCATGACTCTGTCATAGTTGATGATCTTCTATCTGATCACTTCCCAAGACTAACAACTGTCAATCTTGATCACATCTCCAGCAATCAAGGAGCTAAATACAGAAGGAGGAAACTTATTCTCAAACCAGAACACAGAGACAACTTTATTAACCACTTGGATCAATGGTATAAGAATTACGAGCCCATTGGCACACAAAAATTTAATGATGATTTAATTACCACTATTGAGAGTGTTCTCACAGATCAAGTTTACCTGGAGTTTACCTGGAGAGAGTTCCGGGGGTCAACGCCCCCGCGGCCCGGTCTGAGACCAGGCCTCCTGGTGGATCAGAGCCTGATCAACCAGGCTGTTGCTGCTGGCTGCACGCAAACCAACATACGAGCCACAGCCCGGCTGATCCGGAACTGACTTTAGGTGCTTGTCCAGTGCCAGCTTGAAGACTGCCAGGGGTCTGTTGGTAATCCCCCTTATGTGTGCTGGGAGGCAGTTGAACAGTCTCGGGCCCCTGACACTTATTGTATGGTCTCTTAACGTGCTAGTGACACCCCTGCTTTTCATTGGGGGGATGGTGCATCGTCTGCCAAGTCTTTTGCTTTCGTAGCGAGTGATTTTCGTGTGCAAGTTCGGTACTAGTCCCTCTAGGATTTTCCAGGTGTATATAATCATGTATCTCTCCCTCCTGCGTTCCAGGGAATACAGGTTTAGAAACCTCAAGCGCTCCCAGTAATTGAGGTGTTTTATCTCCGTTATGCGCGCCGTGAAAGTTCTCTGTACATTTTCTAGGTCGGCAATTTCACCTGCCTTGAAAGGTGCTGTTAGAGTGCAGCAATATTCCAGCCTAGATAGAACAAGTGACCTGAAGAGTGTCATCATGGGCTTGGCCTCCCTAGTTTTGAAGGTTCTCATTATCCATCCTGTCATTTTTCTAGCAGATGCGATTGATACAATGTTATGGTCCTTGAAGGTGAGATCCTCCGACATAATCACTCCCAGGTCTTTGACGTTGGTGTTTCGCTCTATTTTGTGGCCAGAATTTGTTTTGTACTCTGATGAAGATTTAATTTCCTCATGTTTACCATATCTGAGTAATTGAAATTTCTCATCGTTGAACTTCATATTTTTTTTCTGCAGCCCACTGAAAGATTTGGTTGATGTCCGCCTGGAGCCTTGCAGTGTCTGCAATGGAAGACACTGTCATGCAGATTCGGGTGTCATCTGCAAAGGAAGACACGGTGCTGTGGCTGACATCCTTGTCTATGTCGGATATGAGGATGAGGAACAAGATGGGAGCTAGTACTGTGCCTTGTGGAACAGAGCTTTTCACCGTAGCTGCCTCGGACTTTACTCTGTTGACGACTACTCTCTGTGTTCTGTTAGTGAGGAAATTATAGATCCATCGACCGACTTTTCCTGTTATTCCTTTAGCGCGCATTTTGTGCGCTATTACGCCATGGTCACACTTGTCGAAGGCTTTTGCAAAGTCTGTATATATTACATCTGCATTCTTTTTGTCTTCTAGTGCATTTAGGACCTTGTCGTAGTGATCCAGTAGTTGAGACAGACAGGAGCGACCTGTTCTAAACCCATGTTGCCCTGGGTTGTGTAACTGATGGGTTTCTAGATGGGTGGTGATCTTGCTTCTTAGGACCCTTTCAAAGATTTTTATGATATGGGATGTTAGTGCTATTGGTCTGTAGTTCTTTGCTGTTGCTTTACTGCCCCCTTTGTGGAGTGGGGCTATGTCTGTTGTGGGCAGGAATAGGAAACAAAAACCCTCCACTATAAATAACAATAAAAACCAATGTAAATACTATAATGATCCACAGCTGCGCAATCTAACACATGCAGCTAGGAGGATTGGTAAAGCATACCGTGAATGTAGAACCCCAGACCTGCTCAGAACGTTCCAAGCTGCACTAACAAATGCAAGGAATAGAAAGGAAGAACTTAGGCAACAGGAATGGGAACAGTTTGTTAGTGGATTAAATAGGTCCACCCCTTTGAGTTTGGCTTGGAAAGGTATAAATAAAATAACCAGGAAAAAGACTGGCAATGTTGCTCATCCCTTTCCTCTTGAAAAAGCAAATGACCTCATAAATGACTGGTCCAAAACATCCAGGCATGAAAGCCTTCCATCTCATATTAGAAAAAATTTAGAGAGTACTTCTGAAGAAATGTTGAAACTGATTAATTTTATGAGCCAAAATATTGATGAGAGTGATTGCCTCTTTACCGAGTATGAATTAGATAATGCATTAACCAAAGGTCGATCAACTGCTCCTGGAGAGGATGGTATAACCTATGATATTCTCAGAACCCTAAGGCACGTGCCTGATAACCCTTTGTTGGCACTGTATAATCTCAGTTACATTGAGGGCGTTCTTCCTACTTCCTGGACCAATAGTCTCATTGTGCCTATCCCTAAGCCCCAACAGCCTGATACATTTAGGCCGATCTCCTTAACTAGTTGTCTTTGTAAAACTTTTGAAAGAATGATGCTTAACAGACTGTACTACAGAATCAGACATCAATTTTCCCCCTACCTCTATGGGTTCATGAAAGGTAAAAGTGTGCAGAACTGTATTTCCACCTTTCTCACTGCACACACCTCTACTAGTTTTACCACTTTTCTTGATCTAAAATCTGCATTTGATATTGCGAACAGAACCGTTATACTACATGAACTAGCCAAAATGAATATTGGTGGTAGCTTACTCTGCTGGATAATAGGATACCTGTCAAATAGAGTATCCTCTGTCCTTTACCAAGGCTTCAGAAGTGATTCTAAAGAAATGTCTTTAGGTACACCGCAGGGAGGAGTTCTTAGTCCCATGCTATTTAATATTCTGATTAATGCTCTCCTAAATGCTCTACCTGCCTCACCTAAACATATAGCTATAAGCTATGCTGATGATATCATGATCCATACAACAGGGCATAAGAAGATGAATACCATTCTTAATGAAGTTCAAGCAATTTGTAATCGACTAGGCCTCATAATATCTTCCTCTAAAACTAAGATATTAACAAGCTAACGACATCCCCCACCCATCTATTTGCAGGGTGAAATCATTAGCTACGTTAAAACTTACAGATATCTTGGTGTAGATGTACCCTTTAACAAATCCACTATACCACAACTAAACAAGAAATGTAAAGCTAGGCTAAATGCTCTCAAAGCTGTTGCTGGCTACAATCCCAACTATGGTGCAAATGTGAGAATCGTGAGAATGATGTACATAGCCTATGTTAGGTCCTTAATTGATTATGCTGCTCCCATGTTGATATTAGCTAGAGAAAGTTCTCTCCGACCCTTGGAGTTAATGCAAAATGAAGCTCTCAGGATTATTCTTGGCTGTCCCAGATCTACAAAAGTTCTTAACATGAGGAAGGAGCTTGGTATTTCTAGTATCAGTGATAGGATTGTTGAAATTAACACTGTACTCGGTATTAGAATGTTGAGAAACGAACCAGACACTGTCACAGTGAATCTTACCAAGTGTCTAGAGGTAAATACACACAGATCTAAATGGATTGTGAAAACGTGCAATTGCATTAAGTTTTATAACCTTCATGAACTGTATCACTGTAGGCAACAAGAGCATTTCACCCCTCCATGGAAGATGTGTTCATTTAATATCACATACCTACAAGTTCCTCCCAAGAAGCTCATTGCTAGTAATCCCTTCCTTAAATCTCTTGTTAGAGCAACTGCTCAAGAAGAAATTTCTCACCTAGCTGGTAGTAACAAGTTATCACAAGTTATATACACTGATGGATCTAAACAGGAGTCTTCTGGCAGGGCTGCATCTGCTCTTGTTGCCACCTCCCTAGTTAAGAACGATAATAAATTTGTTGAGTTAGGCATAAGAATTAACAACTGGGCGTCTACACTGCAAACTGAATTGTTTGCAATCCTAATGGCGCTAAAGCTAACCTATGACACTGAGCTTGACTCTATCATCATTACTGATTCTATGTCATCATTGAAGGCTCTTGGCTCATATAATGACTCCAACAACATGCTCATTGGGGAAGCCAGGTATAGATACTCAAAAATTAGGGACAAAGGAATTAATGTACAATTGCTATGGATCCCATCACACATTGGATTACTCCTTCATGATAAAGTTGATATGTTAGCCAAGAAGAGTATCGAGAAGGAGAATGTAGAATATAACTTTGGTATAACTGTGTCTAGCATTAGGAATAATATTAGGATTATTATTATTATAATCAAGGGGGAAGCGCTAAACCCGGAGGATTATACAGCGCCTGGGGGGGGGATGTGGAAGGCATTCAGGCTTAATTCGGGGAACTGGAGCACAGATCCAATTCCCTAAATCAAGAGCCCCTCACCAACATCAAGGAACCTTCCTTGAGGGGAATAATATTAGGAGAGAAGTAAATAATGAAAATGATTGTTATAGGAATGCGGTTAGAAGCCTGAGTAGATCTATAACCCACTATGATAACATGAACGTAGATAAGTATGTTTATGGAGAAACTTGCAATGTGAACAGACTGACTGATGTTGTAGTGGCCAGGCTTAGGCTTGGTTACAAGTACTTCTGGCAGTTTGGGAGACACACAGATGATGATCAAACTAAATGTAAATTATGTGATCAGGCATATGGTCATTCTCTTGAACACTATGTGCTTAATTGTCCACTTATTGAGGAATACAGAGACAGACAGTATAATAACCTATGTGACATGTCAAGATATCTTATTACTGAAAATAAGATACCAGATATACTAAGCAAATTTCCTAAATTTGCTTGTAACAGATAAGTGAACTATAGATATGTAGATATAAATCCATATGTATTCCTGTTAACCCTTTGGGGCCTAGTTCCTAGGCCTTTTGTGTATCCATATGCTCTTGCGCTACCGTCCACAGGATGGATATGGGGTGCACAAATAAACTAGCCACTTCGGTGGCAAAATCTAAAATCTTACAATACACAGCACAGCAAAATGCTACACAATACAACACACTACACAACACAGCACTATGTTACACAACACAGCACTATGTTACATAATACAGTACTACATTACATAATACAGTACTACAATACACAACAAATTATTGTTACCAGGAAGTTCTCGGCGCTGGCCCAGTGGCCTGGTGGCTAAAGCTCTCGCTTCCCTGAGGGTGAAAACATTTCGACGCGTTTGCTTATACCTATTGTCCTGTTCACCTAGCAACAAATAGGTACCTGGGTGTTAGTCGACTGGTGTGGGTGGCATCCTGGGGACAAGATTAAGGACCACAATGGAAATAAGACAGACAGTCCTCGATGATGCACTGACTTTCTTGGGTTATCCTGGGTGGCTAACCCTCCGGGGTTAAAAATTCAAACGAAATCTTATGTTACCTGCTGTGTTTTAGTCCCTAGTGTGTTATTATTATTATAATCAAGGGTAAGCGCTAAACCCGTAGGATTATGCAGCCCTAGTGTGTTATTGCTTTGATTTCTTGCCTGCTGTCTTGTGGTGATTCCTGTGTTGTGGTGATTCCTGCTGTGTTGTGGTGATTCCTGCTGTGTTGTGGTGATTCCTGCTGTGTTGTGGTGATTCCTGCTGTGTTGTGGTGATTCCTGCTGTGTTGTGGTGATTCCTACTGTGTTGTGGTGATTCCTGCTGTGTTGTGGTGATTCCTACTGTGTTGTGGTGATTCCTGCTGTGTTGTGGTGATTCCTGCTGTGTTGTGGTGATTCCTACTGTGTTGTGGTGATTCCTGCTGTGTTGTGGTGATTCCTGCTGTGTTGTGGTGATTCCTGCTGTGTTGTGGTGATTCCTGCTGTGTTGTGGTGATTCCTGCTGTGTTGTGGTGATTCCTGCTGTGTTGTGGTGATTCCTGCTGTGTTGTGGTCATTCCTACTGTGTTGTGGTGATTCCTGCTGTGTTGTGGTGATTCCTGCTGTGTTGTGGTGATTCCTGCTGTGTTGTGGTGATTCCTACCGTGTTGTGGTGATTCCTGCTGTGTTGTGGTGATTCCTGCTGTGTTGTGGTGATTGCTGCTGTCTTGTGGTGATTGCTGCTATGTTGTGGTGATTGTTGCTGTGTTGTGGTGATTCCTGCTGTGTTGTGGTGATTCCTGCTGTGTTGTGGTGATTCCTACTGTGTTGTGGTGATTCCTGCTGTGTTGTGGTGATTCCTACTGTGTTGTGGTGATTCCTGCTGTGTTGTGGTGATTCCTGCTGTGTTGTCTGTGTTGTGGTGATTCCTGCTGTGTTGTGGTGATTCCTACTGTGTTGTGGTGATTCCTGCTGTGTTGTGGTGATACCTGCTGTGTTGTGGTGATTGCTGCTGTCTTGTGGTGATTGCTGCTGTGTTGTGGTGATTGCTGCTGTGTTGTGGTGATTCCTGCTGTGTTGTGGTGATTCCTGCTGTGTTGTGGTGATTCCTACTGTGTTGTGGTGATTCCTGCTGTGTTGTGGTGATTCCTACTGTGTTGTGGTGATCCCTGCTGTGTTGTGGTGATCCCTGCTGTGTTGTGGTGATCCCTGCTGTGTTGTGGTGATCCCTGCTGTGTTGTGGTGATTCCTGCTGTGTTGTGGTGATTCCTGCTGTGTTGTGGTGATCCCTGCTGTGTTGTGGTGATCCCTGCTGTGTTGTGGTGATCCCTGCTGTGTTGTGGTGATCCCTGCTGTGTTGTGGTGATCCCTGCTGTGTTGTGGTGATCCCTGCTGTGTTGTGGTGATCCCTGCTGTGTTGTTGTGATCCCTGCTGTGTTGTGGTGATTCCTGCTGTGTTGTGGTGATTCCTGCTGTGTTGTGGTGATCCCTGCTGTGTTGTGGTGATCCCTGCTGTGTTGTGGTGATCCCTGCTGTGTTGTGGTGATCCCTGCTGTGTTGTGGTGATCCCTGCTGTGTTGTGGTGATCCCTGCTGTGTTGTGGTGATCCCTTCTGTGTTGTGGTGATCCCTGCTGTGTTGTGGTGATCCCTGCTGTGTTTCCTGTTGCGTTGTTATGTTGTCTGTTGAGTTTCTTTTATTTAAATACACTACATAACAAGAATATGAAACCTTGTGACCAAGGGTGAAATATAACGTCAGGCCAGACTGGCATACAAAGTTTGTCTATCACAACATAGATACAAAGTTTGTCTATCACAACATAGATACAAAGTTTGTCTATCACAACATAGATACAAAGTTTGTCTATCACAACATAGATACAAAGTTTGTCTATCACAACATAGACACAAGTTTGTCTATCACTGAGCGACTAATGAGTACTTTCTAGAGTATTAGGACGGAATTTGTAATAGCCTTTTCCATAAAAAAAAAAATACCATGGATGAGGTTAGAACCCGTAGTCAGTAATAAAATACACACACACACACACACACACACACACACACACACACACATACACCGAAACATGGAGAGCCAAGATGTTGGATGTAGTGCTGGAAAACCTCATGCACCAACATGTTAAGGACACTACCAGAGTGAGAGGGGAGGACGAACCAGCAAGATTGGACCTTGTGTTCACCCTGGGTAGTTCAGACATTGAGGACATTACATATGAGAGTCCCCTAGGAGCTAGTGACCACGTGGTTCTGTGCTTTGAATACATAGTAGAGTTGCAAGTGGAGAGAGTAACAGGAGTTGAATGGGAAAAGCCTGACTATAAAAGAGGGGACTACATAGGTTTGAGGAACTTCCTGCCTGGAGTTTACCTGGAGAGAGTTTCGGGGGTCAACGCCCCCGCGGCCCGGTCTGTGACCAGGCCTCCTGGTGGATCAGCGCCTGATCAACCAGGCTGTTGCTGCTGGCTGCACGCAAACCAACGTACGAGCCACAGCCCGGCTGATCAGGAACTGACTTTAGGTGCTTGTCCAGTGCCAGCTTGAAGACTGCCAGGGGTCTGTTGGTAATCCCCCTTATGTGTGCTGGGAGGCAGTTGAACAGTCTCGGGCCCCTGACACTTATTGTATGGTCTCTTAACGTGCTAGTGACACCCCTGCTTTTCATTGGGGGGATGGTGCATCGTCTGCCAAGTCTTTTGCTTTCGTAGTGAGTGATTTTCGTGTGCAAGTTCGGTACTAGTCCCTCTAGGATTTTCCAGGTGTATATAATCATGTATCTCTCCCTCCTGCGTTCCAGGGAATACAGGTTTAGAAACCTCAAGCGCTCCCAGTAATTGAGGTGTTTTATCTCCGTTATGCGCGCCGTGAAAGTTCTCTGTACATTTTCTAGGTCGGCAATTTCACCTGCCTTGAAAGGTGCTGTTAGAGTGCAGCAATATTCCAGCCTAGATAGAACAAGTGACCTGAAGAGTATCATCATGGGCTTGGCCTCCCTAGTTTTGAAGGTTCTCATTATCCATCCTGTCATTTTTCTAGCAGATGTGATTGATACAATGTTATGGTCCTTGAAGGTGAGATCCTCCGACATGATCACTCCCAGGTCTTTGACGTTGGTGTTTCGCTCTATTTTGTGGCCAGAATTTGTTTTGTACTCTGATGAAGATTTAATTTCCTCATGTTTACCATATCTGAGTAATTGAAATTTCTCATCGTTGAACTTCATATTGTTTTCTGCAGCCCACTGAAAGATTTGGTTGATGTCCGCCTGGAGCCTTGCAGTGTCTGCAATGGAAGACACTGTCATGCAGATTCGGGTGTCATCTGCAAAGGAAGACACGGTGCTGTGGCTGACATCCTTGTCTATGTCGGATATGAGGATGAGGAACAAGATGGGAGCTAGTACTGTGCCTTGTGGAACAGAGCTTTTCACCGTAGCTGCCTCGGACTTTACTCTGTTGACGACTACTCTCTGTGTTCTGTTAGTGAGGAAATTATAGATCCATCGACCGACTTTTCCTGTTATTCCTTTAGCGCGCATTTTGTGCGCTATTACGCCATGGTCACACTTGTCGAAGGCTTTTGCAAAGTCTGTATATATTACATCTGCATTCTTTTTGTCTTCTAGTGCAGGAGGTTCCATGGGACAAAGAACTGGCAGGAAAGCCAGTAAATGAAATGATGGAATATGTAACAACAAAATGCAAGGAGGCAGTGGAAAGGTTTATTCCCAAGGGCAACAGAAACAATGGGAAGACCAGAACAAGCCCCTGGTTTACCCGACGGTGTAAGGAGGCAAAAACTAAGTGCAATAGAGAATGGAAAAAGTACTGAAGGCAGAGAACACATGAAAATAGGAAGATTAGTCTCAGAGCCAGGAATGATTATGCACAGGTAAGGAGGGAGGCCCAGCGACAGTATGAAAATAACAGCATTGAAAGTCAAGACTGACCCGAAACTGTTGTATAGCCACATCATGAGGAAGACAACAGTCAAAGACCAGGTGATCAGACTGAGGACAGAAGGTGGAGAACTCACAAGAAATGATCAGGAGGTATGTGAGGAGCTAAACAGGAGATTTAAGGAAGATTTTACAGTAGAGACAGGAAGGACTCTGGGAAGACAGCACAGAAGGGAACATCAAGAGGGAATATACCAACAAGTGTTGGATGACATACGAACAACCGAGGAGGAGGTGCAGAAGCTGCTAAGTGACCTTGATACCTCAAAGGCGATGGACCGGACATCTCCCCGTGGGTCCTTAGAGAAGGAGCAGAGATGCTGTGTGTGCCCCTAACCACAATCTTCAACACATCTCTTGAAACTGGGCAACTACCTGAGATATGGAAGACGGCAAATGTAGTCCCCATATTTAAGAAAGGAGACAGAAACGAGGCACTAAATTACAGACCTGTGTCTCTGACATGTATGGTATGCAAAGTCATGGAGAAGATTATCAGGAGGAGAGTGGTGGAGCACCTGGAACGGGACAAGATTATAAATGAAAACCAGCATGGACTCATGAAAAGCAAATCCTGTGTCACAAACCTTCTGGAGTTTTATGACAAGGTAACAGAAGACACGAGAGGGGTGGGTTGATTGCAATTTCCTAGACTGCAGGAAGGCCTTTGACACAGTTCCTCACAAGAAATTAGTGCAGAAGCTGGAGGATCAGGTGCATATAACAGGGAGGGCACTGCAATGGATCAGGGAATAGCTGACAGGGAGGCAACAACGAGTCATGGTATGTGAAGAGGTATCACAGTGGGTGCCTGTGATGAGCGGGGTCCCACAGGGGTCAGTTCTAGGACCAGTGCTATTTTTGATATATGCGAACGACATGATGGAAGGAATAGACTCTGAAGTGTCCCTATTCACAGATGATGTGAAGTTGATTAGAAGAATTAAATTGGATGAGGAAGAGGCAGGACTGCAAAGAGACCTGGACAGGCTGGACACGTGGTCCAGAAACTGGCTTCTCAAATTCAACCCTGCCAAATGCAAAGTCATGAAGATTGGGGAGGGGCAAAGAAGACCGCAGACAGCGTATAGGCTAGGTGGACACAGACTACTGACCTCACTCAGGGAGAAAGATCTTGGGGTGACCATAACACCAAGCACGTCACCAGAGGCACACATCAACCAAATAACCTGCAGCATATGGGCGCCTGGCAAATCTGAGAATAGCGTTCCGATACCTTAATAAGGAATCGTTCAAGACACTGTACACTGTGTATGTTAGGTCCATACTTGAGTATGCAGCACCAGTATGGAACCCACACCTGGTCAAGCACATCAAGAAGTTAGAGAAAGTACAAAGGTTTGCAACAAGGCTAGTTCCAGAGCTCAGGGGAATGTCGTATGAGGAAAGGCTGAGGGAAATCAGACTGATGACACTGAACATAAGAACATAAGAAAGGAGGAACACTGCAGGAGGCCTGCTGGCCCATACTAGGCAGGTCCTTTACAATTCATCCCACTAACAAACATTTGCCCAACCCAGTTTTCAATGCCACACAAGAAATAAGCTCTGATGTGAAAGTCCCACTCAAATCCAACCCCTCCCACTCATGTACTTATCCAACCTAGATTTGAAACTACCCAAAGTCCCAGCCTCAATAACCCAACTAGGTAGACTGTTCCACTCATCAACTACCCTATTTCCAAACCAATACTTTCCTATGTCCTTTCTAAATCTAAACTTATCTAATTTAAATCCATTACTGCGGGTTCTCTCTTGGAGAGACATCCTCAAGACCTTATTAATATCCCCTTTATTAATACCTATCTTCCACTTATACACTTCGATCAGGTCTCCCCTCATTCTTCGTCTAACAAGTGAATGTAACTTAAGAGTCTTCAATCTTTCTTCATAAGGAAGATTTCTAATGCTATGTATTAATTTAGTCATCCTACACTGAATGTTTTCTAACGAATTTATGTCCATTTTGTAATACGGAGACCAGAACTGAGCTGCATAATCTAGGTGAGGCCTTACTAATGATGTATAAAGCTGCAGTATGACCTCTGGACTTCTGTTGTTTACACTTCTTGATATAAATCCCAGTAATCTATTTGCCTTATTACGTACGCTTAGGCATTGCTGTCTTGGTTTAAGGTTGCTGCTCACCATAACCCCCAAGTCCTTTTCGCAATCTGTATGGCTAAGTTCTACATCGTTTAACTTATAAGTACTAGGGTTATGGGCACTCCCAAGCTTCAGAACCTTGCATTTATCTACATTGAACTGCATCTGCCACTTTTCTGACCAAGAATAGAGTTTGTTTAAATCCTCCTGAAGTTCCCTAACATCTACGTTTGAATCAATTATCCTACCTATCTTCGTGTCATCGGCGAATTTGCTCATATCACTAGTAATTCCTTCATCAAGATCATTGATATATATTATAAACAACAACGGGCCCAAGACTGATCCCTGTGGAACGCCACTTGTTACAGATCCCCACTCGGATTTAACCCCATTTATGGACACTGCTTCCTGTCTGTGAGCCATGACTCGACCCACGAGAGCACTTTTCCCCCAATGCCATGAGCTGCTACTTTCTTCAACAGTCTTTGGTGCGGAACTCTATCAAAAGCGTTACTAAAATCTAAGTAAATAATATCAAATTCTTTATTGTGGTCAACAGCCTCAAAAGCTTTACTGAAGAAAGTTAATAAATTAGTTAGACAAGACCGGCCTCTTGTGAATCCATGCTGAGTATCATTAATCAAGCTATGCTTATCGAGATGGCTTCTTATAATCTCAGCTATAATTGACTCTATTAATTTGCCTACAGTTGAGGTCAGGCTTATTGGGCAGTAATTTGACGGTAACGACTTGTCCCCTGTTTTAAAAATAGGAGTTACATTAGCCATCTTCCACATATCAGACACTACACCTGTTTGAAGAGATAAATTAAAAATATTAGTTAATGGTTCACAGAGTTCCATTTTGCATTCCTTAAGAACCCTTGAAAAAACCTCATCAGGACCCGGCGACTTATTTTTCTTCAGTCTGTCTATCTGCTTCACAACCATCTCACTAGTGACTGTGATGTTACATAATTTATCTTCTAGCCCACTGTAAAAATTAATTACTGGAATATTGTTAGTGTCTTCCTGTGTAAAAACTGAGAGAAAATAATTATTTAAAATCAAGCACATTTCATTCTCTTTGTCAGTAAGGTGCCCATAGTTATTTTTAAGGGGACCTATCTTATCTCTAACTTTTGTTCTATAGACCTGGAAAAAACTTTTTGGGTTAGTTTTAGAATCCCTAGCAACTTTAATTTCATAGTCCCTTTTAGCTTTTCTTATCCCCTTTTTAATGTCCCTCTTAATGTCAATATACTGATTCATAAGATGACCCTCACCTCTTTTGATACGCCTATAAATTCCTTTCTTATGCCCTAGTAGATATTTGAGCCTATTATTCATCCATTTTGGGTCATTTCTATTTGATCTAATTTCTTTATATGGGATAAACGCTCTTTGAGCAGCATGTATAGTGTTCAGAAAACTGTCATATTGATAGCTCTCTTCGTTACCCCAGTCAACAGATAAGTGTTCTCTAAGCCCATCGTAATCTGGAGGACAGAAGGGTCAGGGGAGACATGATAATGACATACAAGATACTGCGGGGAATAGACAAGGTTGACAGAGACAGGATGTTCCAGAGAGGGGACACAGGGACAAGGGGTCACAATTGGAAGCTGATGACTCAGACGAGTCACAGGGACGTTAGGAAGTATTTCTTCAGTCATAGAGTCGTCAGGAAGTGAAATAGCCTAGCAAGTGAAGTAGTGGAGGCAGGAACCATACATAGTTTTAAGAAGAGGTATGACAAAGCTCAGGAAGCAGAGAGGGAGAGGACCTAGTAGCGACTAGTGAAGAGGCAGGGCCAGTAGCTGAGTATCGACCCCTGCAACCACAATTAGGGGAGTACACTTAGGCGAGTAAAACACACACGGACTCAGCACATCGCTCTTGAGAATCAACTTGGAGTTCTCTTTATCTCACATAATTCAGACCTTCATTTTTTGTGGTGGGGCTGAGGGCGCCTCGCTGTCCAGTGAACGTTTAACAGACGTAGTAGATAATTTATCATCTCATCCGTCAGTACACATCTTGTACATTGTTGCAGGAGGTAACTATATTATGCTTGAATTCATTCAGCATTGACTTGACCAAGATGACTGCCTTATTATTCGAGAAATATCTCATCTTTATGATGAACCATCTAAGGATATCATTGGAGTCGGTGAGCCTGGAACTGACACTATATCCATGAACGCCAGAGCTTGGTAGGCACATGTATCATTGTACTGTCGTACTCCAACACCTAGAAATCTTTTAAAGCAGCGGTGCTTCTTGAGGTATTTTCCCATCACTTTGAATGCCATCTCATTACGGGTACCATCATAGTATAGTCCCATCCTGGTAGACACAGAAAGACATAGTGACCTTCATTTTCGACCAGTACAATACGACCTTCACCTCTGGGTACACGTGGCTCACTAAGTAACTCATAGCAGCATTTGACCTTACCAAATGCAGGAGGGGTGTTAACAACACTGGTCAAGACATCAACACCCTGCAATGCTTTGGTGGCCTCCGGGAGAGGGTGATACATACCAACTATTTCAACATCCATCCTCTTCATTTACAAACCTGATACAGCTGTGTACTAGCGGGGCTCGAACCCGCGATGCTTGATTTTTACAACTCTAGAGGGATACGCTAACCACTGGGCCAGCGAGGTATGAGTAAATCAGTTTAACTAAATATATTTATACACCATAAGAATGTTCGCATAGGTACCTTATAGTGATAGTGATAATGTAGTGTGTTAGATAGTGAAGAGAGTGCTGTGTTATATAGTGAAGACAGAGCTGTGTTATAGTGAAGACAGTGTTGTGTAGGGCAGTGTAGTGTAGTGCAGTGTTGTGTAGTGTTATGTAGTGCAGTGTAGTGTAGTGAAGTGCAGTGTTGTGTAGTGTTATGAAGTGCAGTGTTGTGTAGTGAAGTGCAGTGATGTGTAGTGTTATGAAGTGCAGTGTTGTGAGTGTAATGAAGTGCAGTGTTATGTAGTGCAGTGTTGTGTAGTGTAGTGAAGTGCAGTGTTGTGTAGTGTTATGAAGTGCAGTGTTGTGTAGTGAAGTGCAGTGTTGTGTAGTGTTATGAAGTGCAGTGTTGTGAGTGTAATGAAGTGCAGTGTTATGTAGTGCAGTGTTGTGTAGTGTAGTGAAGTGCAGTGTTGTGTAGTGTAGTGAAGTGCAGTGTTGTGGAGTGTAATGAAGTGCAGTGTTATCTGGTGCAGTGTTGTGTAGTATTATGGAGTGCAGTGTTGTGTAATGGAGTGCAGTGTGTAGTGTAGTGCAGTGTGTAGTGTAGTGCAGTGTGTGTAGTGCAGTTGTGTAGTGCAGTGTAGTGTAGGGTTGTGTTGTGTAATGAAGTGGAGTGTTGTGTAATGAAGTACAGTGTTTTGTAGTGTAGTATAATGCAGTGTTGTGTAGTGTATCACAGTACTGTGTAGTGCAGTATTGTGTAGTGCAGTGTTGTGTAGTGTAGTGCAGTATTGTGTAGTGCAGTGTTGTGTAGTGCAGCATTGTGCAGAGTTGTGTAGTGTAGTGTTGTGTAGTGTAGCGCAGTGTAGTGTGGTGCAGTGTAGTGTTGTGCAGTGCAGTGGTGTCGTGTATTATTATTATTATAATCAAAAAGAAGCCCTAAGCCACAAGGGCTATACAGCGTGTTGTGTAATGTTGTGCAGTGAAGCGTTTTGTAGTGTTGTGTAGTGCAGTGTTATGTAGTGTTGAGTAGTGTAGTGCAGTGTTGTGTAGTGCAGTGTTGTGTAGTACAGTGTTGTGTAGAGTTGTGCAATGTTGTGTGGTGCAGTGTTGTGAAGGTAATCAGGTTAAATTCGAGGAAGGGGAAGGGAATGCACCAGTTCTTCATTACTCAAGCAGTCCTTGGGTAATGAGAAACGAGACGCTGCAGATTCCTTAAATTGACATTAGGTGCTGAGACAGTCGTACCTCTTGACACCTGAAGCACCGTAAAGGTTCCGAGTTGTATGTCTTAACCTGGTACATTCCCTAGCAACTTTTGTCCAATTGATCTGGGAGAGGTCCACATGTTGGATGAAGATCTGCCTTGTACCTTGCAGTCCTTCTTGCCTTGGTGCCGTTCAACTTTCAGTGTGTTTTTGTCACTACGGATTGCATTGAGAAGCAGATCTAGCAGATAGCACATTAATAAGCCTTTTGTCCCCTGCTCTTTGGATTTTAGCTATGAGAACAAGTGGTGATGTTAAAACAATAAAAGTACATCAGAAATGAAGCATTATTATTATAATCAAGGGGGAAACGCTAAACCCAGAGGATTATACAGGGAAATGAAAGCAATACCAAGCCAGATACTTGTTTGACAGCAGGGAAATTATCACAGCTAAGTGCTACACCCATGAGGGTCATACAGCAACATCTGGGAAATTATTATTATAATCAAAAAGAAGCGCTAAGCCACAAGGGCTATACAGCGCTGCAGGGTAGGGAAGGAAGCGAGGGTATTGGATGGCAGAAGGGAGGAGGGATGATCAGCAGGTTACAGAAAACAGCGGGGCAGGGGATAGTACGGGGGTAGAGGGTAGCATGAGATTGAAGTAGAAAGGGCTGAAGGTATCAGAATTTGTGAAGTAAGTCAGTTGTTGTCAAAAAGTCAATGAGAGAGTCCGGATGAAAGGTGGGTCCATCAGCGAGAAGGGAAGGTAAAGAGAGAGCAGCTGAGCGAAGACGACGACAGAGGTAAATTCTGCATGCTCGTTGATAAAGTGGGCAGTCCAACAGAATGTGGCTGACTGATAATGGAGCTTGGGAATTCTCAGAGAGAGGAGCAGGACGCCTCTCCATGAGATATCCATGAGTAAGACGAGTATGGCCAATGCGAAGACGGGAGAGAGTAGTCTCCCAACCTCGACACTGGTGATAAGAAGACGGCCCGTAACCTATACTCGGTTTAATAGATTGAAGTTTGTTGCCGAGCATAGTAGACCAACGTTGTTGCCAACGGGTGTGAAGGTGGGAAGATATTGCAGCAAAATAATCCGTAAATGGATACCTCTATAAGAAACTGGTAGGTCATGTACTGCTGACCGCGCAGCAGTGTCTGCCTGTTCATTGCCCTGTACGTCAACATGACCAGGGACCCAACAAAAAACAATATCTTTATGCTTGGTAAAGATGCGGCGTAGCCAAAGTTGGATACGGAGGACTAAGGGGTGAGGTGTATCAAATTTTTGTATAGCCTGTAAAGCACTAAGGGAGTCTGAGACAACCACAAATGATGACACAGGCATAGATGCAATACGGATAAGTGCTGTAAGGATGGCATACAATTCAGCAGTAAAAATACTAGCCGAAGATAGTAAATGCCCTTGTACGACTCTGTCCGGAAACACTGCTGCGAATCCTACGCCATCAGAAGACTTAGAGCCATCTGTGTACACGGCAATGGCATGAGAATGAGAGTGAAAGTGGTCAAGAAAAAGAGAGCGGGAAGCGACCGTAGACAGTTGGGCTTTCGAGCAAGGGAGAGAGAAAGAACAGACTCGAACAGCTGGAACTTCCCAGGGGGGTAGCGAAGCAATGGGCATCACGGCGATCGGATAAGGATGGAACGTTCGCTTCTGCATAGAGGCTCTTGACAGGGGAAGAGCGAAAAGCACCAAGGCATAAACGTAATCCTTGGTGATGAATGGGGTTAAGGCTAGAGAGAGTAGCAGGAGATGCCACTGAATAGATCTGGTCACCATAATCAAGTTTCGATAATATGAGGGTGGAATGTAGGCGAAGGAGGGTTTGACGATCAGCTCCCCATGAAAGATGAGCAAGAGTTTAAAGAAGGTTCAGCCGGCTGTGACAAGTTGCCTTCAGAGAGGTAATGTGAGGTTTCCAGGATAACCTACGATCAAAGAGGAGGCCCAGAAACTTGACTGTATCACGTTCAGGGATACGGGAGCCATAGAGGTACAAAGGATGATCGGAGATGACAGAGCGTCTAGTGAAAGTAATTTGGTGGGTTTTAGTGCTGGAAAATTTAAACCCACGTGTGGTGGCCCAATTGGAAACACGGTCGACTGCATGCTGGAGAGAAACTGTAGAGGTGACAGTCAGCGCCTGCACAGGCAATAGCGAAGTCATCAACAGGGTGATGACCAAATATTTGATGGAAGACTAGAGGCCAAATCATTAATAGCAAGGAGAAAAAGTGTTGTGCTCAGAACACATCCCTGGGGGACACCTTCAGCTTGGATAAAGTCCGGGGAGAGCACATTATTAACCCGAACATGGAAATGCCTGTCAGTTAAAAAGTTCTTAAGGAAGGATGGTAGATTGCCTCGAAGGCCTAAGGAGTGGGCTTGGGCTAAAATATTATACCTCCAAGTTGTGTCATATGCCTTCTCAAGGTCAAAAAATATGGCAATAACTGAGTGGTTATTCGCAAAGGCATTACGAACATACGTATCCAAGCGTAGTA
Organism: Cherax quadricarinatus; assembly: GCF_038502225.1. NCBI lineage: Eukaryota > Metazoa > Arthropoda > Malacostraca > Decapoda > Parastacidae > Cherax > Cherax quadricarinatus. The sequence goes on along the minus strand of NC_091295.1, from coordinate 69,246,014 downwards.
AGGGGTCTATGGTAGAACGTCCCTTATGAAAGCCATATTGACAAGTGGAGAGACTGTTGTGTGTCTCTAAATACCACACTAAACGTCTATTTACTAGGCATTCCATTACTTTGCAAACTGCACTGGTAAGAGCAATGGGACGATAGTGGGAGGTTTCATGTCCCGTAGTGCCTGGTTTGCGGAAAGGGAGAACAATGGCGGATTTCCACAGCTGTGGAAGAACTCCTTGTGACCAAATAAGATTGTAAAGGCGTAATAGGACTGCAAGGGCTGACTGATGTAAATGTTGTAGCATACGAATATGAATGTCGTCGGGCCCAGCTGCCGATGATCGGCAAGCTGAGAGTGTTGCCTCCAGTTCTTGAAGTGTAAAAGGCACATTATACTGTTCTTCTCTGAGAGAAAAGTCCAAGGGTGCTAACTCTCTGGCAGACTTTGAGGAAAGAAATGAGGGGCATAGATGGAGTCCCTGAGAAATACGGACCAGATGATTGCCAATTTCATTGGCAACATCTAGTGGGTTTACTACATCAACACCGGCAACCCGCAGAACAGGAGCCGGGTCAGGAGAATATTTACCACTCAGTTTTCGTACTTTTTTCCAGACTGCACTCATAGAGGAAGCAGAGGTGACGGTGGAGACAATCTCGCCAGCAAGTGCGTTTAGCGTCACGGATGACACGGCGAGCGATCGCACGCTTCTGTTTAAAATCAAGGAGTCTCTCTGTGGTTCTATTGTACCGGTACCTGCCCCATGCAGCGCGTTTCAAACGTACTGCATGAGCACAAGCAGGAGACCACCAAGGCACGCATTTCTGAGAATGCCTGCCTGAAGTTTGGGGTATAGAATGAGAAGCTGCGGTTAAAACGGAGGACGAGAAGAGGTGTAAAAGCTCATCGATGGAGGACGAAGAAGGAACCTCTCTAAAAACAGTTAGGTGTGAGTAAAGGTTCCAATTTGCCCGATCAAATTGCCAGCGTGGGATGAGAAGAGGTGGTGAATATGAAGGGGAAGTAAGAATGATTGGGAAATGATCGCTGTCATGTAAGTCCGGGAGAACAGACCAAGTGAAGTCTAATGCGGCGGAGGAAGAGCAGACTGAGAGATCGATGCATGAGAGATTATGAGTCCGAGGATCAAAATGGGTGTGAGTACCTGTATTTAAAACATGGAGGGGGTGGGTGGCAAGAAAAGCCTCTAACTGAATTCCACGGGAATCACAGTGAGGACCCCCCCCCCCCAGAGGAAATGGTGGGCATTAAAATCACCAAGTAACAGAATCGGTGACGGTAATGACGAAACAAGAAAGGCAATATCCGGAATAGATAATGCCCGAGAAGGAGAGAGATATAAAGAACAGAGCGTATACCACCTATGGAAGTGGATACGGGCTGCTGTGTAATGCAGCGAAGTACGAACAAATAGCTGATGGTACGGAATATCAGTGCGTAGAAGGAGGTCACTTTCATTAAAGGTCCCATCACGAAAAGGATCTGAAGAATACAATAAATTATAGCCTGAGATGGGAGAGATAACAGCAGAGTGTAATTTTGGTTCCTGTAAGCAAACACCAACAGGGGAAAACTGGGAGAGTAACATCTGAAGCTCACCCCGATTACCCGAGGCCGCGTATATTCCACTGTAAATAGGCCATGATTGGCAATGATAAAGATACTTGAAATCCGCAGGTAAGGGTTCCTACGGACTAGAGGGGTTAGAAAAGTCCACATGTGGAGGCAGTGGAAAACGTTCAAGCAGCGAAGGAACGGTGCGCTGTGAAGAAAGGAGTTGCGCAGATGGAGCAGAGGAGAGAGAAAGAGCGGAGGGTGGATCAGTGTCCATTGATGGTTTGGTCTCTGCAATATATTCAGAGATTGCTTCAAGTGTTTCGGAATTCAGAGACGTCGTATGGGAGACAATATTGGAAATGGTAGGGGGAGGATGAGTAAAGATTGGAACTGTATTGGACTGTACCAAGGTAGGGGGGGGGGGGGGGCAAAAGGGTGGAGGGAACTGGAGAAGCGTGGAAGGGGACAGAAGAGGCAGAAACCTGGGAGGTGGCAGAAGAGGAAGAAACTTGGGAGGGAACAGGGGAGGAAGGTACAGTACGAGGAGGAGGGTGAACCTCTACACTTATAACAGAGCCAGTGAGAGGGGGAGAACCAGGTACAGAGACAGGGAAGGTAAAATGAGGAGGTGGAAGATGGGTAGGTGTTAACGGACCTTTTTTTGACTTTTGAGAAGTAGAGGGACGATTGGGAGGAGGTGTCATACGAGATCTCGTCGCTACTGAGGCTTGTGAGAGAGAACACGAAGAAGCGAGATCAGACTGAGGCGTTGAAGTAGGGACGTCTGAGCCGAGGACAGCAAAAGAATTAGATACAGGAGTGACTATGGGAGAGGTAACCACAGAGGTGGGTGTAGAAGATGGGATACCAGAAGTGGGGGGGACGTTTTGAAACACAGGAATAAGAAACACGAGGGAGTCTCCCTTGGAGGCGGAGATGAGAAACTGCCATGGCATAAGGGAGACCTTCTGTCTCTTTGAGGTAACGGATTTCCCGCTCGTTTAAATAGACTTGACAATGGCGAGAGTACGAAGGGTGAGCCTTATGACAGTTAAGGCAAGAGGGAGATCGATTGCAAGACGTATTAGAATGGTCATCGGCACCACAGACTGGGCATTCGGCGATAGATCTGCAATATTTCACTGGATGGCCAAATCGCCAGCAATTTCTACACTGTTGCGGTGTAGGGATCACCTTTCGAACTTGTAACCGATGTCCTGCTATATAAACTGAGGATGGGAGTTCTCGGCTGTCAAAAGTTAAACGAGCCACTTTGCTAGGGTATCGTCTCCGCCCGCAGGCAGGAAGAACGTGTCTACCTTGAGGATTGGGAGATCTTGGAGTTCCAGCTGTTCAAGAATGTCAGTGCCACATGTCTGGAAATTTTGTTGAACTATGGTATGGGGCAGAATGACGGTACCACTACAAGAATTGAGGGAATGATGTTTTTCAAGAGTGACAGGAACAGTATTGATATGGGAAAGACGAGAGAGCTCATGAGCCTGGGTAGCATTCTGTACGGTGATGATGCGAGTACCGCTCTTAAGAGCATGAAAAGAAATATCTTTACCAACATGGCGTAGGAGTGCCTTGCCAATACTGTGGTCAGAAAGATAGGCAGTAGAGGAAGTCGGTCGTAAAGTGAAGAATTTAGTCCATTGTTCAGTCTGAAACTGAGCGTGGAAAGGTAGTGAAGGACGTGTCGATCGTTTCTGAGAAGAACGAGAAGGTGGAGAAGTATCATCAGCAGGTAATTGTCGTTGGCGTTTAGGCGTGGGACCAGAGTTGGTCCGACGTGGAACAGGTCGGCGATTTGAAAATTGCCACACCGTAGAGGGAGAGGCCGGAAGCATAGTCAGGAGAGCGAAGGTCCGATAAATTGAAGGAGTCAGTCGAGGCCTCAGTACCTGAAGCGGGTGAGGAAACAGCACTGGCAAGAGGAGTGTCTGAAGAGTGGTCCAAAGACGAGGCGGGGTCAGAACGGGGTGTGGTATCAAGAAGGGGCCCGGGGGTAGTAGGTTCATGGACTAGGGCTGCCATGGTTAGGTTTCTTCTTTCTTTTTGTTTTTAAGAAAAAAAAAAGAAAATAAAAATAAAAAAAAGGGGGGACCAGGGAGGGATAGTTCCTAGGAGGAATGAAAGGGCCAGAAATCTCCCTCCGCGCCCAAGAGGACCTCAGCACCGCAAGTAGCGCAGATGCAGCATAGAACCCGTGCCATACCCTACCCATCATGCTAGTAAACTAACAATCCGGGATAGCAACCTCACATCTGCCAAGCTACCTCGGTGGACAAAAGAGAGGGCGGCCGGAAATCCACCACAAAGCATACCTCCTTCGGCCACCACCCCCGGAATCCGAAAGGAGGCTTCCAGAGATACACGCGTCGCCCGAGAGTCACCCAAAGCCACCCTCCGGGAGACCGGAGAGGGACTGGGACATCCCCAGGCAATCCAGATTCCACGGCAAACTACGCCACCGCCAAGAACCTCAACGGAATGGGATGGACCCCGGTACCCTTTCCCCTACCTAGGAACTAGCGTGCCTGTATGGAAAAAAAAAAAAAAAAGGCCAAAAAGGAAGGGCAAAAGGGAGGGGTGGGGAATAGGAGGAGGGAAGGAAAAAGGGGAGGATGGGATAGGGAACAGGGGGATTGGGGGGTAATTAGGTTCGGTCTGAGGAAGGAGACCGACAGGTCTAATTCCTCAGACCAAGAGCCTCTTCACCACGCCAAGGAGCCCCCCTTGAAGAGGAACATCTGGGAAAGAGAATTAAAAAAAAAAAAAAACATTCTTCAAGAGTCAGTTTCTGCAGGAAAGAGAAGTTTGATTTTGTTGATAAATTTAGTACATTTGCATTTTAATGCAGGTAACATTTCTGTAAGTTTTGATAATTTTCTTCTGTTTTATTCAAATTTTATGAAGTAAGGCTTGCACAATACATACATATTTGTACTATTTTCCCACCTTTGTTCTAAACTCATATGGGTTATTGAGCATTACAAAGCATGGGGTCAGGTATTTGAAGTCCTACTGCAGCACTTGATGAAGATTACTAGTAGCACATTCTCTAGAGGGTCTGAGCTAAAGTTTCAAGAACAAGTCTTTTTGGATAGTGAAACAGAATTCCAGCTTCATATTTATTTTTGGAAAGCACTGACCAATATACAAATACACTCCCTCTAAAATTAAAAGGGTCACAAAAAATGTCAAAGCAACTTAATGTCAAAAATATACCAATATGATTTCAAGCCTGACCCTTAAGTTGTCATAGAGGGAGGAGTTGGTCATTTCAATATCTGAGGGGCATATGAACAAAAGACAATGCTATGAAAAAGAATGCCCTATTTTTCATACAAATTATCATCCACTCAAATATATGTATGCATGCATGAGTGTGCATATTTTTTTAACACACTGGCCTTTTTCCACCAAGGTAGAGTGACCTGAAAAAGAAGAGACTAGCAATCATTAATTCTTATCACTACCTTGCCAGAGGTGTGCTGATACTACAATTCAGATGCCCTTTCAAACTGCAGGTACTGTACTTCCCACCTAACCAGTTTTCCTGAATCCCTTCACAATATGTAACTTTGTTTGCACTCCAACAGCTTAAATCACAAAAGCCATTTGCCTCTACTCACTCCTATCATGCTCTCACACACATGCTGGGTGTCCAAGTCTCTCGCACAGAAACCTGTACTTTTTCCCTCCACTACAGATTTCATACAAGCAATTCTATTTTGCTTGATCCTCTCTGTAATTCCAAACCAACTCAACAAAATAGGATGCCTTGGAGGGTGTATAAATCTGTAGTGGAGGGGTAGGTCTAGGTCACCTTCGGAAATGCCCAAGGGAAACAGTAAAGGTGTGCGAGGGGTTTGGACATCCAGCAGGCATGTGTGAGCATGTTAGAGGTTTGAGGAAGGTTTTTGAAATTTGACAAGCTATTGGAGTTTGAGGAGGGTAGCATTTTGTGAAGGGATTCAGGGATACCAGTTAGCTGGATTTGAGTCCTGAGGTGGGAAGTACACTGATGCACCCTGGATAGGCATCTGAACTGAAGTATCAGCACAATTCTAGTTAAGTGAATGATGGTGAAAGTGTTTCTTCTTTTTCATTTCACCCTGCCTCACTGGGAGATGGCTAGTGTAAAAAATATATATACAGTAGTACCTCAGGATATGAACAGCTCGAAACTCGAACAATTATGTAAGTGCATTTATGCAAGTGCTTTTGTAAGTGTATTTTTGGGGGTCTGAAATGGATTAAACTAATTTACATTATTCCTTATGGGAACAAATTTATTGGGTATCGGCACTCAAACAGCCTTCTGGAACGAATTAAGTTCGTATCCCGAGGTACCACTGTATATATATACACATGTATACTATACATGTACATTGTGTATACATGTGCATATAATGTACCTGTGTATGTGCACACCCACTGCAGGTCTTCTTTGTCAAGAATAATTTCTCAAGAATTTAAGGCAGTAATGATAAGTATCAAATCAACACACTGCCTCAAAAACACATTAGTATCATACACCATAACCTTTTCATAACTACATCACAATGAAAGGAACTTGCAAGACAGAAATAATAGAAATTAAACTTGATGGGTTACATTTACCCTCAGTAACAATACACAAAACCAAACAGTTCAATTCAATAATGTATTTAGAAAGGAATATAAAAGCACATTATTGTAAATAAGAAAGAGGAAGAGGGGAAATATAATGATCAAATTCGGAAAGGTAAACAAAGGAAAAATAATGAGACAGATGCAGCAGCAACTTGGAAAGGAAAGATATTTATATAAGAATTTAAATGGAAGATTGAAAACATGAGGAAGGCAATGAACACTGAAAGAAATAATGTGAGGGTAAAGCTAGGATGAAGAGGAAATAAAAAGGATAAGAAAAAGGAAACAAATAAAGCAGACTGGAGACTGATTTGGGATTAATGGACTATCACTTCACAGAAGGCAATAATTATAATTGACACATTAATGCTAAAGGTCAGACTCAAGAAGACCTCTGAACCTTGACAAAAGATAAATTTACAAAGAGCTTTTAATTAAAAAATGTAATATGCTAAAATGAGACCGGATTTTAATTGCCATATGGTGCTAGAAAGTTATGATTTTCAACAATACACATTCATAACTCATGGTGCACACACTTCAGGATGGGTATGATTATTTACAATACAAAAATGTTATTTTAAACTGGCAACCCTGTGAATCAGGCTAATATTCATCCAATCCTCTATGTGCAACCCAATTTGAATGGTTATCAGAAGTAATGTTTCTGCAGCCAAAGAAAATTTGCCTGCAAAAAGCAGCATTTGATAACCCAACACTCAAAAAATCCTGAGCCTTTTGAAACATGCTTAACCTAGATAAAAGTTTTCTATATACAAATTGTCCAGTAATTCAATCCTTTCTTATTTTTAATTTCTAGTAGCCTGGATATGTATATAATCCAAATGATCATCAAATGGTACAATGTACAAGGAAATATCAAATACAGCTAGCTAGAAAACATCCACATCCAGGAGATACAAGTGTAAATGATGTAAATGTGTTGGACTTACGAAGAAGCTGAATTTCACACGACTGGCCACTATACATCAAGTTATGGTGAATTTGAACCGACGAAGTACATGACAATGGTGACATGAATTTGAAAGAGCAATATCACATACAAGTTTCATAACTTCTGACTGCTTCACTCATCCAATGATTAGTGCACTAACAAAAGTTAACTTTTCATGGTCATGGAAAAACAGTTTTAAAGGAATACAGTGCAGATATCACCAGTGATTGGATGCTAATTAGTGTGAAAAAACTGTCTTTACTTATCACTTTTTAATTGACTAAATTAATTACCACTCTGTAATGTGGTCTGGTTTTTCTCCTGAACTATATCTATCCCACATCCGCTTGAAAAGACGCTCAAGATTCCGGGCATAAGTCTTGCAATCGAACAGCGGTGATTCAGTGCGTGCCTTCCACACACTAGCACGTGTTGCTTTCAAGCTGTTAAGAAGAATTTGTAATACCCATTAGAAAAATATGAAAATTGTTCCCCTGAATGAAATTTGGTTGATGTTAAAAGTAAACTTCCTAAATATCCCCCAAAACTCTTACAGATGCTTATATGAACCCACAACACAAAAGTGGTAGTTCGCAAAGCAAACACAAACACTACAAAGGCAGAGTGTACTTGCAATACACTGCTGGGCTAACTGATTTGTAAACAATGGACAGGACGTCTGTTTTTTACAGAACTTTTTATCCTTGTTACAATAATGACAGTCATAATTACCTGTCATCGTTTCTTGCTTCCATTATTCCGTTATATCAAAGGTTTACTCTAAGCTTGCCTGAAATGCTCTACATAACTACGGGCTTTCAACATGCATTAAAGTGTCGCCCATTTCTGTATAAACAATGTATAATTTTTAAATAAACTGGTATTGTATTGTAATTTGACTATAAAAACCAATGCCTAAATCACCATAAATAATCTTTATTTTTTTTTAGAAATTAGTGTACCTTATTTGTATAGTCAAACTATATTCTGCTTAAATACACTTAATACTAAAATCACTCAAACACTGTATATAGCAAGTAATCCAAGTAAAAAAAAACCAAGTTTCTGGAAAAAAAAAATAAAAAATAAAAATGTGCAGTCAAACCCCCAAATTCACTGGCTTTTTAATTCATGTGCTTTTGTTATGCAACTGTTTACTAAATGGTCTCCAGCAAAATGTGAATGTATGTATATGTGTGTGTGGGGGTGTGGTGTGTGGGGGTGTGGTGTGGTGTGTGGGGGTGTGGTGTGTGGTGGTGTGGTGGTGTGGTGTGTGGTGGTGTGGTGTGTGGGGGTGTTGTTGTGTGAGGGTGTGGTGTGTGGGGGTGTGGTGTGTGGGGGTGTGGTGTTGTGTGTGGGTGTGGTGTTGTGTGTGTGTGTGGTGTGGTGTGTGGGTGTGGTGTGGTGTGTGGGGGTGTGGTGTGTGGGGGTGTGGGGGTGTGGTGTGTGGGGGTGTGGTGTGTGGTGGTGTGGTGTGTGGTGGTGTGGTGTGTGGGGGTGTGGTGTGTGGGGGTGTGGTGTGGGGGGTGTAGTGTGTGTGGGGGTGTGTTCTGTGAGGATGTGGTGTGTTGGGGTGTGGTGTGTGGGGGTGTGGTGGTGTGGTGTGTGGGGGTGTGGTGTGTGGGGGTGTGGTGGTGTGGTGTGTGGGGGTGTGGTGTGTGGTGTGTTGGGGTGTGGTGTGTGGGGGTGTGGTGTGTGGGGGTGTGGTGGTGTGGTGTGTGGGGGTGTGGTGTGTGGTGTGTGGGGGTGTGGTGTGTGGGGGTGTGGTGTGTGGGGGTGTGGTGTGGCATGTGTGGTGTGTGTGGTGTGTGTGTGGTGTGTGTGGTGTGTGTGGTGTGTGTGTGGTGTGTGTGTGTGTGTGGTGTGTGTGTGTGGTGTGTGGTGTGTGTGGTGTGTGTGTGTGGTGTGTGTGGTGTGTGTGTGTGGTGTGTGTGGTGTGTGTGTGTGGTGTGTGTGGTGTGTGTGTGTGGTGTGTGTGTGTGGTGTGTGTGTGTGGTGTGTGTGTGTGGTGTGTGTGTGTGGTGTGTGTGTGTGGTGTGTGTGTATGTATGTGGTGTGTGTATGTGGTGTGTGTATGTGGTGTGTGTATGTGGTGTGTGTATGTGGTGTGTGTATGTGGTGTGTGTATGTGGTGTGTGTATGTGGTGTGTGTATGTGGTGTGTGTATGTGGTGTGTGTGTATGTGGTGTGTGTATGTGGTGTGTATGTGGTGTGTATGTGGTGTGTATGTGGTGTGTGTGTATGTGGTGTGTGTGTATGTGGTGTGTGTGTATGTGGTGTGTGTGTATGTGGTGTGTGTGTATGTGGTGTGTGTGTATGTGGTGTGTATGTGGTGTGTGTGTATGTGGTGTGTGTGTATGTGGTGTGTGTGTATGTGGTGTGTGTGTATGTGGTGTGTATGTGGTGTGTATGTGGTGTGTGTGTATGTGGTGTGTGTGTATGTGGTGTGTATGTGGTGTGTGTGTGTGTGTGTGTATGTGGTGTTTGTGTTTGTGTGTGTGTTTGTGGTGTGTGTTTGTGGTGTGTGTTTGTGGTGTGTGTTTGTGGTGTGTGTTTGTGGTGTGTGTTTGTGGTGTGTGTTTGTGGTGTGTGTTTGTCGTGTGTGTTTGTGGTGTGTGTTTGTGGTGTGTGTTTGTGGTGTGTGTTTGTGGTGTGTGTTTGTGGTGTGTGTTTGTGGTGTGTGTTTGTGGTGTGTTTGTGGTGTGTATATAGGGGGGAGGGGGGTCAAACATTGAAATTAAAAACTAATCACAGGATTTTGTTCAAAATGTTAGTTAATAGATCTCTCACATCAAAATCTATTTTAACTAAACTGAAAGTGAGGTTTACAAAAACAGAGGGCCTCAAATATGTTAAGCTCTTTACCAACAAGAACTGCATAAATAAGAGTCCCTTCTCATGCCAATCAACATTATTTGTTGCTGGCATCTCATCCGTTTGACATGAATGGAGTTCTACAGATAATTCAGATTTTTCCATAAAATAGAATATTTGAATTCCCCCATCACTATCATCCAAGATAATGGGAATGCAACAGAGCCCACAAACTGAAAAACATTGGATAGACTGCCATCAACATGTAGGTCACCTTCCCAAGATAAGAATAAGCAATCATGATAAATGAAGAAACTGCGTATTTCTTTCAATACATCTTTAATCATAAATAACAAAAAGGCACAATACCGTGACTGGAACAATACACAAATAACCCGCACATAAAAGAGAGAAGCTTACGACGACGTTTCGGTCCGACTTGGACCATTGACAAAGTCAATGGTCCAAGTCGGACCGAAACGTCGTCATAAGCTTCTCTCTTTTATGTGCGGGTTATTTGTGCATCTTTAATCATGCTTATTTATAAACCTTAATATACATAAATATGCAGCTCTATAGTATGAAGAAGCAGAAAACTAGTATTAATTTATACAAATAAAGTTCTAAGCAAACTGAACACAAACATTATGAGGCCAAAAATATAAAATGATTACATAACAAGAAACTCTTGGGGAAAATGGCTGAACTTACTATTCTCTATCATTTCCTAGTCTCGTGGCAATATCTTCATATTCTTGGCGTGTGGTAGCCACAAGTTCAGGAGTTCCCAGACAATGGAGTTGTGAGGCTGCAACACGCGAAGCTAGCGTTTCTCCTGATAAGGTGATCATGGGAGTGCCTGCCCATAATACATCCATTCCTGGGGAAAATTCATTATTAAATATGAATGTGTTCAAATTATAAACACACTTAAGTAAAACGTGAAGTTTTAACTCGTAGCCCAGGAACCTTCTGCCAACTAAGACAGTATCACTCGTGTCCCATCACTATACAAAGGGGTTTGAGCCTTAGCTCTTGAGCTTGCCTCTTTAAATTCTCAAATGAACAATACAAAATAGCTTATTTGCCTTCAAGCCCTGAACAGTCAATGTGTACTTTATCATTGCCTGAATTATTCCTCCAATTCACCACTCATAATATTACTCACATGAAGTTCCACATTTTAAACATTCTGTAGCAAAGAAATATAAGTTTAAAGCAAAAAACTTATATGGGAAGATTGTAATTTAAAGGGTCATATGAATTATGTCTTCATACTTCTGGCAAAACAACTATTTTTCACATTCTGTGATCCACACCCGTAATTCAACCACTGTCATCGGTAGTGTTAGCCAATTTAGACAAAAGGAGAAATTTTCCCACCATTTATGACAAAGGGGGTGCTGGATTTTTAGTTAGGGAAGCACAGTGTGGGAAGAGTGGTATTCATACCAGACAAATGCTTTTTCCCAGGTATTAACCCTTTCAGGGTTTCGGCCGTACTAGTACGGCTTACGCACCAGGGTTTTTGACGTACTAGTACGCCTAAATTCTAGCGCCCTCAAATCTAATGAGAGAAAGCTGGTAGGCCTACATATGAAAGAATGGGTCTATGTGCTCAGTGTGCATGGTATAAAAAAAATCCTGCAGCACACAGTGCGTAATGAGAAAAAAAAAAAATTTTGACCATGTTTTTGGATTAAAACAGTGACTTTGCAATGTATTTTCGTATGGTATTTATTGTTGTTTTCTAGTTTTCCTGGTCTCTTTTTATAGAATGGAAGACATTTTACAGAAATTGAGATGATTTTGATTGGTTTTACAATGAAAAGTACCTTGAAATTGAGCTCAAAGTAGCAGAAATGTTTGATTTTTACCAAAGTTCAAAAGTAAACAAATCATGCCATGCGTCCAATACACGTCAATTGGCGAGTCTAATATTCTTTCACAAGTGCACTGATATTATTTACACCATTTTTACACTAATGCAGTAGTCTGCATAACAGTAAATCTTCTATTTTTTGTGAGAATAAAAATTCAAAATGGAAAGCAAAAGAATGTAAGAGGGGCGTGGGGTCATGACTAACGAACAGAGGAAATGTTATTTTAGTGCCAGGAATGTCTTTCTTGTTTATTCTGGACCCTATTCAGAAATTGGCATTTTTTGAAATTTGTGTGAAATTGGCAAAATTGCTAAATTCTGACCACTGTATTGGATAGTTGAAATTGGTAAATGGGTGGTTTCTTGTACTCATTAGAGACCCAAAATGGAGTTTTAACGAAATAGTTATGATTTTTGTCGACTAGTACACAGGAATTGGCCGAAAATAGGGCTCAAAGTGGGCAAAATTGCCAATGCGTAAACATCGTTGAGACCACTAACATCGCGAGAGCATAATTCCCTAAGTTTTCCATCAAATTTCATACTTTTGGTGTCATTATGATCTGAAAAAATTCTCTATCTTTTCATAAGAATTTTTTTTTTTTTTTTTGAAATATGGCCGACCCTGAGAACGAGTCTCTGAGAGGGCCTGTCGATCCTGAAAGGGTTAATCGCTCAAACCACACACCACTGCAATTAGGTAACTCAGTATTAAGTAGGACCCTACCTTGGTAGAGAAAAAAAAATTAACTAAAGAAACTATCCAGAAGTAAGTCAGACTAGTGTAAAAACCTAAAATTGCCCCTACCAAAATCTTATCAAACTTGGACTTTAAAAAGACTAGATAATCTAGCACAATATATTATCAGGAAACTTATGAAAGAAGTTCAGCCAAGTCCTGTTTATTCCAGTGTTGCAACATCTTCATGATAAGAATACCAACAAAAACAGTTACTGAAGTAACCTTAACTAAATGAGGTATTAAATATGATATCACTCTAAATGGTCCATTATTTTATTATTATTATTATTATATTCATCAAGCATTAAACCTGTAAGGGTCACACTACTTGAGAAATGTAATGTAAATAATCACAGAAATGGGAGGCCAGCTCCAATTCCTTGTACCAAGTCTTTCACCCTCGAGTCTATATGGTCAAAAGCAAGGTATCTGACTAACTGAATTTTATGAATAATGGGTGTTAATAGTAGCATAACAAAGCCTACCACTTGCATACGTATATGCAAATGGGAAATTTAAACTTGTTTATTCCAAACATCTGAACAAACTATATAGTACACACACAAAACAAGACAACAGTGAATAATACCTGTAGTATGGCCATTGCATAATGGTGTATCTAAGCAAACATCCGCTAACTGTCCTCTGCGGACATGCTCCTCTTTGGCAGCAACATTAGAAAAGATGATTCGTCCTGGTCCAACTCCAAGGTGTTGTGCTTGGGAAAGAATATTGGCTTCTCCATGAGCAGGAAACCGTAACAGCCATACGACTGATTTTGGTACACGCTTTAAAATCTGATGAAAAAGATGCTTGTTATTTAAACAGCACAAATGTAAAGTAATTCTTCCAAAAATTTGTCACAGTTGCTTTTTGCTGATGATATTGTACTTATGGGAGATTCTAAAGAAAAATTGCAAAGGTTAGTGGATGAGTTTGGGAGTGGGTGTAAAGGTAGAAAGTTGAAAGTGAACATAGAAAAGAGTAAGGTGATGAGGGCATCAAATGATTTAGATAAGAAAAATTGGATATCAAATTGGGGAGGAGTATGGAAGAAGTGAACGTTTTCAGATACTTGGGAGTTGATGTGTCGGTGAATGGATTTATGAAGGATGAGGTTAATCATTGAATTGATGAGGGAAAAAAGGTGAGTGGTGTGTTGAGGTATATGTGGAGACAAAAAACATTATCTATGGAGGCAAAGAAGGGAATGTATGAAAGTATAGTAGTACCAACACTCTTATATGGGTGTGAAGCTTGGGTTGTGAATGCAGCAGCGAGGAGGCAGTTGGAGGCAGTGGAGATGTCCTGTCTAAGGACAATGTGTGGTGTAAATACTATGCAGAAAATTTGGAGTGTGGAAATTAGAAGGTGTGGAGTTAATAAAAATATTAGTCAGAGGGATGAAGAGGGGTTGTTGAGGTGGTTTGGTCATTTAGAGAGAATGGATCAAAGTAGAATGACATGCAGAGCGTTTAAATCTGTAGAGGAAGGAAGGCAGGGTAGGGGTTGTTCTTGAAAAGGTTGGAAGGGGTAAGGGAGGTTTTGTGGGCAAGGGGTTTGGACTTCCAGCAAGCGTGTTAGATAGGAGTGAATGAAGACAAATGGTATTTGGGACCTGACGAGCTGTTGGAGTGTGAGCAGAGTAATATTTAGTGAAGGGATTCAGGGAAACCGGTTATTTTATATAACCGGACTCAAGTCCTGGAAATGGGAAGTACAATGCCTGCACTCTAAAGGAGGGGTTCGGGATATTAGCAGTTTGGAGGGATATGTTGTGTATCTTTATTGGTACAGTGGTCCCCTGCTTTTCGTAGTTCCCGGCAATCGTAAAATTCGCAAATCATAGGGGTATTTTCGTATAAACATGGACTCGCTTTTCATAGGTTGACTCGCGAGTCGTAGTTCGTCCGGGACGTGTACCCACGGAGTGAGCCGGGGCAGCAGCCAGTCTGGCATTGTTTACCAGTGAGCGAAGGTCCCCTCACGTGCTCCAGCGAAATATTTCATAATATTCCATTTATTTTAGTGCTTGCAAGTACTAAATAAGGTACCATGGCTCCAAAGAAAGCTCCTAGTGCCAAGCCTGTGGTAAAGGTGAGAAATACGATTGAATTTAAGAAAACCATCATTGAACAATATGAAAGTGGTACAAGTGCGGCCGAACTGGCCAGGATGTATAAGAAACCCTACACAACCTTATGTTCCATAGTGGCCAAGAAAAATGAAATAAAGGATGCTGTTGTTGCAAAGGGAGTAACTATGCTGACAAAAAATGAGATCACCAGTACTGGAAGAGGTTGAGAAGTTATTATTGGTGTGGATAAATGAGAAACAATTAGCAGGAGATACTCTTATGACTTCGATTATTTGTGAAAAGGCTAGGCAGTTGCATGAAGATTTGGTAAAGAAATTCCCTGCAAATAGTGGTGAAGTGAGTGAATTTAAGGCCAGCAAAGGCTGGTTTGAGAGATTTAAGAACCGTACTGGCATACACAGTGTGGCAAGGCATGGTGAGGTTGCCAGTTCGGACCACAAGGCGGCTGAAAAATATGTGCATGAATTCCAGGAGTACATAGAGGCTGAAGGACTGAAACCTGAACAAAAGTTCAATTGTGATGAAACAGGCCTCTTTTGGAAGAAAATGCCAAAGAGGACCTTCATTACACAAGAGGAAAAGGCAATGCCAGGACACAAGCCTATGAAAGACAGGCTGACGCTAATGTTCTGTGCTAATGCTAGTGGGGATTTCAAAGTGAAGCCATTACTAGTGTACCATTCTGAAAATCCCAGTGTGTTCAGGAAAAACAATGTTATGAAGAGTAAATTGTGTGTGTTTTGGAAATCTAATAGTAAGGAATGGGTCACGAGGGAAATTTTCGTCGAGTGGTTCAATGAAGTGTTTGGCCCTAGTGTGAAGGAGTATCTCCTGGAAAAGAAATTGGATCTCAAGTGCCTGCTAGTAATGGACAATGCACCTGCTCATCCTCCAAACTTGGATGACCTAATTTTCGAGGAGTTTGGGTTCATCACAGTAAAGTTCTTGCCCCCAAATACCACTCCTCTCCTCCAACCCATGGACCAGCAGGTTATTGCAAACTTTAAAAAACTCTACACAAAAGCAATGTTTCACAGGTGCTTGACTGTGACCACAGACACTCACTTGACCCTAAGGGAATTTTGGAGAGAACACTTCAGCATCCTCCACTGCATAATCCTTATAGGTATGGCTTGGGAGGGAGTGACTACCAGGACTTTGAACTCTGCCTGGAGAAAACTGTGGCCAGATTGTGTCGACAAGAGGGATTTTGAAGGATTTGGGACTGACCCTAATGAGCCTATGTCTGTAGTAAAATCAATTGTGGCACTGGGGAGTTCCATGGGGTTGGATGTGAGTTTGGAGTATGTGGAAGAATTGGTGGAAGACTACAATGAAGAGCTCACCACTGAGGAGCTGCAAGAGCTTCAGCAGGAAGAGCAACACATCGCAGCTCAGAATCTTGCTGCAGAGGAGGAAGAGAGATGGAAGAAGGTGCTTTCTTCAGAAATTAAAGAGATTTTTACTATGTGGGGTAAAATGGAAAGCTTTATGGAGAAACATCACCCTAACAAGGTTGTTGCAAGCCAGGTTGGCAACATGTACAGTGACAAAGTCTTGGGCCATTTTAGGGAAGTGTTAAAGAGACGCCAGAAACAGAGCTCTCTCCACAGTTATTTTGTGAGACAGGACTCCAGTGACTCAAGGTGGTCCTAGTGGCATTAAGAAACAGAGAAGAGAAGCAACCCCAGAAAAGCAAATGGTACCTGAGGTGTTGATGGAAGGGGATTCCCCTTCCAAACTATAAACAATCCACTCTCTCTCCTCCTCCAGTCTCCCATACACTAAGAAGAATCTCCAATAAAGGTAAGTGTTATGCTGTTAATGTTTCATTCATCATTTCTCATTGTATTGTTTATGTACTACATGTATATTTCATGTTAAAATTTTTTTTGTTTTAATACTTCTGGGTGTCAGGAACGGATTAATTGTATTTACATTATTTCTTATGGGGAAAATTGATTCGTAAATCGTAAATTTCGTTTATAGTAACAGCTCCAGGAACGGATTAATTACGAAAAACGAGGGACCACTGTATATGCTTCTAAGCTGTTGTATTCTGAGCACCTCTGCAAAAACAGTGATTATGTGTGAGTGAGGTGAAAGTATTGAATGATGATGAAAGTATTTTCTTTTTGAGGATTTTTTTTGGGTCACCCTGCCTCGGTGGGAGACGGCCGACTTGTTAAAAAAAAAAAAAATTAAGTGTGAATAATAGCAAGTGTTTCTTTTTCAGTGGGAGACGGCCAGCAAGTTAAAGAAAAAAAAATTAACAAATAGCAAATTTTCTTACATTGCACCACATCTGAAGAGTTGATGGATCAATCTTATACAACTGGTTGAAGTTGCAGTAGATAACAGCATCTTCTGGTAAGCCATACTGTTTGCGTGTTGTAATCAGAATATTTTTGGGAGGTTCTTCTCCAGTAGCAGCCTTTGTGTTCATTTGTGTAGTGGCCAGGCCATTCTGTACAACCAGCCCATTTACAGTAGCTTGAGCCAAACCAGTCTGAATCATTGACTGGAAGTATGAGTAAAAATTAGAATGTATATAAAAAATTTGCAAAAAGCTTTATAATATTCCTTCCATGATTATAAACTTTATTACAATATTATATAGTGAATAAATCCCTTTTCAAGGTTAAGTATCAAACACATGTGAAACTCACAAACCAACAAAGCCAATGCAATAATATCAACTTATTAACATGTGACCAACATCATGACTCTTAACTTAAATACAAATACTGTAATGTATTTACTTCAATAGGTGCTGTTGTAGGAAGCTGAGCAACTGTTACTGCTACTTCAACTGATTCCTTTGTAGTAGCAGGCTTCACCACTTCTTTAACAGTTAACACCTCGGCATTTTCAATTACAGGGTTGAGGTCCGTAGTGTTCATTAATGCCACAGTATCCTTGATGGAATCTCTATTTAATAATTTAGGGTTGTCCTGCAAAAAGTAATACAATATTTTAGACAGTCATAAAAGTGAAAAAGCATCTTAATTTTTTTTTTTTTTACATTTTGAACACAATGTTGGAGGATACGAATGGTACGCTTTGGCCTATCAATAACTCACTGCAGTGTTCTTTCTTTGTTGGATTACTAAAACTTCACCTCAGCACTACTGTTATGACCAAGGTCATAATGAAATTAATTTATATGTATTATCCACTTAATATTATACTCGGGGTTTCTTTAATATTAGCTAAATTAAAGATTCCACTAGTTTATAATATTATCTGATTTAGGAATATACCCAGGTATGATTAAATAAATAAATAAATAAATAAATAAATAAATAAATAAATAAATAAAGGTTAAGAGAGTGGTGAAGCAATGTAAAAAGAGAGCAAATGAGAGACTGGGTGAGATGTTATCAACAAATTTTGTTGAAAATAAGAAAAAGTTTTGGAGTGAGATTAACAAGTTAAGAAAACCTAGAGAACAAATGGATTTGTCAGTTAAAAATAGGAGAGGAGAGTTATTAACCCTTTGAGGGTTTTCGTCGTACTAGTACGTCTTACGCGTAGGGGTTTTTGACGTACTAGTACTCATAAATTCTAGCGACCTCAAATCTAGTGGGAGAAAGCTGGTAGGCCTTCATATGAAAGAATGGGTCTATGTGGTCAGTGTGCACAGTCTAAAAAAAATCCTGCAGCACACGGTGCATAATGAGAAAAAAAAAACTTTTTCCATTTTTTTTTAATAAATCAGCGACTTTGCAGTGTATTTTCGTATAGTATTTATTGTTGTATTCTAGTTTTCTTGGTCTCATTTTATAGAATGGAAGACATATTACTGAAATTGAGATGATTTTGACTGGTTTTACAATGAAAGGTGCCTTGAAATTGAGCTCAAAGTAGCAGAAATGTTCGATTTTTACCAAACTTCAAAAGTAAACAAATCGTGCCAAGCGTGCAATACACGTCAACTGGTGAGTCTAATATTCTTTCACAAGTGCACCAATAATATTTATACCATTTTTTACACTAATGCAGTAGTCTGCATAACAGTAAATCTTATATTTTTTGTGAGAATAAAAATTCAAAGTGGAAAGCAAAAGAATATAAGAGGGGCCTTGAGACGTGACTAATGACTAGAGGAAATGTCATTTTAGTGCCAGGAATGTCTTTCTTGTTTATTCTGGACCCTATTCCGAAATTGGCATCTTTTGAAATTTGTGTGAAATTGGCAAAATTGCTAAATTCTGACCACTGTACTGGATAGTTGAATTTATAAATGGGTGGTTTCTTGCACCCATTCGATAGAAAAAATGGAGTTCTAGCGAAATATTCATGTTTTTTGTCGACTAGTACAGTGAAATTGGCCGAAAATGGGGCTCAAAGTGGGCAAAATCGCCGATCCGTAAACATCGCCGAGACCGCTAACTTTGCGAGAGCATAATTCCGTAAGTTTTCTATCAAATTTCAAACTTTTGGTGTCGTTATGATCGGGAAAAGATTCTCTATCTTTTCATAAGAGAAAATAATTTTTTTTTTTTTTTAAATTTGGCCGACCCTGAGAACGAGTTTCGGAGAGGGCCTGTCGACCCTCAAAGGGTTAAATGGAGAGTTAGAGGTATTGGGAAGATGGAGGGAATATTTTGAGGAATTGTTAAATGTTGATGAAGATAGGGAAGCTGTGATTTCGTGTATAGGGCAAGGAGGAACAACATCTTGTAGGAGTGAGGAAGAGCCAGTTGTGAGTGTGGGGGGAGTTCGTGAGGCAGTAGGTAAAATGAAAGGGGGTAAGGCAGCCGGGATTGATGGGATAAAGATAGAAATGTTAAAAGCAGGTGGGGATATAGTTTTGGAGTGGTTGGTGCAATTATTTAATAAATGTATGGAAGAGGGTAAGGTACCTAGGGATTGGCAGAGAGCATGCATAGTTCCTTTGTATAAAGGCAAAGGGGATAAAAGAGTGCAAAAATTATAGGGGGGATAAGTCTGCTGAGTATACCTGGTAAAGTGTATGGTAGAGTTATTATTGAAAGAATTAAGAGTAAGACGGAGAATAGGATAGCAGATGAACAAGGAGGCTTTAGGAAAGGTAGGGGGTGTGTGGACCAGGTGTTTACAGTGAAACATATAAGTGAACAGTATTTAGATAAGGCTAAAGAGGTCTTTGTGGCATTTATGGATTTGGAAAAGGCGTATGACAGGGTGGATAGGGGGGCAATGTGGCAGATGTTGCAAGTGTATGGTGTAGGAGGTAGGTTACTGAAAGCAGTGAAGAGTTTTTACGAGGATAGTGAGGCTCAAGTTAGAGTATGTAGGAAAGAGGGAAATTATTTCCCAGTAAAAGTAGGCCTTAGACAAGGATGTGTGATGTCACCGTGGTTGTTTAATATATTTATAGATGGGGTTGTAAGAGAAGTAAATGCGAGGGTCTTGACAAGAGGCGTGGAGTTAAAAGATAAAGAATCACACACAAAGTGGGAGTTGTCACAGCTGCTCTTTGCTGATGACACTGTGCTCTTGGGAGATTCTGAAGAGAAGTTGCAGAGATTGGTGGATGAATTTGGTAGGGTGTGCAAAAGAAGAAAATTAAAGGTGAATACAGGAAAGAGTAAGGTTATGAGGATAACAAAAAGATTAGGTGATGAAAGATTGAATATCAGATTGGAGGGAGAGAGTATGGAGGAGGTGAATGTATTCAGATATTTGGGAGTGGACGTGTCAGCAGATGGGTCTATGAAAGATGAGGTGAATCATAGAATTGATGAGGGAAAAAGAGTGAGTGGTGCACTTAGGAGTCTGTGGAGACAAAGAACTTTGTCCTTGGAGGCAAAGAGGGGAATGTATGAGAGTATAGTTTTACCAACGCTCTTATATGGGTGTGAAGCATGGGTGATGAATGTTGCAGCGAGGAGAAGGCTGGAGGCAGTGGAGATGTCATGTCTGAGGGCAATGTGTGGTGTGAATATAATGCAGAGAATTCGTAGTTTGGAAGTTAGGAGGAGGTGCGGGATTACCAAAACTGTTGTCCAGAGGGCTGAGGAAGGGTTGTTGAGGTGGTTCGGACATGTAGAGAGAATGGAGCGAAACAGAATGACTTCAAGAGTGTATCAGTCTGTAGTGGAAGGAAGGCGGGGTAGGGGTCGGCCTAGGAAAGGTTGGAGAGAGGGGGTAAAGGAGGTTTTGTGTGCGAGGGGCTTGGACTTCCAGCAGGTATGCACGAGCGTGTTTGATAGGAGTGAATGGAGACAAATGGTTTTTAATACTTGACGTGCTGTTGGAGTGTGAGCAAAGTAACATTTATGAAGGGATTCAGGGAAACCGGCAGGCCAGACTTGAGTCCTGGAGATGGGAAGTACAGTGCCTGCACTCTGAAGGAGGGGTGTAAATGTTGCAGTTTAAAAACTGTAGTGTAAAGCACCCTTCTGGCAAGACAGTGATGGAGTGAATGATGGTTAAAGTTTTTCTTTTTTGGGCCACCCTGCCTTGGTGGGAATCGGTCAGTGTGATAATAAAAAAAAAAAAAAAAAAAAATGAAAAGCAAACATTTTCAGGAACCCATTAAGACTGCATGTTGGGGACCTACTGGAGAAAATAGTATCAAAACTTGGCAGCTGTACAAAACGAACAAGGAACTTACTATAGATTCCAGAAGAACCCTTTCCTGAAGATGAGGGAACATGTTCCTATGATCCCCAACAAAGAAGGTATCAGGCATATAAGCAAGCTTCTCACTGTATTGTGATGCCACTCTTAAAGGTGATGTAACACGATCAGTGATGAGGTAGTCCATAAAAGGAGCTCCACTAGTGCCTGGATATCCCAACCACATAACCTGTAAAATAATTTTTTTGGTAATACTGTACTTTTGTATGGGTGTGAATCATAGCTCGTAAAACTGCAGTGAAGAGGAGGTTAGAGGGAGTTAAAATGTTTAAGATAGATATGTGAAACTAATATTATCCAGAGAATAATGAGCAAAGTAGCTGGGCTAGTGGTGTGACAGATATAATTCAGAGCAGGAAAAGGGGGTTAATTAAGTGTGTATACCTACCTGGATGGGTGCTGGACGAAGGGCAAATATTTCATTGCGAGCTCCTTTTGTGTAACCATTCATGTTCACAAGAATATGAATGCCATCTTGATTTATGCGATCAGCAGCTTTGCCATTGCAGGGAATTTGTGACAGATCAATAAAATGTTCAGCTTCTCTGCTAATTTTACTCCTTGAAGAAAAAATATTTTTATTAATAATAAAAACAAATTGGGATTTGAGATTTTTAAATATTTCTCCTCTCAGTAAATACATAAGCCCTCGCACACAAAGGTATAAATGCACCAACAACGATAAAGAAATACTAAAGTGTATATGCATCATTGATAGGACGATAATCTGGCAAGAAGCAGGTAGAGGGACAAGGCCAGGAGCCGAGATTCGACCCCTGAAACCACATACATGTATATACAAAACAGGCAAATTATGGAATAGCTTTGTTACCTAAATGCAGTACTATCATCAGGACTCAGAGCATAGCAGTATATCTCCACCCTAGACCTATCATGCAGGCCAGGTATACTCTGCATTAGGTGTGATGTTGGATGGTTGCCAAAGTCAGAAGATACATATCCCACGCGCACACGCCCATCAGGTGTCAATTCCGAAGGATATTTATATGGCTGTTTGTGTAGCACATTAATCTGCAGAAAGAATTTGGTAATCAGAATAAAGTTCAGATTTACTAAAGGCAACATAAGATGTGTTTTTCTGTATAATAAAATGAGTTATTTTCTCATTCCCCTCATAATTTCTGCATGTAGTGCAAGTGCAAGATAGTATGTCAAGATAAACATGATCAAATTGATTGGAGTTAGCCTTAATCTACAAAAGATCTTGTCAATGCTGACAAGTGGTTTTAAGGGTCTGCTGCACTGTTGCAAGGAGAGTAAGGTAAAAATGACAAAGGGAATCAGGAAAATGAGTTAAGCAGACTTCCGAGTCCTGAAGGTGGAGCCTACAGTGCCTGCATTTTGGAGGAGGAGAGAGGATGTTGCAATTTGAAGAATAATTTGAATTGTGGTGCCCGTGCACTTCTTGCAAGTCAGCTATTTCATGAATGATGGTGAATGTAAAGGCATGACTCGATAGTACAGCGTTTCACTTTAGAGTGCCTCACTAATACGGCACTCTTAATTTTTTTTTTTTCAACAGATCAGCTGTCTTCCACCGAGGCAGGGTGACCCAAAAAGAAAAACTCCCCAAAAAGAAAATATTTTCATCATCATTCAACACTTTCACCTCACTTATACATACCTTTGATATACCTCTGAAGAGTTTCAAGAGTTTATCTACTCTCTGAGCCCAGCCATGGGTCAGACTCGCCTGCTTCCCTGGTCAACCAGGCTGTTGCTGCTGGAGGCCAGCTGCCCCACATATCCACAGCCTGGTTGATCTGGCACCTGGTGAAGATACTTGTCCAGTTTCCTCTTGAAGGCTTCTACACTTGTTCCAGCAGTGTTTCTGATATCTTCTGGTAAGATGTTGAAAAGTCTGGGACCCTGGATGTTGATACAGTGTTCCCTTATTGTCCCCACCGCAGAGGCACCCAGATACAACAGTATAGAAGCACATACAGGTCTCCCTCAACATTCGCGAAGGTTAGGGGATAAAGAGCCTTGCGAATGTTGAAATATTGCGAATGTTTGGTGCCCTTATATATTGTAGGGAAATATAATACAATACTGTTTCCTTAACTTGTTGAACCATGAACAATCATAAAATACATGAAAACATAGTAAAATATTGTACTATATACATACATGTTATGGTTTAATAACATGTTATTATTTTTCTTTACCAAATGGTTGGCACTAGTAAGTTTCTTTGGGCCCATGGTTAATTATGTAGCAGTCGCACTCAATCTACAAGCACCAAAGACAATGAATTATTGTGAAATGTTTGGAAGAGCGAGGAGGCTAATGCTCACTTCAGCATAAACAAAGCCAAACTGACTCACGATGCCTCCCACCACTGCTTCAATCCTAGTATTTTTGTACAATTTCCTTCTTCAATGCTATCATATTATTATTATTAACAACATATATTATTATTATTAACAACATGCATTATTATTATTAATATGTATGTTATTAAATACCACTGACTCAACCGCTGCCTTGACCACTGTCTCTACCAGTGCCTCCACTACTGCAGTCGCACTCAATCTACAAGCACCAAACACAATGAATTATTGTGAAATGTTTGGAAGAGCGCAGAGGCTAATGCTCACTCCAGCATAAACAGAGCCAAACTGACTCACGATGCCTCCACTACTGCTTCAACCCTCATATTTTTGTACAATTTCCTTCAATTCTATTGTATTATTATTTATTACTGTTATTATTATTAGCAGTAGTAGAAATGTTCGATTCTTTGCCGTGTTCAGGAGTAAACAAATGATGTCACTGTCCAATACCTGTCCGAATGGCCATTCTAATATGCAGTCATGAACGGGCTGACATTATTTATACTGTAGTTTAATAGCAAATAATGAACAAACAAAACACTCACCACACTGAGTGGCAGGCGGGATGACTGCCAGTTGCTGGGGTCAGAGGGAGGGTAGTAGGGATACATGGGTGGCAGGTAACTTAAATATCATTTGGCGGCTGGGAATTCGCAAATTTGTGAATCCCATGAAAGTTGAAAACACGAATGTTGAGGGAGACCTGTATAAAGATATACAGTAGGGCCCCACTTAATTGGCAGGTTAGGTTCCAGGCTACTGCCGGAAAGCTGACCTCCATTTTTTTCCTTTTATAAATGCATATAAATGCCAGATAAAAGTTTACACTAACATATATTAAGTTAGCAACAGAACCAGGCATTAAAAAGTAAAATGCACACACAGTACACTCATTATTTACCTCAAAATATTTGTAGTCTTAATGTAGGGCAAAAGGTGAGTAGTATTTACTTTAAGAAGTCAGGTGTGGTAGCCCTCCTGTCAACCCCACCCACACATACTATACTACGATGCTGAAAGCTCCCTAGAGCGATAAAATGCATATACAATACAGGCATTACTTACCTTAAAATATTTGTAGTCTTAATGTAGGGCGAGAAGTGAAAAGCATTTATGTGCAAGTAAGGTATAAAATACCGGCAATATGAAAGTTACCTGGAGTTTACCTGGAGTTTACCTGGAGAGAGTTCCGGGGGTCAACGCCCCCGCGGCCCGGTCTGAGACCAGGCCTCCTGGTGGATCAGAGCCTGATCAACCAGGCTGTTGCTGCTGGCTGCACGCAAACCAACATACGAGCCACAGCCCGGCTGATCCGGAACTGACTTTAGGTGCTTGTCCAGTGCCAGCTTGAAGACTGCCAGGGGTCTGTTGGTAATCCCCCTTATGTGTGCTGGGAGGCAGTTGAACAGTCTCGGGCCCCTGACACTTATTGTATGGTCTCTTAACGTGCTAGTGACACCCCTGCTTTTCATTGGGGGGATGGTGCATCGTCTGCCAAGTCTTTTGCTTTCGTAGTGGGTGATTTTCGTGTGCAAGTTCGGTACTAGTCCCTCTTAAGACACATTTGCAACATCTGGATATCTTTATTGTAAACGTTTCACCATCCAGTGGCTTTATCAATACAGATTCTAGGACATAATTGGAAGACAGTTGAACTATATACAAAAGATGAGGTAATCAGTCCCTCAGCCTTGGAGTTAGTGTTCACAGCATGGTGGTGGAGGAGAATCTGGAGCAAAGGCAAGAAGACTGGCGGTTATATAGAAGTCAGTGGATAAGGAATTGCAGCAGACGAGGGCATAGTCACTGGTAGGCGGGATTCCCCAGTGGAAGTAGGTCCTTCCCAAAGAGATGGGTTAGTTGTAGCAGCCGTGAAGAAGGTCTTGTAGATGTCCTCTGAACCAAGATTCCATGATGTTGCAGTGTCTGACAAGTTGTGCAAGAAAGGTATAAAATACCGACAATATGAAAGTTAAGACACATTTGCAACATCTGGATATCTTTATTGTAGACGTTTTGCCATCCAGTGGCTTTATCAATACAGATTCTAGGACATAATTGGAAGACAGTAGAACTATATACAGAGGACATCTACAAGACCTTCTTCACGGCTGCTACAACTAACCCATCTCTTAGGGAAGGACCTACTTCCACTGGGGAATCCCGCCTACCAGTGACTATGCCCTCGTCTGCTGCACGTCCTTATCCACTGACGCCTATATAACCGCCAGTCTTCTTGCCTTTGCTCCAGATTCTCCTCCACCACCATGCTGTGAACACTAACTCCAAGGCTGAGGGACTGATTACCTCATCTTTTGTATATAGTTCTATTGTCTTCCAATTATGTCCTAGAATCTGTATCGATAAAGCCACTGGATGGCAAAACGTTTTCAATGAAGATACGTATTCAGATGTTGCAAATGTGTCAACTTTCGAAAAGCATTTATTTGTAGAAAGTCGTGTGGGAGGTATGTCATCCTGCCTGGCCACTTATACCTACTACGACATTAAGCTCCCTAGAGCGATAAAATGCATATACACCTACCATCCGACTTGCGACCTGCTCAACTTACGACCACTCGACTTACTACCATGTTTTTTTTTTTTTGCCAAATTTCTGGGAAATAAACAACTATTTGTGTTGTACACAGTGTTTATCCTAAACCTTACAGTATAAAATACAGTACTAACAGCATAAAAAATAAAGTAAAACATTTTTTTTTTTTTCAACAAGTCGGCCGTCTCCCACCGAGGCAGGGTGACATGAAATACCTAAATAAAACAATAAAATAAAGTCATTACAAAAATGTGATGTTGATATTCAGTAGTAAAGTTCGACTTGCGTCCATTTCGACTTACGACCGGTTTCTCGGAACTGAACTCGGTCGTAAGTCGGAAGGTAGGTAGTACACTCATTAATTACCTTAAAATATATGTAGTCTTAATATTGGGTGAGGTGAGTTTTATTTGTATGAAGTCAGGTTGGGAAGTATGGGTAGCCAAGAAGGCCGGCCCTCCCCACCCCACCCACACATAATATAAACAAACCAAACGACTGCGTTTGGTTTTCGTCACAAGTCCTACAAGTTGCCTGGTTATCACAAGTCCTACAAGTTACCTGGCTACCACAAGTCCTACAAGTTACCTGGCTACCACAAGTCCTACAAGTTACCTGGCTACCACAAGTCCTACAAGTTGCCTGGCTACCACAAGTCCTACAAGTTGCCTGGCTACCACAAGTCCTACAAGTTACCTGGCTACCACAAGTCCTACAAGTTACCTGGCTACCACAAGTCCTACAAGTTACCTGGCTACCACAAGTCCTACAAGTTACCTGGCTACCACAAGTCCTACAAGTTGCCTGGTTACCACAAGTCCTTCAAGTCACCTGGCTACCACATCTCATATTTATGTTAATTTATTCTACTGTAGGGTGTGTTTAGATGGATTAAGCAAAATGTCTATATTAACATTTTATATGATATTTAATGCTCCTTAGTGATTATTATTATTACACACCCTCCCAAACTCGTCCACTAACCTTAGCAACTTTTCTTTAGAATCTCCCATAAGCATAGTATCATCAGCAAAAAGCAACTGTGTAAACTCCCATTTTGTATTTGATTCCCCATAATTTAATCCAACCCCTCTCCCCAACACACTAGCATTTACTTCTTTTACAACCCCATCTATAAATATATTAAACAACCATGGTGATATTACACATCCCTGTCTAAGACCTACTTTTACCGGGAAGTTGTCTCCCTCTCTTCCACACACCCTAACCTGAGCCTCACTATCCTCATAAAAACTCTTTACAGCATTTAGTAACTTACTACTTATTCCATATACTTGCAACATCTGCCACATTCCTCCCCTATCCACTCTATCAAATCCATAAATGCAATGAAAACTTCCCTACCTTTATCTAAATACTGTTCACATATATGCTTCAATGTAAACACTTGATCTACACATCCCCTACCCAATCTAAAGCCTCCTTGCTCATCCGCAATCCTACTCATTGTCTTATCTCTAATTCTTTCAATAATTAACCTACTGTACACTTTTTCTGGTATACTCAGTAAACTTATTCCCCTTTAATTTTTACAATATCTTTTGTCCCCCTTCCCTTTATATAAAGGAACTATACATGCTCTCTGTCAATCCCTAGGTACCTTCCCCTCTTCCATACATTTATTAAAAAAAAAATACTAACCACTCCAACACTACATCCCCCCATGCTTTTAACATTTCTGTCATGATCCCATCAGTTTCAGCTGCTTTACCCCCTTTCATTCTATGTAATGCCTCACGCA
Source organism: Cherax quadricarinatus (assembly GCF_038502225.1). Lineage (NCBI taxonomy): Eukaryota > Metazoa > Arthropoda > Malacostraca > Decapoda > Parastacidae > Cherax > Cherax quadricarinatus. Next base: position 69,218,004 of record NC_091295.1, on the reverse strand, counting down.
CCTCCCCTACACCCACATCCTGCCCTTCTTCACTCCTAAAAGATGTTATACCTCTGTGGCCAGTGCATGAAATTACCGACTCCCTTTCTTCATCGACATTTAAAAGTTCCTCAAAATATTCCCGCCATCTACCCAATACCTCTATTTCCCCATCTACTAACTCCCTTACTCTGTTTTTAACTGACAAATCCATTCGTTCCCTAGGCTTTCTTAACTCGCTTATCTCACTCCAAATTTTTTTCGTATTGTCATCAAAATTTCTTGACAGTGCCTCTCCCACTATCATCTGCTCTCCTTTTGCACTCTCTCACCACTCTTTCCACCTTTCTTTTACTCTCCATATACAGTGGACCCCCGGTTAACGATTTTAATCCGTGCAAGAGGGGTAATTGTTATGCGAAATAATCGTTATGTGAATGAATTTTCCCCATAAGAAATAATGGAAATAAAATTAATCCGTGCAAGACACCCAAAAGTATGAAAAAAAAATTTTTACCACATGAAATATACATTTTCCCACACACAAAGAGAAGGATACATACACAATAGTAGAGTAGTACATGCACAGTATATATTGTGCATGTACTAGTCTACTAAATGAATAAATGACACTTACCTTTATTGAAGATGCAGCAATGACTGATGAGACACTGTGTCCTGGGAGTGCCTTTTCCTCCTGAGTACTGTAGGTCCTGTTTGGCATTTTCTTCCAGAACAGGCCTTATCACACTGTGTATGCCACTACGATTCTTAAATCTCTCAAACCAACCTTTGCTGGCTTTAAATTCACCAATATGAGCACTAGTTCCAGGCATTTTTCCCTGTTCACCTGGGTGTTAGTCGACTTGTGTGGGTTGCATCCTGGGAGACAAGATTAAGGACCCCAATGGAAATAAGTTAGACAGTCTTCGATGACACTGACTTTTTTGGGTTATCCTGGGTGGCAAATCCTCTGGGGTTAATTGTTTCTTGGTATTCTCAATAAGCCACACCAACAACGGTGCTACAGCAGCAGCAGCAGCAGCAGCTGACAGTGCAGCAGCAGCAGCAGCAGCAGCTGACAGTGCAGCAGCAGCAGCAGCTGTACCACCAATAGTAGCGATGGTTGATTGGGGTTTATTATACAACCTGGCCAGCTCGGAGACATGCACTCCACTTTCATACTTATCAATGATCTTTTTCTTCATCTCTATTGTAATTCTCACCCTTATCTCTCTCTCCAGGTATTGCTGTAGGGTTGGCACTAGAAGCTTTCTTGGGGCCCATGGTCACTTATTTTCCAGAAAAAGCACCGAAAACACTGTAATAATACGAAATATTCCGATTGTATGCTTGGATGTTACCGCGGAGGCTGGCTGGTAAACAATGCCACCGGCGGAACATGTGAGCGTGGCTCAGGCCGCACATTGGACGCGTCTCGGACGAAAATCGGTAAGCGGGTTTTTAAGCGGTATGTGAGGCAAAATTTTTGCAATTAAAGTAAGCGGTATGCGAAATAATCGCTATGTGATGCCATCGTTATGCGGGGGTCCACTGTACTCTGTTCTTCTTATAACACTTATGCTTTGTAAAAACCTGTATGTAAAGTAAAAGGACACAAGTGCAACTAATATGATATTTTTATTGTGGCAATGTTTCCCTTTCCAAGAGCTTTGTCAAGCCGTTGTAAAAACCTGTCATAAGCCACCTTTTTTCTCTTGTATCACACCTATGACTTCATCATGCCTCCAATCACTCCTCTTTCCTCCTGCACTCACCCTCCTATAGCCACAAACTTCTGACCCACATTCTAATACTGCATTTTTAAAACTATTCCAACCCTCTTCAACCCCCCCACTACTCATACTTGCACTAGCCCACCTTTCTGCCAATAGTTGCTTATATCTCACCCTAACTTCATCCTCCCTTAGTTTATATACTTTCACCTCTCTCTTATTTGTTGTTGCCATTTTCCTTAGGTCCCATCTACCTCTTACTCTAACTGTAGCTACAACTAAATAATGATCAAATATATCAGTTGCCCCTCTATAAACATGTACATCCTGAAGCCTACCAATCGACCTTTTATACACCAATACATAATCTAACAAACTACTTTCATTGCATGCTATATCATACCTTGCATACTTATTTATCCTCGCTCCCTATTTTCATTTACCTCTGGCACCCAAAATTTACCTACTACTCCCTCCATATTTTTACCCACTTTAACATTGAAATCCCCATCCACAAGTACTCTCACACTTGGTTCAAAACTTCCTATGCACTTACTCAACATTTCCCAAAATCTCTCTCTCTCCACTTCACTTCTCTTCTCCAGGTGCATAAATACTTACTATAACCCAATTGTCACATCCAACCCTTATTTTACTCCACATAATCCTTGAATTAATACATTTATATTCCCTCTTTCCTTCAACATTATTGCTACTCCTTTAGCTCTAATTCTATTTGAAACCCCTGACCTAATCCCATTTATTTCTCACCCACTGAAACTCTCCCACCCCCTTCAGCTTTGTTACACTTGAAGCCAGGACATCCAGCTTCTCATTCATAACATCCACAATCATCTCTTTCTTATCATTTGCACATCCACACACATTCAAACATCTCACTTTGACGGTTTTCTTCTTTTTCTTTTTAGTAGGCTATACGGGAAAAGGGGTTGCTAGCCCATTGTTCCCGGCATTTTAGTTGACTTTTACAACTCACATGGCTTGTGGAGGAAAGATTCTTATTCCACTTCCCCATGGATATAAAAGGAAAAGCAATAAGAACAAGAACTATTTATTTTTTATTAATACATCGGCCGATTCCCACCAAGGCAGGGTGGCCTGAAAAAGAAAAACTTTCATCATCATTCACTCCATCACTGTCTTGCCAGAGGGATGCTTTACACTACAGTTATAAAACTGCAACACTAACACCCCTTCTTCAGAGTGTAGACACTGTACGTCCCATCTCCAGGACTCAAGTGTGGCCTGCCAGTTTCCCTGAATCCTTTCATAAATGTTACTTTGCTCACACTCAAACAGCACATCAAGTATTAAAAACCATTTGTCTCCATTCACTCCTATCAAATATGCTCATGTATGCTTGCTGGTAGTTCCAGCCTCTCGCACACAAAACTTCCTTTACCCCCTCCCTCCAACCCTTAATAGGCCGACTGCTACCCCGCCTTCCCTCCACTACAGATTTATACACTCTCCAAGTCATTCTGTTTTGTTCCATTCTCTCTACATGTCTGAACCACCTCAACAACCCCTCCTCAGCCCTCTGGATAATAGTTTTGGTAATCCCACACCTCTTAATTTCCAAACTACGAATTCTCTGCATTATATTCACACCACATTGCCCTCAGACATGACATCTCCACTGCCTCCAGCCTTCACCTCGTTGCAACATTCATCACCCATGCTTCACAATACTCTCATGCATTCCCCTCTTTGCTTCCACGGACAAAGTTCTTTGTCTCCACAGACTCATAAGTGCACCACTCACTCTTTTCCCTTCATCAATTCTGTGATTCACCCCATCCTTCATAGACATCTGCTGACACGTCCACTCCTAAATATCTGAATACATTCACCTCCTCCATACTCTCTCCCTCTAATCTGATATCCAATCTTTCATCACCTAATGTCTTTGTTATCCTCATAACCTTACTCTTTCCTATATTCACTTTTAATTTTCTTCTTTTACATACCTTACCAATTTCATTCACCAACCTATGCAACTTCTCTGCAGAATCTCCCAAAAGCACCGTGTCATCAGCAAAGAGCAACTGTGACAACTCCCACTCTGTTTGACTATCTTTTAACTCCACACCTCTTGCCAAGACCCTAGCATTCACTTCTCTTACAACCCCATCTATAAATGTATTGAACAACCACGGTGACATCACACATCTTTGTCTAAGGCCTACTTTTACTGGGAAATAATCTCCCTCTCTCCTACATACTCTAACCTGAGCCTCGCTATCCTCGTAAAAACTCTTCACTGCTTTCAGTAACCTACCTCCTATACCATACACCTGCAACATCTGCCACATTGCCCCCTCTCTACCCTGTCATATGCCTTTTCCAAATCCATAAATGGCACAAAGACCTCTTTAACCTTATCTAAATACTGTTCACCTATATGTTCCACTGCAAACACTTTCCTAAAGCCTCCTTGTTCATCTGCTATCCTATTCTTAATTCTTTCAATAGTAACTACCATGCACTTTACCAGGTATACTCAACAGACTTATTTCCCTATAATTTTTGCACTCTCTTTTATCCTGTTTGCCTTTATACAAAGGAACTATGCTTGCTCTCTGCCAATCCCTAGGTACCTTACCCTCTTCCATACATTTATTAAATAATAGCACCAACCACTCCAAAACTATATCCCCACCTGCTTTTAACATTTCTATCTTTATCCCATCAATCGCAGCTGGCCTTTCATTCTACCCACTGCCTCACGAACTTCCCCCATACTCACAAATGGCTCTTCCTCACTCCTACAAGATGTTATTCCTCCTATCTTCATCAACATTTAACAATTCCTCAAAATATTCACTCCATCTTCCCGATACCTCTAACTCTCCATTTAACAACTCTCCTCTCCTATTTTTAACTGTCAAATCCATTTGTTCCCTAGGCTTCCTCAACTTATTTACAAGAGCTATTAAGATAAAATCAAAGAAAACTCAGATAAGTGTGTACACATAAACATGTAATTGTGAGTAGAAGTAACAAGACGTACCTGAAATCTTGCATGTTTATGAGAGAGAGAAAAAAAGACACCAGAAATCCTACCATCATGTAAAACAATTAGAGGCTTTCATCTTACACTCACTTGGCAGGACGGTAGTACCTCCCTGGGTTGTTGCTGTCTACCAACCTACTTAAATTACATTCAAGCTTATTACTTTCGGTCGTGACACTCACATCAGCTAACTGGTGCCATCTTTTTTTAAATTTGATTTTACTTTCATATCTTTTTTCACGACTTTGCACTAGGGTGCATTTAATAAATGATAGTGTAAACATGTTTTTAGACTTTTATATGCACCGGCAGGTGATAAAAAGGTCGAGATTTGCTTTATAGCAGTGGCCTGAAACCTAAACCACCATATTAGTGAGGTATACCTGTACTTCTTATTTGGGTCACCCTGCCTTCTGGAACATAGTCGATGTGGCAAAACAAAACAATATTGTGATAAATAAAAAAAAAAAAAAAAAAGGTAAATTAAACTTGAGTATAAATGAATACTTTACCTTTTCCATACAGAGGTTTGCATGCCTATTAGCAATAGCCTTGCGGTACTCATGGGACAGTGGATATAGCATTGAATGGTGAGGATGCACGGACGGCAGACGATTGCGCTCCAACTGCTCACCAACAATGGCAACTAATTTCTTCATACGAGCATCATAATCAGTCCAGTCACACACAATTTGTAGACAATGTGCAAGATTACAGTAAGCATCTGGGAAATCTGGCTTGAGCTTCAGTGCTGTCCGGTATGACTGTATAAAAAAATTAAGTACGCATCAAAAATGCACTCATTCATAAATTTAAAAAGAACATCTCAACCATAATCAAATTTTCATGAAACCTAACCTAATCATTACATTAGAAACTGTATATTACTGATTACAATAAATTGAATTTGAGTAGTGTGTGTGTGTGTGTGTGTGTGTGTGTCAAAATATAAATACAAGTGATTCCTACTTCTATTTTTGTTCGGGTTTGATGAACCTTTAGAAATTAGTAATATTAAAATACCCTTTACCACAAAAACCAATATTAAACTATCCCATTTCAATTTTGCCTAGTTTACCCTCTGTTTATTTCCACCACTTGAGTGTTGTCTGCATTGTCAGCCAACAGGTCTGTGAGCTTGTCTGCAGCCAGTGCAGAACACAGGAAATACCTCATTACAGCTTATACTGTATCAATGAGAAACATCTAATTCACTAAGAAGAGCTGAAACATACACAGATAACTATTAAGTTATATAATGAACTATTCAGTAACTGATGTAAAAAATTAAAACAGCTCATGTTAGAGAAGTTCCAAAGCTTACTCACATCACAGTAACCAAAGATAATTTTAGACCCCATAGTTTCCCAACAAACTACCAGGGATAAAAATTACAAACACACCAACTCAAGTATTTATGTTCTAAGAACTCCTTAAGAGATAGTTTTATTATTTATTGCACTGTGAGCAAGGCAACTTTTTGTGAAAGGATTAAAAAAAAAAAAAAAAAAAGATAGCCGGACTTAGTACATTGCCTGCGCACTGAAGGAGGGGTGGGGAGATTTACAGCTCTAAAGGGCATCTGAACTGTAGTGTCTGCACACCTTTGGCAAGAGTGATAGTGTGAATTATGGTGAAAGTGTTTATTTTTCGGGTCACCCTACCTTGGTGGGAGATGGCCAGTGTTTTAATTAAGAAATAGCTGCAAGAGAGTTAAAGTCATTTCAGACCTGCAAACACTTCTACATGTCTGGTCAGGGAAGTCGTGCAGCACTGGTTAATTACAGTGGACCCCCAGTTAACGATATTTTTTCACTCCAGAAGTATGTTCAGGTGCCAGTACTGACCGAATTTGTTCCCATAAGGAATATTGTGAAGTACATTAGTCCATTTCAGACCCGCAAACATACACGTACAAACGCACTTACATAAATAATTGGTCGCATTCGGAGGTGATCGTTATGCGGGGGTCCACTGTACTTAGATGGGTGGCCATCGGTGCATGCTTAATCCACTTGGCATTTTAGAAGTGTATTCTAAAATGACAGTGGGAGAGGCACTGTCAAGAAATTTTAATGAAAATAAGAAAAAATTTTGGAGTGAGTTAAACAAGTTAAGAAAGCCAAGGGAAAGAATGGATTTGTCAGTTAAAAACAGAGCAGGGGAGTTAGTAGACGTGGAGATGGAGGTATTGGGTAGATGGCGGGAATATTTTGAGGAACTTTTAAATGTCGACGAAGAAAGGGAGGCGGTAATTTCATGCATTGGCCAGGGAGGTATACCATCTTTTAGGAGTGACGAAGAGCAGGATGTGAGTGTGGGGGAGGTGCGTGAGGCATTACATAGAATGAAAGGGGGGTAAAGCAGCTGGAACTGATGGATCATGACAGAAATGTTAAAAGCAGGGAGGGGGGATATAGTGTTAGAGTGGTTAGTATTTTTGTTTAACCCTTAAACTGTCCACACGTAGATATACGTTCACGTGTAGAAGGCTCCAAACGTAGATCAACATTTTATAATTCATTCCTTCAAATTTTGTGCAATAAGCCTGAGTCGCCTAGACATGAAAGAATGGGTCTGTGCACTCAGTGTGCGCACTATGAAAAAAACTGGGGACTACTTAGTACCTTGTGGGAGCACCAGTTCAACTGAGTGCCACCTACAGCAAATAGTGTGGCAAACACCAGTGATTCACTGATGTCATGTCATATTAACACTCACATTTTAAGAGGAAAGTGAAAATAGGTTAGATAAATGCATGAGTAGGTGTGAGTTGGATCTGACTATCTTGTGCTGCTGGGTCAGTGGTGTGCTCCTTCTTTCAGTGGATGTAACCTGACTAGGTGGGTCACTGGTCTAAGCTGGGCAGGTGACATGGACCTGCTATGCATGGGCCAGTAGGCCTGCTTCAGTGTTCCTCCTTTCTCGTGTTCTTATGTATTCGGCTGACTGGCTGGTTTGGCTGTCTGTCTGTATCTGTCTATTATCTCTGTCTGTCTATATCTCTCTCTCTCACATGTACTCATAAATATAATTATACATAATGTAAATTACCTAGGATAACCCAAAAATTCCAGGACAAGTGCTAATCAGTGTTTGTAGATATAAGACATAAATAAACATGATGCAAATAATAGCAGTGTCACTTGCTCAGCAATCAGGGAGCGGCCCATAAACCACAAACCAACAGGCTTACTAGCCACTCCCTGAGACACAGACGAGCAGATGGAAAGACACACACACAGGCAGACAGATAAGCAGAGCTAGATAGACAGACAGATGTATAGACAGATAGATAGACAGACTGACAGACATACAGAGACATGTTTGTGTGCAAGAGTAAAAACATATAAAGGCAAGGTTACCTTTGATATACCTTTACCTTTGAAGAATTTCGAGAGTATATCTACTCTCTGAGCCTGGCCATGGGCCAGGCTCGTCTGGTGCTCGCCTGGTCAACCAGGCTGTTGCTGCTGGAGGTCCACTGCCCCACATATCCATCACAGCCTGGTTGATCTGGCACCTGGTGAAGATACTTGTCTAGTTTCCTCTTGAAGGCTTCAACACTTGTTCCAGCAGTGTTTCTGATATCTTCTGGTAAGATGTTGAAAAGTCTGGGACCCCAGATGTTGATACAGTGTTCTCTTATTTTCCCCACTGCACCCCTGCTCCTCACTGGGTTTATTTTACACTTCCTCCCATATCTCTCACTCCAGTATGCTGTTATGGCAGTGTGCAGATTTGGGACCAAGCCCTCGAGTACCTTCCAGGGATATATTATCATGTACCTCTCTCTCCTCTGCTCCAATGAGTACATGTTCAAGACTTGCAAGCATTCCCAGTAGTTTAGGTGCTTTACTGGCTCAATGTGAGCTGTAAACGATCTCTATTTGTTCCAGCTCCGATATTTCTCCTGCCCTGAACGAGGCCATCAGCACTGAGCAATATTCTAAGTGAGGGAGCACTAGCGATTTGAAGAGTCGCCATCGGCATTGTTTCCCTTGTTTTGAAAGTTCTCAATACCCACCCGGTCATCTTCCTGGCTGTCGTGATCTTTGTCTTGTTATGGTCTTTAAAAGAAAGGTCCGCTGACATAATTATTCCTAGGTCTTTTACGTGTTCCTTACGTTCTATTTGGTGACCCTCTTGAGTTTTGTATATAGTGCTCCTTTTGAGTTCTTCATTCTTTCCATACCTAAGCAGCTGGAACTTATCACCACTGAACATCATGTTTTCCACTGCCCACTGGAAAACCCTGTTTATGTCTTCCTGTACTTTTTCAGTGTCCTCTACCATACTTACTTTCATGCTTATTTTAGTGTCATCTGCAAATGATGATACAAAAGTGTGCTGGGTGTTTTTGTCTATGTCTGCTATGAGGATGAGGAACAACAGAGGTGCCAGGACAGTGCCTTGGGGCACTGAGCTTTTGACCTCGCTGATGCTGGATCTTGCCCTGTTCACTACTACTTTTTGTGTTCTCTGTGTTAGGAAACTGAAAATCCATCTGCCTACCTTCCCATGGCCTGCCTAGTATGGGCCAACAGGCCTGCTGCAGTGATCCTCCTTTCTTATGTCCATTTTGTGCACTATCACTCCATGATCGCATTTGTCAAACGCCTTTGCAAAATCTGTGTAAATCACATCTGTGTTTTGGTCGTCTTCCAGTGCCTCTGTAATTCTGTCATAATGGTTCAGCAACTGTGACAGACATGATCGTCCTGCTCTAAAATCATGCTGGTTCGGGTTATGTTGGTTGTGCTGGTCCATGAAATTTGTAACCTGCCGTCTCATCACTCTTTCAAAGATTTTTATGATGTGAGAGGTTAGGGCTACTGGTCTGTAATTTTTAGCTAGTGCTCTACTGCCTCCCTTGTGCAAAGAAGCTATGTCTGCACTTTAAGGCCTCCGGTATTTCACCTAGATCTAAGCTCTTTCTCCAAAGAATACTGAGGGCTCGTGCTAGTGGTACTTTGCACTTCTTTATAAATAGAGCATTCCATGAATCTGGTCCAGGTGCTGAGTGAGTGGGCATGTTTTCCATTTCTTTTTCGAAATCTATGGGATTTGTACTAATGTCAGTTAGTTGGTCTGTGAAGCCTTCTTCTGGAGTGAAAAATATTTCTGCATTTTCTACCTTGCTGTCATTTAGTGGGTTGCTGAACACCGACTCGTACTGTTCTTTCAGGATTTCACTCATTTCCTGTTCATCGTCAGTATATGAGTCTCCTCTCAGTAGTGGTCCAATTCTACAGGTAGTTCTTAGCTTGGATTTTGCATAGGAATAGAAATATTTTGGGTTTCTTGCAATATCCTGTATGGCCTTTTGTTCCCTTTGTATTTCTTCTATGAGGTATGACATCCTAAGTTTTTGCTCTAATTCAGTGATCTCTCTGCTAAGTCTATCTTTCCGCTGTTGTAGCATATTTGTGTTTTTAAGCAGTTCAGTAACCTGTTTTCTTCTTCTGTACCATCTCCTATGCTCTCTCTCTATATCTGATCTTCCCCTGGGTTTCCTCAATGGTACATGTTTCATACATACTTTGTATGCTTCTGTATTCAGCTTCTCTAGGCACTGGTGGGGATTTAGGTCGCTCATGTGTGATTCCCAGGGTGTGTCTGATAGCTCTTGGTTTATTTTTTCCCAGTTAATTCTATGGTTGTTAAAATTAAACTTACTGAACATCCCATCTCTAACTTTAGTGATGCAGTTTCCTACCCCTGAGTTAATACTAGTTTGAACCTCTATGATGTTATGATCAGAGTAAATAGTTTTGGAAACTGTTATGTCTCTGATCAGTTCCTCGTTCTTTGTGAATATCAAATCCAGGGTATTTTCATTTCTAGTGGGATCAATTACCTGTTGGTTTAAAGAGTACTTTTCACAAAACTGCATTATTTCCCTGCTATGTACCTGTTGAGCCAGGGTGCTTCCTGGGGATATTTCTGGTATAACATTATGTTGTGCCATCTTCCATTTCACATTCATCAAATGTCACTTATCTGACCCTTGTCATAACACCATGCTTCAAGGAGTATCATACTCCAGCATGTCTAAAACAATGCTGGGACCTATAAATACTTTGTATATATTTCTAGACAATAGTAAATGACCAGGGCCGGTGAAAATGTTCACCTGTCAGTATGATTGTTACAATCTGAGTACTATTTCAGTACATAATATTAGTGTCAGAACAAAGATTGGCTATGAAATAACAAGAACTATTATAAATTCTAATTATCAGAACATAAAAATTATATAAATTAAAATAAAAACAAGAAAAAGGTTAATCTGCAACACTTCTGCAAGCTGCAGGATTGGATGTAGCCGTCAGGTGAGCATCCAGAGCCAACTTCACGGTCTTATATCTCGGTAAGTAATGGTCGTGTCTAAGGTCAATGTGTGGTGTAAATATTATGCAGAAAATTCGGAGTGTGGAAATTAGGAGAAGGTGTGGAGTTAATAAAAGTATAAGTCAGAGGGTTGAAGAGAGGTTGTTGAGGTGGTTTGGTCATTTAGAAAGAATGGATCAAAGTAGAATGACATGGAGAGCGTATAAATCTGTAGGGAAAGGAAGGCGGGGTAAGTGTCGTCCTTGAAAAGGTTGGAGGGAGGGGATAAAGGAGGTTTCGAGGGTGAGGGGCTTGGACTTCCAGCAAGCATGCGTAAGCGTGTAAGATAAGAGTGAATGGAGACGAATGGTATTTGGGACCTGACGAGCTGTTGGAGTGTGAGCAGGGTAATATTTAGTGAAGGGATTCAGGGAAACCGGTTATTTTATAAAGCCGGACTCGAGTCCTGGAAATGGGAAGTACAATGCCTGTAGTTTAAAGGAGGGGTTTGGGATATTGGCAGTTTGGAGGGATATATTGTGTACCTTCATACATACATGCTTCTAAACTGTTGTATTCTGAACACCTCTGCAAAAACAGTGATTATATGTGAGTGAGGTGAAAGTGCTGAATGATGATAAAAGTATTTTCTTTTTGGAGATTTTCTTTCTTTTTGGGTCACCCTCCCTCAGTGGGAGGCAGCCAATTTGTTAAAAAAAAAAAAAAAATGTATGAGGGTGTGTAAAGGCAGAAAGTTGAAAGTGAACATAGATAAGAGTAAGGTAACGAGGGTATCAAATGATTTGGATAAAGAAAAATTGGATTTCACATTGGAGAGAAGGAGTATGGAAGAAGTGAATGTTTTCAGATATTTCTAAGTTAATGTGTCAGCAGATGGATTTATGAAGGATGAGGTTAACCAAAGAATTGATGAGGGGAAAAAAGTGAGTGCCGCATTGAGGTATATGTGGAGACAAAAAAACATTATCAATGGCGGCAAAGGAGGGAATGTATGAAAGTATAGTGGTACCAACACTCTTATATGGGTATGAAGCTTGGGTTGTAAATGCTGCAGCAAGGCAGCAGTTGGAGGCAGTGAAGATGTCCTGTCTAAGGGCAATGTGTGGTGTAAATATTATGAAGAGAATTCGAAGTGTGGAAATTAGGAGAAGGTGTGGAGTTAATAAAAGTATTAGTCAGAGGGCTGAGGAGGGGTTGTTGAGGTGGTTTGGTCATTTAGAGAGAATGGATCAAAGTAGAATGACATGAAGAGCATATAAATGTGTAGAGGAAGGAAGGCGGGGTAGGGGTCGTCCTCAAAAAGGTTGGAGGGAGGGGGTAAAGGAGGGTTTGTGAGCGAGGGGCTTGGACTTCCACCAAGCGAGCATGAGCGTGCTAGATAGAAGTGAATGGAGACGAATGATTTTTAGGACCTGACAAGCTGTTGGAGTGTGAGCAGGGTAATATTTAGTGAAGGGATTCAGGGAAACCGATTATTTTTATAAAGCCGGACTTAAGTACTGGAAATGGGAATTACAATGCCTGCACTTTAAAGGAGGGGTTCGGGATATTGGCAGTTTGGAGGGATATGTTGTGTATCTTTATACATATATGCTTCTATGCTGTTGTATTCTGGGCACCTCTGCAAAAACAGTGATTATGTATGAATGAGGTGAAAGTGTTGAATGATGATGAAAGTATTTTCTTTTTGGGGATTTTCTTTCTTTATGGGTCACCCTGCCTCGGTGGGAGACAGCTGACTTGTTGAAAAAAAAAAATTATAGCAACATTTCTATAGATTTGTTTCCAAATTTACCCTACCCTTAATAGAAACTTTAAACCTAATAACCATGATTTTATGGCCAGAGTAGCCATGACTAATTAGGATTTAGTGAGGGGCAAAGCATGAGTAGATATTTCATCCTTCAAGCTTATTTTGAATATCACATTTTCACTCCGCCTATTTCTGACTTACAATGTCACTAGTAATCCTCTACATGTCTATGGTAAATAAAAAATAGACAGAGGGAGAAATGAACTAAGTAAGAGCAAATACTGTGACAAAGAATACACAAGTAATCTGAGGCACTAAACAGCTCACTGGCATTGATAAGAAGATAGTGGTTAGCACTTTACAACTAGGGTCCTTTATCTGTCTAAATGCCAATACAGTGGACCCTCCCATTTCGCTGGGCTCTGTTTTCACTCATTTCAGTTTTGCCCGATTTTTTTCTGTAAAAATATTAGCTCAGTTTTCGTTGGTGGCTGGCGGCTCAGTTGTTGTTGCTTTCCTCCATCTCGTCGGTGGTACGGTACAGGTCTGAATGTACCGCTCACACAACCTCCCCCACACACATTCTGAGACAGCGTTGCTTTGTTTATGGTTGAGTGAACATAACTCTGCGAGCTAACACGAATTATTTCTTGATAATTCATTGTTTCTTGCACTTGCTTATTTTGTGTGACTGCTAAATAAGCCATGGGCCCAAACAAAGCTGCTAGTCCCAGTCCTTTGGTAAAGAAGGTGAGAAACACAATAGAATTCAAGAAGAAAAATCATTGAAAAACATGAACATGGCTTACATGTGATTGACATTGTGAGGATATATGGCAAACCTGCATCAACCATCAGTTCCATCGTAGCAAAGAAAAATGAAATCAAGGAAGCTGATGTTGCGAAAGGGATAAAAGTGATAACAAAACAGAGATCACAAACACTGGAAGATGTCGAGAAATTGTTGTTGGTGTGGATCAATGAGAAACAATTAAGGGGAGAGTGTTTTGCAGGTGATAATTTGCAAAAAGGCAAGGCAGTTGCATGCTGATCTTGTAAAGAAAATGCCTCTAACGAGTGCTGATGTTAGTGAATTTAAGGTCAGCAAAGGCTAGTTCGAAAAATGCAAGAAGTGTAGTGGCATAGATAGTGTTTTAAGGCATGGTGAGGCAGGAAGTTCAGATATACATGGGGCTGAAAAATTTGTGCATAAATTCAAGGAGTACATGGAGGCTAAAGAGGTCTTTGTGGCATTTATGGATTTGGAAAAGGCGTATGACAGGGTGGATAGGGGGGCAATGTGGCAGATGTTGTAGGTGTATGGTGTAGGAGGTAGGTTACTGAAAGCAGTGAAGAGTTTTTACGAGGATAGTGAGGCTCAAGTTAGAGTATGTAGGAAAGAGGGAAATTATTTCCCAGTAAAAGTAGACCATAGACAAGGATGTGTGATGTCACCATGGTTGTTTAATATATTTATAGATGGGGTTGTAAGAGAAGTAAATGCGAGGGTCTTGGCAAGAGGCGTGGAGTTAAAAGATAAAGAATCACACAAAGTGGGAGTTGTCACAGTTGCTCTTTGCTGATGACACTGTGCTCTTGGGAGATTCTGAAGAGAAGTTGCAGAGATTGGTGGATGAATTTGATAGGGTGTGCAAAAGAAGAAAATTGAAAGTGAATACAGGAAAGAGTAAGGTTATGAGGATAACAAAGATTAGGTGATGAAAGATTGGATATCAGATTGGAGGGAGAGAGTATGGAGGAGGTGAATGTATTCAGATATTTGGGAGTGGACGTGTCAGCGGATGGGTCTATGAAAGATGAGGTGAATCATAGAATTGATGAGGGGAAAAGGGTGAGTGGTGCACTTAGGAGTCTGTGGAGACAAAGAACTTTGTCCTTGGAGGCAAAGAGGGGAATGTATGAGAGTATAGTTTTACCAACGCTCTTATATGGGTGTGAAGCATGGGTGATGAATGTTGCAGCGAGGAGAAGGCTGGAGGCAGTGGAGATGTCATGTCTGAGAGCAATGTGTGGTGTGAATATAATGCAGAGAATTTGTAGTTTGGAAGTTAGGAGGAGGTGCGGGATTACCAAAACTGTTGTCCAGAGGGCTGAGGAACGGTTGTTGAGGTGGTTCGGACATGTGGAGAGAATGGAGCGAAACAGAATAACTTCAAGAGTGTATCAGTCTGTAGTGGAAGGAAGGCGGGGTAGGGGTCGGCCTAGGAAAGGTTGGAGGGAGGGGGTAAAGGAGGTTTTGTGTGCGAGGGGCTTGGACTTCCAGCAGGCATGCGTGAGCGTGTTTGATAGGAGTGAATGGAGACAAATGGTTTTTAATACTTGACGTGCTGTTGGAGTGTGAGCAAAGTAACATTTATGAAGGGGTTCAGGGAAACCGGCAGGCCGGACTTGAGTCCTGGAGATGGGAAGTACAGTGCCTGCACTCTGAAGGAGGGGTGTAAATGTTGCAGTTTAAAAACTGTAGTGTAAAGCACCCTTCTGGCAAGACAGTGATGGAGTGAATGATGGTGAAAGTTTTTCTTTTTCGGGCCACCCTGCCTTGGTGGGAATCGGCCAGTGTGATAATAAATAAATAAAAAAAAAATGGAGGCCGAAGGATTTGTTCCCCAACAAGTGTTCAATTGTCACAAAACAGGCTTCTTTTCGCAGAAATTGCCAAAGAGGACCTACATCACGCAAGAGGAAAAGGGACTGCCAGGACACAAGCCTATGAAAAACAGGCAAACTCTCTTGCTCTGTGGTAATGCTAGTGGGGATTTCAAAGTGAAGCCTTTACTGGTACATCACTCTGAAAATCCCAGTTTGTTCAAGAAAAACAATGTTGTCAAGAGTAAATTGTGTCTTATGTGGAAGGCTAAGTGAGGCATGGGTTACAAGGGAAATTTTCCTTGATTGGTTTAATGAAGTGTTTGGCCCCAGTGTGAAGGAATACCTCCTAGAAAAGAAATTGCCACTTAAGTGCCTCTTGATAATGGACAATGCTCCTGGTCATCCTCCAGACCTGGACGACTAAATGGTGGAGAAGTTTAATTTCATCACAGTGAAGTTCTTGCCCCTAACACCACTCCTCATCCAGCCCATGGACTGGCATATCATTTCAAATTTCAAGAAACTCTACACCAAAGCAATGTTTCAAAGGTGCTTTGATGTGATCTCAGACAATTACCCTAAGAGAGTTCTGGAAAAGTCACTTCACTACCAACAATTCCATAAGCCTTATAGTTAAGGCTTGACAGGGAGTGACTTCTAGGACGAACTCTGCTTGGAGAAAATTGTGGCCAGAATGTGTCCAAGAGAGGGATTTTGAAGGGTTTGGGGGTGACCCTGTCGACCCTACACCTGTTGTGGATTGTATTGTGGCATTGGGGAATTTCATGGGGTTGGAGGTGAGTGGCCAGGATGTGGAAGAGTTAGTGGAGGACCACAGTGAAGAGCTAACCACTGAAGAGATGCAACACCATCTGCAACAGCAACAGAGCACAGCTGTGGAAAATGCTTCAGAGGAGGAGGAAAAGAGAGGAGAGAATGTGCCTTTGTCAGTGATTAAAAGTATGTGTGCAAAGTGGAGTGAGTTGCAGTAAAGTGTTGTGCAGAAATATCACCCTAACAAAACTGTTGCAGGGCATGTCAGCAACATGTACAATGACAATGCCATGTCCCATTTTAGGCGAATTTTAAAGAGACGCCAGAGACAGAGGTCTCTGGACAGTTTTTTTGTGCGACATGGGTCCAGTGACTCTCGAGCTGGTCCTAGCGCCATTAAAAGACAAAGAAGGGCAGTAACCCCAGATAAGCACTTGGTACCTGAAGACTTTATGGAAGGGGATTCCCCTTCCCAACAATAGTGATTTCTCCCTCTCCCCTGTCTACCATACACCAAGAGTCGTCAATAAAAATGAGTGTTATGTTATCACACTATTGTTTTACACTAGTACTTAATGTCTCATTCTTTTCTGTATGTAAATCTATATTTAATGTATAAAAAAAATTTTTTTTTAGTTAATAATTCTGGGTGGCTGGAATGGATTAATTGGATTTACATTATTTCTCATGGGGAAAATGGTTACAGTTTTGGCCGATTTAACATTTCACTGGACTCTCTGGAACGAATTAACAATGAAAAGGGAGGGTCCACTGTATAGACAGTATTATATTTTATGCAAAAGCAATTTAACATGCTGGTTATACACATTCGTAAATGTTCAGTGATTAAAGGTTACTCTTTCCACCCTAAATATTCTACTACAGCTTTCAAATCTAAATTATGTAACATGTGCATTCTTCTGTTACTTACCTGTATAGCCTCTGGTATATTACCAGAGTCTTTGTGGATGGAGGCTAAGTTGGAATGAGCATCAGCAAAGGCAGGGTTGATTTGGATTGCACGTGTATAACACTGAAGGGCTCCTTGGATATCCTGCATTTCTTTAAGCGTGTTGCCCATATTACTGTGAAAAAATGTAGTAAAAATTATTTGCAACACAAAAATATCATTTAAAGTATACAAGTGATTAATACAAAACAAAGAAGTTAAAGAGAAGAACCTATTGCTTGTATTCATGGTTTTTTAAAAAAAAAAAAAAAAACAAAAAAAAAAACAAAGCATATGACAGGATGGACAGGGAAGCAAAGTGATAAGTGTTGCAAATGTATGGAATAGGTGGTAGTGTTAAAAGCTGTAAAGAAATTTCTCCAAAGAATCCCCAATTAAAGTTTGAAGAAAATGCAATCAACTTATTTTTAATATGAACCAGTGTTAGATGGGAATAACGTCCCAGAGTTTTTAATGCTTTTTCGTGAGCTTACAAGAGAAAGCACTGCTAGTCTTGGGGAGATGTGGTCTTAACCCTTAAACTGTCCAAACGTAGATCTACGTTTGTGCGCGTAGCGCTCCAACCTTAATTTTCTCCATAAGAAACAATGTAAAAAAAAAAAAAAACGTGGATCTATGTTCGGAGCGCTATGCGTGCAAACGTAGATCTACAAGTGAGAGTTGTCAGGGATTTCAGACATTCCACTGCTCAGATTGTTCAAATTCTTAGTTTCTTAGTTATATTGTTATTATGTCTCCCATTCTATCAATTAAGCACAAGAAAATGCCCATTCAATTACCAGAACTATTCTATAAATTGCAAAGAAATTGTTAACTTCACTAATTTTACACAAATGATATTAAACAGTAAATAGAACCAGAAAAGCCCTTCAAAGTTGCCATTTTTAACCAAACACATGCAGATCTTATAGGTAGTAGGTTGGAAGACAGCAACCGCCCAAGGAAGGTACTACCATCCTGCCGAGTGTAAAACGGAAACCTGTAATTGTTTTACATGATGGTAGGATTGCTGGTGTCTTTTGTCTGTCTCGTAAATATGCAAGATTGCAGGCATGTTTTGCTACTTCTACTTATACTTAGGTCACACTACACACATACATGTACAAGTATTTATGTACACACCCCTCTGAGTTTTCTTCTATTTTCTTTCTAGTTCTTGTTCTTGTTTATTTCCTCTTATCTCCATGGGGTAGTGGAACAGAATTCTTCCTCCGTAAGCCATGTGTGTTGTAAGAGGCAACTAAAATGTCGGGAGCAAGGGGCTAATAACCCCTTCTCCTGTATAAATTACTAAATTTAACCCTTTTAGTTTTTCCGACGTACTAGTACGGCTTACGCGCCAGGGTTTTTGACGTACTAGTACGCATAAATTCTAGCGCCTTCAAATCTAGCAAGAGAAAGCTGGTAGGCCTACATATGAAAGAATGGGTCTATGTGGTCAGTGTGCGCAGTATAAAAAAAATCCTGCAGCACACAGTGCGTAATGAGAAAAAAAAAACTTTGATTGTGTTTTCGGTTTAAAACAGTGATTTTGCACTGTATTTTCGTATGGTATTTATGGTTGTATTCTAGTTTTCTTGGTCTTATTTTATAGAATAGAAGACACATTACAGAAATTGAGACGATTTTGATTGGTTTTACAATGAAAAGTACCTTGAAATTGAGCTCAAAGCAGCAGATATGTTCGATTTTTGCCAAAGTTCAAATGTAAACAAATCATGCCAAGCGTCCAATACACGTCAACTGGTGAATCTAATATTCTTTCACAAGTGCACTGATATTTATACCATTTCTACACTAATATAGTAGTCTGCACAACAGTAAATCTTCTATTTTTGTGAGAATAAAAATTCAAAGTGGAAAGCAAAAGAAATGTAAGAGGGGTCTGGGGATGTGACTAATGAACAGAGGAAATGTTATTTTAGTGCCAGGAATGTCTTTCCTGTTTATTCTGGACCCTATTTGGAAATTGGCATCTTTTGAAATTTGTGTGAAATTGGCAAAATTGCTAAATTCTGACCACTTTATTGGATAGTTGAAATCAGTAAATGGGTGGTTTCTTGTACTCATTAGATAGAAAAAATGGAGTTCTAGCAAAATAGTTGATTTTTGTCGACTAGTACACTGGAATTAGCCGAAAATAGGGCTCAAAGTGGGCAAAATCGCCAATGCGTAAACATCGTCGTAACCGCTAACTTCGCGAGAGCATAATTCTGTAAGTTTTCCATCAAATTTCATACTTTTGGTGTCATTATGATCGGGAAAAGATTCTCTATCTTTTCATAAGAAAAAATAATAATTTTTTTTTTTTTAAATTTGGTGACCCTGAGAACAAGTCTGGGAGAGGGCCTGTTGACCCTGAAAGGGTTAAATAATGTATAACTACACGAAGGACAATGAAAGGGTTAAGTGATAAGGGAAACAAACGATACCACGGGTGGGGTTTGAACCCGCAGTCAGAGTCTCAAAACTCCAGACCGTCGCGGTAGCCACTGGGCCAGCTAACGCTACAGTCTGGAGTTTTGAGACTCTCTGACCGTGGGTTCAAACCCCACCCGTGGTATGGTTTACTTGCAATCGTGTCATTAAGATTCCGTGAGTTAAGTGATAATGGGGTTGAATATGCAGCAGGCATGTATGTGTTAGATAGAAATTTGTGGTTTAGTGAATGTGACGAGCTGTTGGAGTGTGACCAAGATACCATTTATAAGGGGATTTCAGAAAAACTGTTCAACTGGTCTTTGTATTAAAGTAAAACTAAAGGAGTGCACACACACTGGTGCCAATATTAATAACACTGCGGAAAGATAATGATAGGTATCCTGTCTTTAGACAAGCAAAAGTCTATGTAGCCACAAACTAAATACCCTGGGATAAACATGGCAAACAAAATCGAGAAAGAATGGATAGATATCAAACCCAAGAAAGCAATAGAATACTAAAATCAGGTAGATTATCCATGTCAAATTCAAAGAATACATTAAGACATACCTGTAAGCATCTGCAAAAGTAGGCTGGATACGTATGGCTTCCTTGTAATGCATAAGAGCTTCATTAAGTTTGCCCTGTTGTTGAAGAATGGAAGCCAGATTCGAGTGTGCTGCAGCAAACTCGGGAAATACTTCCAGAGCTTTGAGGTATAGGCGGGTAGCGTCTTCAGTGTGGCCCTGCAAAAAGAGCAACTTTTATAAATTAAACAAGAAATGGTAAAAGAATTTGGTAAATTATTAATGGCTAATACTGAACTTTCCTGAGAAACCCAATATAAGGATTAATAAAATGTTTGTACTGTATGTGAAACAGGTAGCAGGCTGGGAGCCAGCAACCTGATAGGATTACCGACCATTTCTGTCCCACAAATGCTTAACATTGCAGGTAAATCTTAGATTCTTACTTACATACAATATACATGTTCATTTTCAGTTAATATGAGCTGTAGATATTTGTTGTACAGTTAAATGATATAGGGTGGGTGGAGTAGCTGGATGACACACTCAAGTGCAGTAAAATACTGTGCATAATTTAAGAAAACTGTTCCAAATGGCTTTTATTTCTAACCTATTTCCTGTATCTTTCACTTGAGTACATTTAATTCTTACCTGCTCCCTCTTAATATTGGCAAGGTTGTTAAGTGAATCTGCATGAGTAGGACAGAGGCGAAGAGCTGTATTATAGCATTCCTCAGCCTCATTAACCTAAAAATAAAATAGTAATATAAATATACAGCCAAACCTATTAAAACTATGCTTATTAAAGCAAAAAACCTGTTGATCCATTTTTCTTAAAGTCTTATAACAGGATGTATTGCTAGAGTTGTAGATGAATGGTTCAGAGAACCAACAAGTTGATAAATTCGACACATGTGCAACACTTGGGTATCTTTATTGAGGAAACGTTAGATATTGCTGTGTCACAGGAATGACACAGCAATATCTTGGGATCTTAATACAGGGAATTCTTCACTTGCCTAACCCTTGGGCATGACCTACTTCCACATTGGACAAATGTGATACCACCTACGACTGCTGCACCTCCCCTGCCTACAGTATATAAGCTACTTCTACGCACATATGCTGTATTCTTTTCAAGATTGATGGACTGACCATATCGACTCAAGGCTGAGGGACTGATTACCTCAAACTCCTCCTGTTCTTCAATGTTCTCCTTTGTATGGACCGATGAAGCCACTGTGTGGCGAAACATTTCCTCAATAAAGATACCCAAGTGTTGCACATTGCGAGAGTTGGCATATCTGCAAGAGATAGTCAGGAGGCAAGGCTAGAGCAGATTGATGGGAAGGACACTAGTCCAGGAAGGGGGGCTATGGGTAGTAGTGGTAGTAGTAGTAGTAGGAAGGCAGACCACTGAGGTAGCTAGGAGCACAAAGCCCAGAGGCAGAGGGAGTCAAGCTGTTGACCAGATGGATCTGGGCACCTTTGTGTTGTTCATATTAACTATTAGAAAGATGGTACAACATTTAGTACCATAAAGAACGTTTAGAAAGACACGTAAGCCAAACCACCTCAACAACCCCTCTTCAGCCCTCTGACTAATACTCCACACCTTCTCGTAATTTCCACACTTCGAATTCTCTGCATAATATTTACACCACACATTGCCCTTAGACAGGACATCTCCACTGCCTCCT
The DNA here is from genome assembly GCF_038502225.1 of Cherax quadricarinatus. Taxonomy (NCBI): domain Eukaryota; kingdom Metazoa; phylum Arthropoda; class Malacostraca; order Decapoda; family Parastacidae; genus Cherax; species Cherax quadricarinatus. The sequence continues at coordinate 69,196,143 of NC_091295.1, read as the reverse complement.
CGCTGCAGCATTTACAACCCAAGCTTCACACCCATATAAGAGTGTTGGTACTATACTTTCATACATTCCCTTCTTTGCCTCCATTGATAATGCTTTTTGCCTCCACATATACCTCAATGCACCACTCACCTTTTTTTCCCCTCATCAATTATATGGTTAACTTCATCCTTCATAAACTCATCCGCTGACACATCAACTCCCAAATAACTGAAAACATTCACTTTTGCCATACTCCTCTCCAATGTGATATCCAATTTTTCTTTATCTAAATCATTTGATACCCTCATCACCTTACTCTTATCAATGTTCACTTTCACTTTCTACCTTTACACACCCTACCAAACTTGTCCGCTAAGCTTTGCAACTTTTCTTTAGAATCACCCATATGCACAGTATCATCAGCAAAAAGTAACTCTGTCAACTCCCATTTTGTATCTGATTCCCTATAAAGGAATTTCAGTGACCATCTAATAACTTGGCTGGTAGGTATTAGTATTAGTATACTATATAAAAAATGCATGCAAAACTTGAAGCACTACTTTAAAAAATTTAATTTTGTGTAACTAGCAAAATCTGATTATGTTTGGATAATTTATATAATGAACATAACTAATATGGTGTCAGAACTTTCTCAAGAACAAAACAAAGTGGCAAACAAATTAACTGCTTGTAACAAACCTGTCCTTTTTCCTTGAGAGCATTTGCCAAATTGCAATATGCATCTGGGAAGTTGGGTTGCAACTCAATTGCACGACGGTAAGTGTCAATTGCAAGGTCAATGAGGCTGCAAAGGAAAGAGAAGTTGAACAGTGCACTAGTTACCATACTTTGGGACATCACCGTATAAGAAATGATGTAGTTCTAAGTAATGCCCTTGGCTGGGAAATCACTATATCCACATCCAAGACTACATACCTGTGGAACGTTTTAATAATGGCACAACGTTCAAAATGAAGGACTATCATTCCACCTACCACCATGTGACTAAAAACCCTGTATACAAATGCAATGGTCCCTCGCTTTTCGTAGTTCTCGGGAATCATAGATTTTGGAAATCATAGGGATATTTTCATATAAACATGGGCTCGCTAATCATAGGTTGACTCGCAAATAGTAGTTCGTCCGGGACGCATATGCACGGTGTGAGCCGGGGAGGCCTCCCTACCCAGCCAGTCTGGCATTGTTTACCAGCGAGCGAAGGTCCCCTCACGTGCTCCTATGAATATTTCATAATATTCCACTCATTTTAGTGCTTGCAAGTACTAAATAAGCTACCATGGCTCCAAAGAAAGCGCCTAGTGCCAAGCCTGTGGTAAAGAAGGTGAGAAATACGATTGAATTTAAGAACAGCAACAGATCGCAGCTCAGAACCTTGCTGCAGAGGAGGAGGAAGAGAGATGGAAGAAGGTGCCCTCTTCAGAAATTAGCGATTTTTGCTATGTGGGATAAGATGGAAAGCTTTATGGAGAAACATCACCCTGACAAGGTTGTTGCAAGCCATGTTGGCAACATGTACAGTGACAAAGTCTTGGGCCATTTTAGGGAAGTGTTAAAGAGACGCCAGAAACAGAGCTCTCTCCACAGTTATTTTGCGAGACAGGACTCCAGTGACTCTCAAGGTGGTCCTAGTGGCATTAAGAAACAGAGAAGAGAAGCAACCCCAGAAAAGCAATTGGTACCTGAGGTGTTGATGCAAGGGGATTCCCCTTCCAAACTGTAAACAATCCAATCTCTCTCCTTCTCCTGTCTCCCATACACTAAAAAGAATCTCCAATAAAGGTAAGTGTTATGCTGTTAATGTTTCATTCATCATTTCCCATTGTATTGTTTATGTACTACATCTATATTTCATGTAAAAAATTTTTTTTGTTTTAATACTTCTGGGTGTCAGGAACGAATTAATTGTATTTACATTATTTCTTATGGGGAAAATTGATTCGCAAATCGTAGATTTCGATAATAGTAGCAACTCCAGGAACGGATTAACTACGAAAAACGAGGGACCACTGTGCTGTACAGTGAAACCTCAAAAATTGAACGTATCACATATCGAACGTTTCGAAAATAGGACTAATTTTTCGCACAAACTGTGTCCCTATTATCGAACGCGCCCCTATTTTCAGACCGCCAGGTAAGGGACCTGTCTGCCGGCCCGCTCTGTCCGCGTCCCCACCCAGGCGCCGTGAGTAGTCTAGCTTTGTTTATGCTTGAGTGAACACTAACCTGCGCTCTCATTAACGCATTTTACGATTATTTCGTTGTGTTTAGTGCTTGTGGGACTGAAATAAGCTGCCATGGGCCCAAAGAAACTTGCTAGTGGTACCCCTGTAGTAAAGAAAGTGAGAAACACCATAGATGTGAAGAAGGAAATAATACAGAAGCATGAGAGTGGTGCGAGACTTGTTGAGCTTGCCAGGATGTATGGGAAAAACAAGTCGACCATCGGTTCTATCCTGTCAAAGAAAGAACAAATCAAGGAAGCTGATGTTGCGAAAGGTGTTAATATAAGGAGTGGATGAGGTGCCTTCTTCAAAGATTAAGGAGATTTGTGCCAAGTGGAATGATGTCCAAATGCTTGTGCAGAAGTACCACCCTGAGCAAGCTGAAACAAGCCATCTTTGCAACAAGTTCAGTGACAGAACCACGTCCCATTTTAGGGAAATGTTAAAGAGGCGCCAAAAACAGAGGACTGTGGGCAGTTATTTTGTGAGACGGGTCCAGTGACTCAAGCTGATCCTAGTGGCATTAAAAGACATAAGGGAAGTAACCCCAGAGAGGGCTTTACCTGAAGTCCTCATAGAAGGGGATTCTCCTTCCATACACTAACCTGAACTCCCTCTCTCCTCCTCCCTATCTTCCAGATGCCATCACCAATCTTCAATAAAGGTAAGTAAAAATGTTATTTTATATGTATTACTATACATAATTAAAAACTATAGTATTTGTTGTATGTAAAACTATAATTAATCTCTATAAAATGTATTTTTTGTGTGAATATTTTTGGGTTTCTGGAATGGATTAATTGTATTTCCATTATTTCTTATGGGAAATATTGCTTCGAATTTCAGGCTTTTCGAATTTAGACCTAGCTCCTGGAACGGATTAAGTTCGATTTTTGATGTTCCACTGTACTAGAAAACTTGAACAACAAAAATGGTGAAATTATAATGTACATACAACTCTTGCAAGGAGGCTCTTGTGTCAATCAATGTAAAAAATAATTACCCATCACTATTTTTTATAGATGTTAAGACTTAACCCTTTTAGGGTTTCTGACGTACTAGTACGGCTTATGCACCAGGGTTTTTGACGCACTAGCACGTATAAATTCTAGTGCCCTCAAATCTAGTGAGAGAAAGCTAGTAGGCCTACATATAAAAGAATGGGTCTATGTGGTCAGTGTGCACGGTATAAAAAAAAATCCTGCAGCACACAGTGCGTAATGAGAAAAAAAACTGACAGTGTTTTTGGATTAAAACAGTGATTTTGCACTGTATTTTCGTATGGTATTTATTGTTGTATTCTAGTTTTCCTGGTCTCCTTTTATAGAATAGAAGACATATTACAGAAATTGAGATGATTTTGACTGGTTTTACAATGAAAAGTACCTTGAAATTGAGCTCAAAGTAGCAGAAATGTTCGATTTTTACCAAAGTTCAAACGTAAACAAATCATGCTAAGCGTCCAATACACGTCAACTGGCGAGTCTAATATTCTTTCACAAGTGCGCTGATATTGTTTATACCATTTCTACACTAATGCAGTAGTCTGCATAACAGTAAATCTTCTATTTTTTGTGAGAATAAAAATTCAAAGTGGAAAGCAAAAGAATGTAAGAGGGGCATGGGGACGTGACTAATGAACAGAGGGAATGTCATTTTAGTGCCAGGAATGTCTTTCTTGTTTATTCTGGACCCTATTCGGAAATTGGCATCTTTTGAAATTTGTGTGAAACTGGCAAAATTGCTAAATTCTGACCACTGTACTGGATAGTTGAATTTCATAAATGAGTGGTTTCTTGCAACCATTCGATAGAAAAAATGGAGTTCTAGCGAAATATTCATGTTTTTTGTCGACTAGTACACTGGAATTGGCCAAAAATAGGGCTTAAAGTTGGCAAAATCGCCAATGTGTAAGCATTGTCAAGACCGCTAACTTCGCGAGAGCATAATTCTGTAAGTTTTCCATCATATTTCATACTTTTGGTGTCATTATGATCGGGAAAAGATTCTCGATCTTTCCATAAGAAAAATTATACATTTTTTTTTTTTGAAATTTGGGCAACCCTGAGAACAAGTCTGGGAGAGGGCCTGGGGACCCTGAAGGGGTTAATGATAATACTAATTTGTGTTTCTACACAATATAACCTAAAGTCGTTATTTTCATTTATTTACTTATTAACACATCGGCTGTTTCCCACCAAGGCAGGGTGGCCCAAAAAAGAAAAAAAACTTTCATCATTCACTCCATCACTGTCTTGCCAGAGGCATGCTTACACTACAGTTATAAAATTGCAACATTAACACCCCTCCTTCCGAGTCCAGGAATCAAGTTCAGCCCTTCATAAATGTTATTTATATACAGTATTATTAATAAATAGCAATTTTAATAAATTTTTGCTTTTCTTAATGACAAATCCAGCAAATACTCAAAAATTAGTTTATTAATACTAACCCTTGCTCATAGTATACACAAGCCAAATTTCCATGGACAACTGCATGATTTGGAGAAAGGTTGAGTGCTCGGAGATAAGCAGCAACAGCCCTGCAACATATAAGTAGTAAAAATTAAAAAAACATATAAAAATTAACAAATACTGTAGTAGATATCTACTCTTAGTTTAATTGTCACTCCCAAAAAATAACACTTGCTAACAGAAATTATTATAAAACATATCCAGAGGAATGCATTGTTACAGCAGCACAACTTGACCAGTATAGCTTACTACATACCAAATATGATGGTTAACATTATCACCACTAAATATTAAACATGCCACATGAATGATTTATTAGAGAAAAATAACTTTTATCTGGGATCTGTAGTAAGCCCTTCCATTTACTAAGTGAATACATTGCCTGAATTATGTAGCACTGCAGTCTTTCCTACCTTACATTTGCTTTCTTCAACTGACTCTAGAAACTGTCATAACATGATTGCAAACCAATCACTGGTCTGTGAGGTTTAGGGCTCACTTGTCATAGGTTCAAACACCACCTGGGATTTATTTCTTCAACTGACATATCAGTTTGCTACAAGACAACAGTGGGTGGTAATGTTCTTGGTCTAAATGTCATTTAGCAAGACAGTGGGGAAACTGGTGACCCAATTTATTGGCACTGGAGACATTTTTCATGTGCTTCATGCATTGTATGACTTTCGTCCTACAGTTCATGAATATGTAATCGAGTTATATGAAGCCTCTCAATTCTGGAATATATACTTTGAATTTGCATATGCATAGAGGAAAGACTAAAAAATCCAGTCATAAAACAGTCCCAAACAGCAAAATTCAGTGAAAGGCTACTGAACATGGCAATATAAATTATGCAGTTAAGTACTGATAAATGACTATGGTAAAATAACTTAACAAAGAGAACTTTCATTCACGTCGTCACTGATTCTGATTCTTTACCTCTCTATGTTCAAGTGTTTTCAGATATCCCTCATTACAATCCTTCCACTGTCTATCCTGTCTATGCCTTAATGCTTTGCATGTCATGAACTCTTCCACTCCTATTCTGTCATCACAGCTCATTCTCAACTCAGAAACTAGGTTTGTTGCAAATCTTATCTTTTTTTGCTCGAGTTTAAATATATGTTGTACAAGGTGATATTTGGGTTGCATATTAAAAATGGACTCCCAAATGCCACTGTTTGTGAGCACAGTCTGTGCTCTTTTGTTATCCTGTTTTTGAGGCAGATATGAAGTAATGGAAATTCAAAGCTCTTTTCTTTAACTGTTTCTGCAAGATCCATCCTCTCACTGTACTCTCTTATCACCTTTCACTTTCCCCCCCCCCAACTTCATAACAATGCTTTTGCTTGGGTTAAACTGCAGTAACCATTTACTCAACCATTCCTGCAGTCTACTTTCATCAGCTTTAGTTGCAATTACATAGCTGCAACCCCCATCCTATGCTCTCACTTATAGTGACTAAAATCATTTTCAATTTAACCCTTTCAGTGGCTGTCACATACATTTATATTATTGATGCCAGGGATCCCTCATGTAGATCAATGTTCTGAGCACAACTCCCTCAGATGAGCTCTAAGTAGTAATTTTCCTTGCCTAGATACAAGAGAATAGGTCTATGCAGCGAGTGTGCACAATATATAAAAAAATCCTGCCCCACACAGTGCATGATGAGAAAAGCAAAACTCAGACCACACATTTGGTTTAAAACAGCAACTTTGAGGTGTTTTTTTTTAGGATAGTTTTTATGGTTTTACCGGCTGTTTCTTGGTATCATCTGACAGAAATAGAAAATATAGTATTGAAATAGGGATGATTTGGATAGGTTTCAGGAACAGAAGTACCTTGAAACTGGGCTCGAATTAGCAGAAGTATTTGATATTTGCCAATTTTCCCCAGGACAGGTACCCCCCCCCCACACCACCAATCTGTTTTATAGGTTTTTTAATAGGTCTGATTCAATTAACGGATGCCATAATCCATGACCAATATTTCCTGGTCATATTTTATCTGAGAATTTGGGTAAACCTTGAATTTTTTTTGTGGTGATGAATTCAAAATGGAAGGCAAGTGTAATATAGGAAAGAGACCTAGGGACATGCTTAATGATCAGAGGAAATGTTTCAGTGCCTGGAATGCCTACAGCATTTATTTTGGACTATTTTAAAATTGAAATGTTTTGTGTAAAAATTAAAAAAGTATCAATTTCTGTGCACTGTATAGGGTAGGTCTGATAGTTGAATGGGCAGTTTCTTGTGCTCGACCGATAGAAAGGAAAGCACTCGAGCAAAATAGCTAAGAGTTGGGTCAAGTGAAGCAATGGAAATAGGGAAAAAATCACCTATGCATAAACTGCACCCAGACCATTAACTTTGCTCCTGCATAATTCCATAAGTTTTCATAATATTTCATATTTTTGATGTCATTACTTTCAGAAAAAGATTCTCTGCCATTTCAGAAAAAAGCAATATTTTTCTTATTTATGTGGACAGTGTAATATCAACCATTTTTTTTATCCAGTACACGAAGTAGCCATATTAAAATCTTTCTTGCACATCTCTCATCTCATATCTGTTAATCTATTTTAGGCTTCTTTTTTTTTTTTTAATACTTCGGCAGTCTCCCACTGAGGTAGGGCGAGCAGATAAAGAAGAAAACCCTTTCACTGTAACACAATCAATCAGTTTCGTCAGAAGGGTGCATTATTATTATTATAATCAAAAAGAAGCGCTAAGCCACAAGGGCTATACAGCGCTGCAGGGCAGGAAGGAAGCGAGGGTATCAGGTGGCAAAAAAGAGATGGACGAGTAATAGGTTACGGAGAACAGCGGGGCAGTGGATGGTGTAAGGGTAGAGGGCAGCAAGAGATTGAGGTAGAAACGGCTGAGGGGAGTGCGAAAGGTATCAGAGTTTGTGGAGTAAATCAGTTGTTGTCAAGAAGTCAATGAGAGAGTCAGGATTAAAGGAGGGTCCATCAGCAAGAAGGGAAGGTAAAGAGAGAGTAGTAGAGCGGAGACAACGTTGGAGGTAAATTCTGCGTGCTCGTTGATAGAGGGCAGTCTAACAGAATGTGGCTAATCGATACTGGAACTTGACACTGCTCACAGAGAGGAACAGGGCGCCTCTCCATGAGATACTAATGAGTAAGATGAGTGTGGCCAATGCGAAGCCGGGAGAGAGTAGTCTCCCAACCTCGGCACTGATGACAAGAAGACGGCCAGTAACCTATGCTCGGTTTAATAGAATGAAGTTTGTTACAGAGCAGAGTTGACCAACGTTGTTGCCAACAGGTGTGAAGGTGGGTAGCTATTACAGCAAAATAGTCCAGAAATGGAACACCTCTATATGAAATTGGTAGGTCATGTACTGCTGACCGCGCAGCAGTGTCTGCCTGTTCATTGCCCTGTATGTCGACATGACCAGGGACCCAACAAAAAACAATATCTTTATGCTTGATAGAGATACGGCGTAGCCAAAGTTGGATACGGAGAACTAGGGGGTGAGGTGTATCAAATTTTCGTATAGCCTGTAGAGCACTAAGGGAGTCTGAGACTACCACAAATGATGACACAGGCATAGATGCGATACGAGTAAGTGCTGCAAGAATGGCATACAATTCTGCAGTAAAAATGCTAGCCGAAGATAGTAAATGCCCTCGCACGACGCTCTCCGGAAACACTGCTGCGAATCCGACACCATCTGAAGACTTAGAGCCATCTGTGTGCACAGCGATGGCATGAGAATGAGAGTGGAAGTGATCAAGAAAAAGAGAGCGGGAAGCCACGGTAGGCAGTTGGGCTTTCGAGCAAGGGAGTGAGAAAGAACAGATCCAAACAGCTGGAACCTCCCAGGGGAGGTAGGGAAAAGTGAGATGCTACATGAACATATAAAGGTGGTAACTGAAGGGAAGACAAGAGCGAATGTAGGCAAAGAGAAAAGGGACGGAGCAAACAGGGGAGGCAAACAAATAAAGAATGTCTACTAATATCGGTGACCATTCTATAAATGGAAGGATTGCGGAGATCGTGAAAGCGTACATAGTAGCAAAGGCAATGGGCATCACGGCGATCAGACAAGGATGGAACATTCGCTTCTGCATAGAGGCTCTCAACAGGGGAAGAACAAAAAGCACCAAGGCATAAACGTAATCCTTGGTGATGGATGGGGTTAAGGCTAAAGAGAGTAGCAGGAGAGGCCGCTGAATAAATCTGGTCACCATAATCGAGTTTCAATAAAATGAGGGCGAAGCAGAGTTTGACGATCAGATCCCCAGGAAAGATGAGCAAGGGTTTTAAGAAGGTTCAGCCGGCTGTGACAAGTTGCCTTCAGAGAGGTAATGCGAAGTTTCCAGGATAACCTACAGTCAAAGAGAAGGCCAAGAAATCTGACTATCACGTTCGGGGATATGGGAGCCATAGAGGTACAAAGGATGATCGGAGATGACAGAGCGTCTAGTGAAAGTAATTTGGCGAGTTTTGGTACTGGAAAATTTAAACCCATGCGTGGTGGCCCAATTGGAAACATGGTCAACCGCATGCTGGAGAGAAACTGTAATAAGATGACAGTCAGCGCCTGCACAAGCAATAGCAGTCATCAACAGAGTGATGACCAAATATTGGGTGGAAGAACAGAGGCCAAATCATTTATAGCAAGGAGAAAAAGTGTTGTGCTCAGAACACATCCCTGAGGGACACCTTCAGCTTGGACGAAGTCCGGGGAAAGCAAATTATTGACTCGAACACGGAAATGTCTGTCAGTTAAAAAGTTCTTAAGGAAGGATGGTAGATTGCCTGGGAGGCCTAAGGAGTGGGCTTGGGCCAAAATATTATACCTCCAAGTTGTGTCATATGCCTTCTCAAGGTCAAAAAATATGGCAATAACTGAGTGATTATTCGCAAAGGCATTACGAACATACGTATCCAAGCGGAGTAAGGGGTCTATGGTAGAACGGCCCTTATGAAAGCCATATTGACTAGTGGAGAGACTATTGTGTGTCTCTAAACACCACATTAAACGTCGATTTACCAGACGTTCCATCACTTTTGCAAACTGCACTAGTAAGAGCGATGGGACGATAGTGGGAGGCATCATGTCCCGTAGTACCTGGCTTGCGGAAAGGGAGAACAATGGCAGATTTCCACAGCTGGGGAAGAACTCCTTGTGCCCAAATAAGATTGAAGAGGTGTAAGAGGACGACAAGGGCTGACTGATGTAAATGTTGTAACATACGAATATGAATGTCGTCAGGCCCAGCTGCTGATGATCGGCAAGCTGAGAGCGTTACCTCCAGTTCCTGAAGTGTAAAAGGCACATTATACTGTTCTTCTCTGAGAGAAGAAAAGTCCAAGGGTACTAACTCTCTGGCAGACTTTGAGGAAAGAAACGAGGGGCATAGATGGGGCCCCCAGGAAATACGGAGCAGATGAGTGCCAATTTCAATGGCAATGTCAAGAGGGTTTGCTACATCAATACCGGTGACCCGTAGAACAGGAGCCGGGTCAGGAGAGAATTTACCACTCAATTTCCTCACTTTTTTCCAGACTGCACTCATAGAGGAAGCAGAGGTGATGGTGGAAACAATCTCGCCAGCAAGTGCGTTTAGCGTCACGGATGACACGGCGAGCGATCGCACGCTTCTGCTTAAAATCTAGAAGTCTCTCATCGGTTCTACTGTACTGGTACCTGCCCCATGCAGCGCGTTTTAAACGTACTTCATGAGCACAAGCAGGAGACCACCAAGGCACGTACTTCTGAGAATGCCTGCCTGAAGTTTGGGGTACAGAATGAGAAGCTGCAGTGAAAACTGACGTCAAGAAGAGGTGTAGGAGCTCATCAAGGGAGGATGAAGAAGGAACCTCACTAAAAGCAGTGAGTTGCGAGTAAAGGTCCCAATTTGCACGATCAAATTGCCAGCGAGGGCTACGGAAAAGTGGTGAACATGAAGAAGTAAGAATGATTGGAAAATGGTCGCTGTCATGTAAGTCCAGTAGAACAGACCAGGTGAAGTCTAGTGCAGTGGAGGAAGAGCAGACTGATAGATCGATGCAAGAGAGAGTATGAGTACAAGGATCAAAATGGGTGGGAGTACCCGTATTTAAAACTTGGAGGGGGTGAGAGGCGAGAAAAGCCTCCAACAGGATGCCACGTGAGTCACAATGAGACCCCCCCCCCCCAGAGGAAATGGTGGGCATTAAAATCACCAAGTAACAGAAGTGGTGGTGGTGGTAAAGATGAAACAAGAAAGGTAAATTCTCGGATAGAAAATGCTTGAGGAGAGAGATATAAAGAACATATTGTAAACCACTTATTCAAGTGGATACGGGCTGCAGTGTAATGCAGCGAGGTATGGACAAATAGTTGACAGTACGGAATATCATTGTGTAGAAGAGCACTTTCATTAAAGGTCCCATCTGAGAAAGGATCCGAAGAATACAATAAATTATAGCCTGAGATAGGTTGGAAAACAGCGGAGTGTAATTTTGGTTCTTGTAAGCAAGCACCAACAGGGGAAAACCTGGAAAGCAACATCTGAAGCTCACCCCGATTACCCCTGAGGCCGCGGATATTCCACTGTAAATAGGCCATGATTGGCAATGAAGAAAATACCAGGAATCTGTAGGGAAGGGCACCTACGGACTAGAGGGGTTAGAAAAGTCAACGTGCGGTGGCATCGGAAGACGTTCAAGCAGCGAAGGAACGGAGCGTTGCGAAGAATGGAGTTGTAGAGATGGAGGGGAGGGAAGAGAAGGAACAGGAGGTGGATCAGTGTCCATTGAAGGTTTAGTCTCTGCAATATATTCTGAAATGGCTTTGAGTGTTTCTGAATTCAAAGATGTATGGGAGACAATATTGGAGGTAGAAGGAGGGTGAGTAAAGATTGGGACAGTAATGGACTGTACCAAAGTAGAGGGGGACAAAAGAGTGTAGGGGACTGGAGAAGAAGTGTGGGAGGGGACAGAAGAGGCAGAAACCTGGGAGGTGGCAGAAGATGGAGAAACTTAGGAGGGGACGGGGGTGGAAGGCATAGTACGAGGAGGAGGGTGAACCTCCACACTTGTAATAGAGCCAGAGAGAGGGGAAGAACTGGGCAGAGACTGGAAAGGTAAAATGCGGAGGTGGAAGAAGGGAAGTAGGGAGCAAAGAAGATTTGAGCAATGGGGATTTTTTGGACTTCTGAGAAGTAGAGGGGCGATTGGTATATGGTGTCGTACGAGGTCTTGTCGATACCGGCGCTTGTGAGGAAGGACGTGAAGATGTGAGAACAGACTAAGTTGTAGTCGGGACATCAGAGCCAAGGACAGCAAAAGAATTAGATACCGGAGTGGCTATGGGAGGGATAACAACAGAGGAGGCTGCAGAAGATGGGACCCCAGAAGTGGGGGGACGTTTTGAAACGCAAGAATAAGAAACACGGGGCAGTCTCCCTTGGAGGCGGAGATGAGTAACTGCCATAGCATAAGGGAGACCTGCCTCTTTGAGGCAATGGATTTCATGCTCATTTAAGTAGACCTGGCAACGGCGAGAGTACGAAGGGTGAGCCTCATTACAATTAAGGCAGGAGGGAGGTTGACTGCAAGATGTATTAGAATGGTCGTCGGCACCACAGACTGGGCATTTGGCTATAGATCTGCAATATTTCGCTGGGTGACCAAAACGCCAGCAATTCCTACACTGTTGCGGTGTAGGGATCACCTTTCGAACTTGTAACTGATGTCCCGCGACAAACAGAGGACGGGAGCTCACGGCTGTCGAAAGTTAATCGAGCCACATTGCAAGGGTATCGTCTCCACCCGCGGGGAGGAAGGACCTAAGTGTCTACTTTGAGGATTGGGAGATCCTGGAGTTCCAGCTGTTCAAGAATGTCATTGCCACATGACTGGAAATTCTGTTGGACTATGGTATGGGGCAGAATGACAGTACCACTACAAGAATTGAGAGAAAGATGTTTTTCAATAGTGATAGTAGTAGTATCGATATGAGAAAGGAGAGAAAGATCATGAGCTTGGGTAGCATTCTGGACAGTGACGATGCGCGTACCGCTCTTGAGAGCATGAAATGAAATATCTCTACCAACATGGCGCAGGAGCACTTTGCCAATACTATGGTCAGAAAGATAGGCAGAAGAAAAAGTCGGTATTTAAGTAAAGAATTTAGTCCATTGTGTGGTCCGAAACTGAGCGTGGAGAGGGAGTGCATGACGTGTCGGTCTTTTCCGAGTAGAATGGGAAGGTAACGAAGGAACATCATCAGGAGATTGTCGTTGGCGTTTAGGAGTAGGACCAGAGTTGGTCCGTCGTGATATGGGCTGGCGATTCGAAAATTGCTGTACCGTAGAGGGAGAGGCCGGAAGCATAGTCAAAGGAGAGCGGAGGTCAGACAAATCATAGGAGTCAGTTGAAGCCCCGGTACCTGAAGTGGGTGAGGAAACAGCACCAGCAAGAGGTACAGGGGCATCAGGAGTGTCTGAAGAGTGGTCAAAAAACAAGGCAGGGTCAGAATGGGGTGCAGTATCAAGAAGGGGCCCGGGGGTAGTGGGTTCATGGACTGGGTTCTCCATGGTTAGGTTACTCCTTTGCTTTTTATTTTTAAGAAAATAAAAGAAAGGAGAAAATAAAATAAAAATAAAAAATAAAAAGGGGGGGGGGGAGCGGGGAGGAATAGTTCCCAGGAGGAATGAAAGGGCCGGAAATCTCCCTCTGCGCCCAAGAGGACCTCAGCACCGCTAGTAGCGCAGATGCAGCATGGAACCCATGCCATACCCTACCCTTCATGCCAGTAAACCAGCAATCTGGGATAGCAACCTCACATCTGCCGAGCTACCTCGGTGGACAAAAGAGAGGGCGGCCGGATATCCACCACCTCCTTCGGCCACCACTCCCGGAATCCGAAAGGTGGCTTCCAGAGATACACCCGTCGCCTGAAAGACACCCAAAGCCACTCTCCGGGATACCGGAGAGGGAGTGGGACATCCCCAGGCAATCCAGATTCCACAGCAAACTACGCCACCGCCAAGAACCTCAACGGAATGGGATGGACCCTGGTACCCTTTCCCCTACCTAGGAACTAGCGTGCCTGTGGGAAAAAACCCAAAGGCGAAAAGAGGAAGGGCAAAAGGGAGGGGTGGGGAGGAAAGGAAAAAGGGGAGGATGGGGATGATGGGATAGGGAAGGGGGGATTGGGGGGTAATTATTTTCGGTCTGAGGAAGGAGACCAACAGGTCTAATTCCTCAGACCAACAGCCTCTTCACCACGCCAAGGAGCCCCCCTTGAAGAGGCCAGAAGGGTGCAGACACCACAGTTCAGACGACCGCAACATCCTCTCTCCCCTTCAAAGCGCAAGTACTGTACTTTCCTCCATCAGGACTCAAATTCAGCTAGCCAGTTTTCCTGAATCCCTTCACTCACCCCTATCTGTTTGGTTAATGTGTCTTTCCAGTTCTGAATTCATCATATGTTCAGTGAGGAATTAAAATTCAAGATATTCAAGTGCTTTGGTTGTGGCTTTGCCTTGGCTGTTTTGTATCCATTTCAGCTTCTCTTCTACCAAAGACAACACTTCCAGAGGACTCACCAGTTTTCTGGAATTGCTGATCTATAATTATCACAAGCTTTCATGTTTCTAGATTCTGCCTTCTTACTTGAACAAATGAAACACTGCTGACTGTGGCAAACTTCTGTTGCTTATTTACATTTCTGGTTGAAAACATTTTCATTTCCTGGGAATATTGTCCCCAGAATTTAGTGGCCAATTGTACTAGCTACAAAAGTCTCATTTCCTTTCATTCACTTTCCTCTACATTTTCTCTTAGATTCTCTTTTTTTTTTTTTTCATGAAATTTCACCATCTTTTACCCCTCAACACAAGTTACAACACTTCACTACCATCCTCCACAATATGCCACCACACAACAAAACTGTCTGTACAACTTTGTTATTATCCATGCACGTGTTGTAATCATGTAGTGTTTACGGGCAGCAATACTGCTCAATATTTTAACTATCCTCTCTAGTTTTGATAATGGAAGAGGGGAAAGGGGGGAGAACTTACAACAGCATTCTGTATGCTAACACCAACATGCTCATGAAGGAGGCAGTCAATAGCAAATTACTGATTGTGATAGCAAATGCATGCACTACCACACACTTAACCATCACAAACACAATAACATTACAATGATCTTTCGCAGATTAACTGTTCACGTGTACTTGGGAACACACACACCGTAAATAGTGGGCCCTCAGTGTACTATTAAGAATGTTTTTGCTAACATGGTATACCTCATAAAACTACCAAAAAATATTTTGTTGCTTTACAGTTCTCTACCATAATTCTTCTACAGTATTCTTCGGAAGCCGAGATAAAAGCTCAGAATTGTCAATATTGTTGGATACTTAAAAACAAAAAAGCAGCATCAAACAATACAAATGTAACAAAACTGAATCATTCCAGCATCAAGAAATGCTGATGTGTAGAAATGTGGTGCTTATTGCAGTTTTAACATTAACATTTTTTGTAAGTGTCCACTTTAATGCCTACTAGTTTGGGCATAAACTATATACTCGTATTTTTATTACATTGCAACACTTCCTTAATTTTATAAAAAAAATTCTCAAATTTCTAAGGATGTCATGACAGTTTATTTTATTAAAAATAGCTTATGTCTGTATTTTAAAATACTGTAATTAATTAAAAATGTTGAGGTTTGAACAAGTGGATTATACTTCTTAATTTCACGGTATTAAAACAAAAGTATCTTATGAATTATAGTTTTCATACTTAAACAACACTCAAAACTAATTTGCAACAGGGAAATCAACTTGTAATTACAGTAGAGTTTTCAAATGTACAGATATTGTAATTATTGACTTACAAAATAATAATATACTCCTTTAAGAGTTTACCATGTGTAATGCAGCAACATTAAAATTTCAACTGAGCTATAAGTGAATAAATCATGCTACAGATTTGTTCATTTTTGGAGAACGTTATACTGTAACTACTGTATGCGTAAGATATACCGGTAGTTGTAGTAGGTTAGTTGAAATACATGCATAATGAACAATGCATATGTAATGTATATACAGTACAAAATAGCTTTCTGATACACAAAATTGTTTTCTGAATTAAGATTTTTTAAACTTTTAAAAATATTTTCACATTTTCATTTAGTACATGTGCAAAATGTTAAAGATTAATGAAACAAGCTCTATCCATTCTGGAGAATAAGTTTCTAACATACTAAATGAACAGTGGGACTAACTGCAGCACTTTGACAACATTCACACACTGAACCCATTTCATTTCCACCACAATTTGCATACATAACACAAACACATTCAAGCAAAAGAATTGGTACTCAGCTTTTTCACGAGGCCTGCAATGCACCCTAAACAGCCATTTTTTTGTGCAATTGTCCGTACATCTTCCTCGGGAGTAGCGATGTTCACGATGGTATAAACGACGACACATTGATAGTCCATCATAATATACATACCATCCCTGGGTTACATGTTAATGTATCTAACCAAGTATGATGTATAATGTTCTTATACTTGTAAGAGTAATACTCAAGCAGAATGTCATCTCTATTTCACTAATAGTCATTTTCATTTTCTGGCAGTCTTTTTTTTTTTGTTGTTGTTGTTAATATACCGTTTCTGAGTCTAGGAGATAAATTTCCTTCATGTTACAAGCAATGAAATACTTCCATTATCTAGTACAGTACAACAGGTCCCTAACTTACAAACACCTAACATTACACGTATATGTCTTTACAAACTTGGCACTTAAGAATCATTCAAGTTTTACACTTGCTACAGAGTGAGCTTGTGTGAAACTGCCATTCTTTTACTACTGCTTTAAATACATGCAACTTATTTGCAAACTAACAAATCAGCATGTAACTTGTTTGTAAGTTGGGAACCTCCTGTATATGTAAGCTTACAAGTCATAACATGTATGAAACATGTACAGGCATCCCTCACTTTATGCAGATGTGTTCCAGGCTCATGGCAGCTACAGTAATATCTATCAGGCTATCAACACTTACCAGTGATTCTTTATATTATAATTCTTCATTACATTTTGCAAACTGTGCTAAGCACAGAAAATTTGTATCACAAATTAGCACCACCTTGCCTTGGCAGGGGATGGCCACTGAGTTTGAAATAATTACTAGTAAATATGTAGCATAGCATAAAATATTTGTAGAAAGAGAGGGATTACTGTACTGTAATTCTTGAGAAACTTCATTTTTTAACAAGACCAAATAATAATATGGAGTAATAAAATTACTGTGTCAGCACTATTAAATAGAAACAATCCAACACTTCTTACCATATATGGCATTAATACTTACATCAATACAAATAATCTGCAATACCTATTCATTAATCCACAGTCATACTAGCACATTACAAGACAGGAGCAACGAAAAATGAAGAGTTTTAACATCCTGCTACACAAACAAAATCATATAAAAATATTTTTGAGAAAATTGACAGAATAGTACTATACTTATTTTCAGAAGTAAACTTCATATAGCTGAGAGTTTGTCACTCCCAAAATTCCACAATTTGTGCCTTTGTAAAAGCGAGCCTGTTGCTTCCTCCCTCCCACCCACAACATGCAATGACATATCTCCAGGATTTTTTTTTTTCAATAAATCGGCAATATCCCACCGTGGCAGGGTGACGCAAAAAGAAACACTAAAGTTTTTCTTTATAAATTTAGTACAGCCTCGCTTCACTTAACAACGGAGTACCGTTCCTAAGACCTCATTAGTAAACGAATTTGTCGCTAAGTGAGGAGCACAGTATAATGGTAGTGAGTTTGTGTCAATCATCTTTGATATTGTTTTAATGTTACCTTTGCACCATTTATAATATTTCTGGTATATTTTTAAATGTTTATACAGTAGTGTACTGTATATTGTAATAAACAGAATAGAGGAAATCAGCTCTAACATACATTATTTTGGTATGCATACTGGTCAGAGAGCCCGTTGTAAGTCCGAGTCATCGGTAAACGAGTAAGTCGCAAAGTGAGGAGCGGCCGTAATTTATGCAGAAGGGGTTACTAGTTCCTTGGTCATGGCATTTTAGTCACCACTTACGACACGCATGGCTTACAGAAGAATTCTTTTCCACTTCCCCATGGAGAATCTCCAAGAGTTGTCATTACCAAATCCCAACACCAGCACTAACATCACTCCAGCTGGACAGAATATAACAAGCTACAGTATAATCTAACTGTTCAAGTGTTCCTTTTAATGGCTTAGTCATTTCTTCAACCTGTGCTGCTGACAGCAACACCTTTCTCTCTCAAGTATATGACACTAACAAAGATGTTCCTGAGACCATGCACATTAGATTGCAGTCACATGAAGATTGTAAAGAGAGAGAGAGTACAATAAAGGCAAACATTTTAACGGCAAAATTTTGGAAATCTGTGTAGCTCACAACAAACTTTCACTTCTTTACGAGTCTGATCAGTGAACTTAACTTCACTTTCCACTGAAACAAGGTATGTACATGTACACATGAATCTTAACATGTTACAGGTATGGAGGGTTTCCTTGCTTTGTATTTCCGTCAACACCTACCTTCAATTGCGAAAGTAAATTATACAAATATCATCAAAGTACAAATACCCTAATAAGCTAATTTGTCATATTCTCTTAACTTATATTAACAGTTCAAAATAAAATATTAACACAAAAACTGTTAATAATCTCAAATTCACTTAATCTTGCGCGCGCACGCGCGCACACACACACACACACACATCTTCCTTGCACACATACATTATGGCACATGCAGAGAAAGTGCTTTAATACGTGTTACAACAGGTTAAGATTTACAAAAAATGCTAAGAAATATTTGAACGGTTTTCACATTGTATGACAACGTGTACAGTCATAATAAGTCTTACTCTACAATTTTCCTCTTATATACAAAACTGGAAAAAGCTACACATGCAGTAATATATGTTAACAAATTCTTAATCAGTTTTATGCTGTTTCAAGTAAATGCATATTCTAATTTCTAAATAAAACTAATGGGGCAAATTAATAACTCCAGTTAATTACAAAATAAAAATATTGCAGAAAACAAAAGAACTACTGTAATACATTACATATTTGTACAGACAAAATTTAGCAAAAATTATTTTTTTTTGCCAAGAATGAGAGTTCTCAAATCTTCTATATATGGACAAGCGTAGCAACTTCCAAGAAATAATGGAAGTGACATTCACAGATGAATGAGGTGATGGTTAGGATATTTATACAAATCTTAGGGTATCTGTAACATGCACCTTCCAACAACGATGTGAGAAGCGACACATTACATGGCATAAATTACAGAAACTTTCACTTTGTATTGACCCTCCTCAAGCAATACCAAACTACAGTATTGTAAATGTATATGTAAGGGCTTCCTTTCATCTAGCCCAGTATTACCCGAGGCGAGATTCTAGTCAGACCAAAAATATTTGTGTTATTTCTGTACCACTGAATACAAGTTATTCTTACACATGCATGCACACACATTATATATACACTGTACAAACATACAGAGTAGTGAACCTTACACTGATTGCATGGGAAATATATAAGAATAACCCACATTTAACCATACAGATACAATTCCAAGACTTTAGTCCAACTAGAGAACCTTCTCAGTTGATACTTAACTACAGTACTATAAATGCACAAGTTGCTTCCTGCCATCTAGTTTAGTATCGCCCAAGGATGGTTTCTAGTTAGATCGAAGATATCTGCATTATTTCTAAACCTCCAAGTCGATTATTATATACAGTAGACTCTCACATTTCACACAAGTTACATTTCTGAAAAATGGGGCTGTACATGAAATTGTGAAACGGGAACTGAAGAACACTGAAGAGTAAGGTTACAGTCTGATACTAAAAAAAGACTTTGTAATTTGTCAAAAATAAAAGTTTTTCATGCCTTACATTTTAACTGCTATTACCTGTTGATCTGGAAATATGTGGAGAGGATTGATCTGGCTGTGTACAATACCTGAGCAAACATGTAGCAGGCATTAACCCTTAAACGGTCCAAACGTATATATACGTTCATGCGCGTAGCGCCCCAAACGTATATATACGTTTTCTTTGTCATTCATTCAACATTGCCACAATAAGCCTGAGTCACCTAGACATGAGAGAATGGGTGTGAGCACTCGCTGTGTGCCATATTAAAATAATTGGGGATGCCTGGGAACCATATGCTCTTTTTTTCCCTTTTAAAAGAAAGGATTTTTTTTCCTCAAAAAATTTGGGGCGCTACGCGAGTGAACGTATATATACGTTTGGACCGTTTGGGGGTTAACAACTACTATACCAATCAGTTACTATCATCACCTGCCGTCAACATTGGTAAAAGCAAGCCACATTTCCTCAACAAATTATACCAAACATACAGGAACTCACCATACCAATACCAAACATATACTAAAAATAAATGCATGATAAAATAATAACTACGAGAAACAAGTAATATTGTATAAAATGGTGTGGGAGGTTTGCTCATCAAGGGCTATGACTGAAAGAGCCCTACAACTGGAAGCACTGATACAATCTATACAACGCAAGCTCTGGTGACCACAACTATACTAGTGAAGATTATACATTAACTACATAACTTTCTCATGTATTAGATTTTCACACAATTATCAACCACCAATATAGTAAACAACCATAGAAATACAGCAGTACATTAATGTGCATTAAATGTAATTATGGTTGCTAGCCTTCATGCACTGCCTCCCTGCTTGTTTTGTTAAACTATGGTGTTATCATTGGTCACCTTCCTGCACTATAATGTGGACTTGGGTGCTATATTTCAATCACGACTTATTGAAAATGCTATCTGTGGATGTGCAATATGCGAGAGTCTACTGTCTACGTATGTATATATTAATAATGAAAATACATGTATATAGGTACGAGTGTGAAAGTGTGAGTGTGTGTGCGCGTAACCCTCCCTACTATACTTCCTATAGGTTATTCATCTAATTGTTTATTCCAACACACCCCCATCACTGCATTATCACTCGACTTGCTTCTAAATATTACACTTTCCATTAAGAATTAGTTTACTAGTTATTTAATTTTGATTTACTCCTCTTAATCTCTCTCACTGTGTCCACTTAGGCTCATTGTTCTACTAATTTAAACTTCTTGTATATATCTGCTTATTTTTTCCAATTGTTCTCTTCCAATTAGGTGGCATGAACTCTTGCAATCCACTATACTGTATATTCCTGTGTCAGACCTAGTGAGACAACAGAGGATCATATTACTCCACTTTAAACTTTTTACTGGCTTGTGACAAGGTGTCGCTGTGAACTTTACACACCAAGTATTTATTTAAGAGGCATAAAATAATCAGTTTTGAGAGCTTACAGTGTAAAGTTCATAGTTAGCAATCTCATCACACATGCATTATAAATTTTGTTTAATTCTCAATTAAGTAATCAAAATCTCACTTTAACCCAAAAAGGTCAAAATATTTTAAAGGTGAAACTAGTCTAGAAAAAATGAACAATTAGTATTTTCAGCAAAAATTTTTAATAAAAATAAATGAACCAGATACTGAAAAAATGTCAACAAAAGTATCTGCAACATTACGAATAAGATACAAAAACAATCCATTTATAAACCTAGTTCATGATTTTACTGCTATCATTCAACAAAGCACACCCAGTATTTAAAAGAAGCCCCAAATAAGTGATGCCCAATGCTGGGTTACGCAAGTGGGTAACAGAAGCAGTGAGCAGCAGACGATGATACAATCAACAGCAAGTTGCAGATGAGGGCAGCAGAGGCTAGTCACATACGAGGTCAGAAGCAAAGTTGTAAACTAGGGCAGAAGTGGACACTCTCGAACAAGATCAGCAGCAGTGAGTTGCAGATGAGGGCAGCAGCAGCATATCACAAGTGAAGACAACACTGGCAAGCCACTGAATTAGCAGACACCAGAAAATCACACCAATGAGTAGCAGTGACAACAGGGAAGTAGCTCAAGAAGGCAGCAGTGATCACCAGTCACTTGACAGGGATTAACATCCAGCATGAAAGTGCCCAAAGGGCAGAAGAGGCTGGTCTCTTGAAAGACACCATACATGGATTGCTGAGGTGGGCGGTGGAGGCGGGTGGCGGCTTGGAAAGCAGCAATGAAGAGTTGCTTGGAGAGCAGCAATGAAGTCGCTTTGAGAGCAGCGATAACGAGTCACCTGGAGAGCAGCGATGACGAGTCGCCTGGAGAGCAGCAATGACGAGTCGCCTGGAGAGCAGCGATGATGAGTCGCCTGGAGAGCAGCGATGATGAGTCGCCAGGAGAGCAGTGATGACGAGTCGCCCGGAGAGCAGCGATGACGAGTCGCCCGGAGAGCAGCGATGACGAGTCGCCTGGAGAGCAGCGATGACGAGTCGCCTGGAGAGCAGCGATGACGAGTCGCCTGGAGAGCAGCGATGACGAGTTGCCCGGAAAGCAGCGATGACGAGTCGCCTGGAGAGCAGCGATGAAGAGTCACCCGGAGAGCAGCGATGAAGAGTCACCCGGAGAGCAGCGATGAAGAGTCACCCGGAGAGCAGCGATGAAGAGTCACCCGGAGAGCAGCGATGACGAGTCGCCTGGAGAGCAGTGATGACGAGTCGCCTGGAGAGCAGCGATGACGAGTCGCCTGGAGAGCAGCGATGACGAGTCGCCTGGAGAGCAGCGATGACGAGTCGCCTGGAGAGCAGCGATGACGAATCGCCTGGAGAGCAGCAATGACAAGTCGCCTGGAGAGCAGCAATGACAAGTCGCCTGGAGAGCAGCAATGACAAGTCGCCTGGAGAGCAGCAATGACAAGTCGCCTGGAGAGCAGCAATGACAAGTCGCCTGGAGAGCAGCAATGACAAGTCGCTTGGAGAGCAGCAATGACAAGTCGCCTGGAGAGCAGCGATGACGAGTCACCTGGAGAGCAGCGATGACGAGTCACTTGGAGAGCAGCAGAGATGGGTCGTTTGTAGAGCAGCAGAGATGAGTCACACGGAGAGCACCAGAGATGGGGCGTGAGAGCAGCAGAGCCAGTTCGCACAGAGGCAGCAGTATCCAAAAACAAATCACTCAAAGCAAAACTGAGCTTTTCACGCCCAATATCAAGTCACTCAAGAGGCAACACAGAACTTTTCAAAGAGCAGCAGTGCCCAGTGGCAAGTTCATGAGGGAAGCAATGAACTGTTCGAAGATCAGCAGTGCCTAGCTTTAGGTGATCTTTGGGTAGTGGCGCCAAGTGGCAATATTAAGGGAAATAAAAGACCTACTGCACACCCAATTTCTCTCAACAGAATAGGCAGACTAAAAGGGTTTCTTCTGGATATCCCGCTACAAAAATGCAATTTATTATGAAAACAAGAAAAATTTTCATACCATTTAAGCATTTTGCATACTATTTATTTTTCCAGATGACCTACTCGTCTATTCTATAGCATCACTATTATAAATGGTACACAGTCACGTGGATTTCTCATTCTTTACAATTCTATGAATTGTAAATTTGTGAACTCCAGACGCACATGTCTACTACAATACAAGAGCACCTCATCAGAGGTTATTCAACAACTACCTTTTTTTTATACATATATTTATAAAATTGGACAATCATGATGACACTTCTGGTAATACCAGTTATTTTCTTGGGTACCATGGGTAATATGCAAATATGAAAATGATATTAATATGAATAAAGAGTTGGTAAATATGGTATCAACATGGACTGCAACAGTCAAGCCAAGCTAATAAGGCAGAAACACTGGCAATTGTGACTGGGAAAAGACTAAGCATTCTTGATTATATCCACTAGACAGTGAGGTGCCTTCTAGAGAAGAAGAGCGAAATGTCCTGGACACTTCACGCTATACTGTACATCACCAAACCATACAGTATAGCACAACTAAAGTATCTGTGAGCTCAGTCTGTTTTGCCAAATTTTAATTTTTAGTTTGCTTTTAAGATTGCATTGAAAAACCATGCAACATATGACAGTTCCAAACTAGGATTTACTTAATCAACAAGTACAATTCAACATACAGTATGGTATTAATTACGACAAATATTCAAACATGCATGCTACATTTCTATACAGTGCTCCCTTCAAATTCACAGGATACAGTCCTATACATTCCTGAGGTAAATAAGAAAAAAAAAAAATTCACTTCTTCAGGCATCACCAATAGCACTCGTAATGATTAACACGAGATCTGTGAACCCAAGAAAACAGCTTAAGGTATGGGAAATCAATCAAGGCCACTGGAAAAAGCTATAGACTTTTTGGTTTAATTTTTTTTTTTGCCATCACTAGGTATAAAGTTAACCTCATTAATTTTGTCAGTTGTAAGAGTGGCAAGCATGCAAGCACATTTAAGCATGTTAAATCCAGTGAACACACATCGAATGAAATCCTATGACTGAGTTACAACTGACTGGTCATGTTACACAGCAAAACAAAATGGGTAATGAAAAAAAAAATGCATATACAACAATAAGCCATACCCCAAAAACTCCTACAGACCATTTTAAGAAAAATCCTATTGTTAATTTGACTATTCCTTTAAAAAAAAAATTGTTTTATTAATATTCATAACAAATATTGCTACATCTCTCTTGAATATTGCACTAACTGCATTTATAGTCACATTCGAAAGAATGTGACAAAATAACAAAAAATTTAGCTGAGGGGGAAATCCAATAAGTTCGAGGGAAACTTTTGTTAATTTTAAAATTATATGTTGTGCAGCAGGAAAATTTTAAATATTCATAACAAACCCTCAATAACAATTGTTAAATGTAATCAGAAAATTTCAAGTACAGCCCTGCAAATTTGTTGGGAGCACTGTATTCTCTTTCAACATTCATAAAACTGAAAGTGTGCACTGTACCTGTCAAAGATGCGAGCTTCTTTCAAAACGTTGCCAAGATTGATGTATGCATCAAGGAAATTGGGATCTAAAGCAACGGCTTTTTCAAAGTGATGAATAGCAAGCCAAATCTCGCCCTGGGCATTGAAGACACATCCAAGGTTGCTCCAAGCCACAGCGAAGTCTGGTCGAGTTTCTATGGCTTTTAAGTAACACGCCTAGACAATTGAGGAGAGGGAGGGGAAGAAAACAAAAGATTAGATATGGTTCAAGAATATGAAAAAAACGCCCTACTCGCTCGCCTAATGCGCCGCAGCCTAAACGCTCGCTTGCGACACGACCTCTCTGCCAGAGCTGATGGGTGCATAAGATGTTCTGCACATGAGAAAATTAAGTTAAGTAAAAATAATTCTAGATGAAAATAATTCTTAATCCATGCACACACATAAGCAGTGACAATGAAAAAGTCCGCCCTATTGCGTTCCCGCGCATTTCGCCCTCTCCTACGCAAGCGCTGCCCAGGATTTTAAAATCTTACACTTGAAATGTGTCAGCCTCCAACAGTTATTGACCCTTAAATTTTCCCAGTTTCAACATCAAAATACTGTATCCCATAAAAAATTACAATAACCCAAACAATTTTAAACCCATGAAAAAATCTGTTTCGGAGGCTAACTGCTTTTCTTGATGGGGCATTAAAACTGTTTTCACATTAAATCTCATCTATTGCCGAATAGGACGCGTGCCCCTAAAAAATCTTTCCCCTGAGGAGCTCCTTCAGCTTTCCCTCTTAATACAAACCCTTATATGGCGCTTCCCGGCAGGTCCACCTACATCTTAAGTGCTCCAGGAATAACGAAGGCTTCTTCAAGACGACCTCTGCAGAGGAGTAGGGCTGTACAGCCTCAACATCTATTACGACCAAGGGAAGAAAAGTAAAAACAAATCTGATTAGTGTGGCTTGTAGTAACAGCTCTTGTCACGGTTCTGTACCAGGATGCCTGGGGTTTCTGGATTCAGAGAAAAACTGGCTTTACCTTTTCAATAAAGCACAAAAAAATTCCATCGACTGCCAGAACAGATGTGCAGTAGTACTTGAACGAAAGCCCAAGCATCGAAGTGCATTTTCTTCACAGTTCAGAAACTCAAGATACAATCTGCATCTCTATTTCACTGTTTTAGGGAACTAGTATTGACAAAGTTTGAGAAGAAATAATAAATAGCAAAAACCAAGAGGAACTTCATGCGACTGTTTTGAGGTACAATTCATCTTATTTAGAAAGCCAAAAAAAAATTGCTCCTTTGAACTGGTCAAGGTGCTAAACAACCAAGAGACATGTAATACAAAACAGCTGCAGTGCTAGAAAGTAAGTACTGTATGTGACTCAACCTTCCAGCCCTCTAGGAGAAGCACATTAGTAATTGTATATATATTGTAAAACAGTTAAAAATTTATAGCTGATAACCATTCTGAAAAAAAAGTGACACTGTTTATTCAACATAAGGAAAAATAAGCTTTTATTTTACTTATGGTATTCCTTGAGGACTGAATCATCATGCATGCGCTGCAATGGTGTTGAGCAAGACTAGGCAAAAGAGCACAAGCCTGGCTCAACATACCACTGTGGAGTCACATGGATCTACAGCGCAGATCCTTCACTTACCCTCTGCTAGATTTCAAAAGGCAAAACTCTTCATCGCGGATTATAATCCGGTACGCACGCGCCAAAAGTCTGCATTTAGTGGTGGAAAAAGGCTTAACAAATTCTTCCATAACTTGACAATGAATATGCTGCTAATTACTTGTATCCAAAAAAGACATCCTTCAACACTAAATGCTGGCTTTCATTGTATACATTACGCAGTTATCACTAACTTGGCCATAACCCCTTGCTCAAACAGTTCCCAGAAGTTAAAGTGATAATGAAATAAATTTTTGAATATTTAAAAAAATGAGCAATTCCTCTAGGTTAACAGCTGATGAAAGGCAGAGATACTAACAATGATCCCATCCAGAGGTTAAAGGAAGGTCAAGGAAATTCTAAATAGTCCGTAGGTCAGTGGATTATTTTTTGCTATGATTAAAGAAGACAATGCTGCAGTAAATTTTACATGGTGAAGAGAAAAGGCATGGCATGGAAAAGGCCTTCACACCTTGAAAGGCCACATACCTTTGCTTCATCCAGTCTTCCAAGGGCCTTCAAAAGATTACCCAAATCGCTCCGTACACAATACAGATCCTGAAAAAAAATTAAAGATTAAAAAGATAGGAACATAAGCAAGATGTTAATATACTTAAAATACAAATTATCAACAAAATGACAAAAAAATGAATAATCCTATCTAGTTGTAACCACCTTAACCATGTCAGACACGAGTACGAATATGATGACTGTGTCCAACATACTAGTACAAAATTTTCTGTGCCTTCAAAAATGCCACATACCAATATTTTTGACCTCAGCACAACTGTTTGGGTATCCTACCTCTTCATGCCTTTGAAACAATCAAAGACCAGTTGGGTTCACACAATGCATCCAATTAACACTTCCTGACTATCAGAAGTAAACATTTAAATCAGGACCTATTGTTCCACAACCAGAAAACAGCCTGTGGAACTGACAGGAAGATGCCTTATTTATTCAAGGTTTATTATAGTTTCACGATACCAACAATGGAATTCAGTGAAAAAGCACACCATTTCAAACGAACCTAGAATAATGCAATATAGTCAGACAATGTTACTTATTTCCAAATTCTGAGGATTACTACAACTTACAACAATTACTGTAACATAAGTAAAAGAAAGACTACAAATGTATAAATTCAAGGATTATGTGGAGTAAAATAAAGATTGGATGTGAAAAGTGGGTTATAGTAAGCGTGTATGCACCTGGAGAAGAGAGAAGTGTAGAGGAGAGAGAGAGATTCTGGGAAATGTTGAGTGAATGCGTGAGGAGTTTTGAATCAAGTGTGACAGTAATGGTGGTTGGGGATTTCAATGCTAAAGTGGGTAAAAATGTTATAGAGGGAGTAGTAGGTAAATTTGGGATGCCAGGGGTAAATGTAAATGGGGAGCCTTTAATTGAGCTATGTGTAGAAAGAAATTTGGTAATAAGTAATACATATTTTATGAAAAAGAGGATAAATAAATATACAAGGTATGATGTAGCACATAATGAAAGTAGTTTGTTAGATTATGTATTGGTGGATAAAAGGTTGATGGGTAGGCTCCAGGATGTACACGTTTATAGAGGGGCAACTGATATATCAGATCATTATTTAGTTGTAGCTACAGTTAGAGTAAGAGGGAGATGGGAAAAGAGGAAGGTGGCAACAACAAGTAAGAGGGAGGTGAAAGTGTATAAACTAAGGGAGGAGGAAGTTCGGGCGAGATATAAGCGACTATTGGCAGAAAGGTGGGCTAGTGCAAAGATGAGTAGTGGGGGGGGGGGGGGGGGTTGAAGAGGGTTGGAATAGTTTTAAAAATGCAGTATTAGAATGTGGGGCAGAAGTTTGTGGTCATAGGAGGGTGGGGGCAGGAGGAAAGAGGAGTGATTGGTGGAATGATGAAGTAAAGGGTGTGATAAAAGAGAAAAAGGTAGCTTACGAGAGGTTTTTACAAAGCAGAAGTGTTATAAGAAGAGCAGAGTATATGGAGAGTAAAAGAAAGGTGAAGAGAGTGGTGAGAGAGTGCAAAAGGAGAGCAGATGAAAGAGTGGGAGAGGCACTGTCAAGAAATTTTAATGAAAATAAGAAAAAATTTTGGAGCGAGTTAAACAAGTTAAGAAAGCCTAGGGAAAGTATGGATTTGTCAATTAAAAACAGAGTAGGGGAGTTAGTAGATGGGGAGAGGGAGGTATTAGGTAGATGGCGAGAATATTTTGAGGAACTTTTAAATGTTGAGGAAGAAAGGGAGGCGGTAATTTCATGCACTGGCCAGGGAGGTATACCATCTTTTAGGAGTGAAGAAGAGCAGAATGTAAGTGCGGTGGAGGTACGTGAGGCATTACATAAAATGAAAGGGGGTAAAGCAGCTGGAACTGATGGGATCATGACAGAAATGTTAAAAGCAGGGGGGATATAGTGTTGGAGTGGTTGGTACTTTTGTTTAATAAATGTATGAAAGAGGGGAAGGTACCTAGGGATTGGAGGAGAGCATGTGTAGTCCCTTTATATAAAGGGAAAGGGGACAAAAGAGACTGTAAAAATTATAGAGGAATAAGTTTACTGAGTATACCAGGAAAAGTATACGGTAGGGTTATAATTGAAAGAATTAGAGGTAAGACAGAATGTAGGATTGCAGATGAGCAAGGAGGTTTCAGAGTGGGTAGGGGATGTGTAGATCAGGTGTTTACATTGAAGCATATATGTGAACAGTATTTAGATATAGGTAGGGAAGTTTTTATTGCATTTATGGATTTAGAAAAGGCATATGATAGAGTGGATAGAGGAGCAATGTGGCAGATGTTGCAAGTATACGGAATAGGTGGTAAGTTACTAAATGCTGTAAAGAGCTTTTATGAGGATAGTGAGGCTCAGGTTAGGGTATGTAGAAGAGAGGAAGAATACTTCCCGGTAAAAGTAGGTCTTAGACAGGGATGTGTAATGTCACCATGGTTGTTTAATATATTTATAGATGGGGTTGTAAAAGAAGTAAATGCTAGGGTGTTCGGGAGAGGGGTGGGATTAAATTATGGGGAATCAAATTCAAAATGGGAATTGACACAGTTACTTTTTGCTGATGATACTGTGCTTATGGGAGATTCTAAAGAAAAATTGCAAAGGTTAGTGGATGAGTTTGAGAATGTGTGTAAAGGTAGAAAGTTGAAAGTGAACATAGAAAAGAGTAAGGTGATGAGGGTATCAAATGATTTACATAAAGAAAAATTGGATATCAAATTGGGGAGGAGGAGTATGGAAGAAGTGAATGTTTTCAGATACTTGGGAGTTGAAGTGTCGGCGGATGGATTTATGAAGGATGAGGTTAATCATAGAATTGATGAGGGAAAAAAGGTGAGTGGTGCGTTGAGGTATATGTGGAGTCAAAAAACGTTATCTATGGAGGCAAAGAAGGGAATGTATGAAAGTATAGTAGTACCAACACTCTTATATGGATGTGAAGCTTGGGTGGTAAATGCAGCAGCGAGGAGACGGTTAGAGGCAGTGGAGATGTCCTGTCTAAGGGCAATGTGTGGTGTAAATATTATGCAGAAAATTCGGAGTGTGGAAATTAGGAGAAGGTGTGGAATTAATAAAAGCATTAGTCAGAGGGCAGAAGAGGGGTTGTTGAGGTGGTTTGGTCATTTAGAGAGAATGGAGCGAAGTAGAATGACATCGAAAGCATATAAATCTATAGGGGAAGGAAAGAGGGGTAGAGGTCGTCCTCGAAAGGGTTGGAAAGAGGGGGTAAAGGAGGTTTTGTGGGCGAGGGGCTTGGACTTCCAGCAAGCGTGCATGAGCGTGTTAGATAGGAGTGAATGGAGACAAATGATACTTGGGACCTGACGATCTGTTGGAGTGTGAGCAGGGTAATATTTAGTGAAGGGATTCAGGGAAACCGGTTATTTTCATATAGTCAGACTTGAGTCCTGGAAATGGGAAGTACAATGCCTGCACTTTAAAGGAGGGGTTTGGGATATTAGCAGTTTGGAGGGATATGTTGTGTATCTTTATACGTATATGCTTCTAAGCTGTTGTATTCTGAGCACCTCTGCAAAAGCAGTGATAATGTGTGAGTGTGGTGAAAGTGTTGAATGATGATGAAAGTATTTTCTTTTTGGGGATTTTCTTTCTTTTTTGGGTCACCCTGCCTCGGTGGGAGACGATTGACTTGTTGAGAAAAAAAAAAAAAAAGTATTCATTGTCCTAGGTAGTAGGTTGGTAGACAGCAACTGCCCAGGGAGGTACTACCATCCTGCCAAGTGAGTGTAAAATGGAAGCCTGTAATTGTTTTACACGATGGTAGGATTGCTGGTGTCTTTTTTTTTTTTGTCTCATACACATGCAAGATTTCAGGTACGTCTTGCTACTTCTACTTACACTTAGGTCGCACTACATATACATGTACAAGCATGCATATATATATATATATATATATATATATATATATATATATATATATATATATATTACATACATACATACATACATACATACATACACACACCCCTCTTGGTTTTCTTCTATTTTCTTTCTAGTTCTTGTTCTTGTTCATTTCCTCTTACCTCCATGGGGAAGTGGAACAGAATTCTTCCCCCTAAGCTATGCGTATTGTAAGAGGCGACTAAAATGCCGGGAGCAAGGGGCTAGTAACCCCTTCTCCTATATATATTACTAAATGTAAAATATGTAAATATTTGTATTCTTAATGTAGGGTGTGAGGTGAGTTTATTTTGTAGGAAGTCAGGTTTGGGAGGTATGGTAGCCAGCAAGGTCAGCCCACCCCACCCACATGTAATGTACTACATTTAATTAAAGCTCTCCAGAGTGATAAAACATATGTACAGTACATTCAGTAATCATCTTAAAATATTTGTAGTCTTAAAGTAGGGCGAGAGGTGAGTTTTATTTGAAGGAAGTCAGGTTTGGGAAGTATGGAATCCAGCCAGGGAAGCCATCCCCACCCCACCCACACGTAATGTAAACAAACCAGACGAAAGTGTCTGGTTTTCGTCACTTTACATTGTATACAAGTTGTCTCCAAGTTCATACAGTAGAAGAAATAAAGAGAAACACTCCCACTCTCATGTAACATTATTTTTAGAAGAAATGACGCCTTGAGTGAAGGCATACTCAGATACAGGTACACATACGTATAATTATCAGTTATAATAATAATGTAGGTTATGTAGTCCGCCTGGGCTACATAGCTACACGATATTTAATGTAGTCCAGAGCCATATTATTACCATCGACATACCATGTTCACCGAGTTTAATCAGTTTCTAACAACTACCTTTAGATGCCATCATAAACAAAGGAAGAAGTAACGAATAATTCAAGCCGAGAATTGTAAACAAAAGCGTTATGTATTAAGGGGAGTGACGTAATGTTTTCCCTCCGCCCGGCTACCACACCTCCATAGTATACAGTGGACCCTCAGGTAATGGCATTAATCCATTCCAGAGAGCTCGCCTTTAACCAATTTGGACGTTAGCCGAATTAAATTTCCCCATAAGAAATAATGGAAATCCAATTAATCCCTTCCAGACACCCAAAAGTATTAAACAAAATAATTTTTTTACATGAAATACAGTGGACCCTCAACCAACGGCATTAATCCATTCCAGAGGGCTTGCTGTTGGTCGAAATTGCCATTGGTCGAGTTAATTTTCCCTATAAGAAATACAGTGGACCCCCGCTTTACGATCACCTCCCAATGCGACCAATTATGTAAGTGTATTTATGTAAGTGGGTTTGTACGTGTGTGTTTGGGGGTCTGAAATGGACTAATCTAATTCACAATATTCCTTATGGGAACAAATTCAGTCAGTACTGGCACCTGAACATACTTCTGAAATGAAAAAATATCGTAAACCGGGGGTCCACTGTAATGGAAATAGAATTAATCCGTTCCTGACACCCCAATGTCTGAAAAAAAAAAAAAATTTACATGAAATATACATTTCCTTATATGGAAACGAATGGGACATGCAAAATAAATAATAATTAATTGCCACTTACCTTTATTGTGGAGTTGTTGTTGAGTGATGTGCCAGCAGCAGGGGAAATTCAAAACTGTCTATTGCTTGGAATAAGAATCCCCTTCCAGAAGGACTTCAGGTACCAAGTCCTTTGGTGGGGTTACCTCCCTCCTTGGTTTTTTAATGTCACTGGGACCAGCTTGAGAGTCACTAGACCCCTGTCGCACAAAATAGCTGTCCAGAGAGCTCCGTTTCTCACGTGCCCTTAGGATTTCCCTAAAATGGGACACGAATGTCATTGTACATGTTGCCAACGCGGCTTGCAACTTCGGTGACAGGAAGTTGCACCTTTGTAAACACTGAACACATTTCCCTAATCCTCGACGAAGTCATCTTCCTCCGTCTCTCTTCATCCTGCTCTGAAGAACATTCCTGAGATGTGATCTGTTGCTGTTGCTCCTGAAGCTCTTGCAGGTCGGCAGTGGTTAGTTCTTCCTCGTCGTTCTGCCCCAATTCTTCCACATCCTCGTCACAAACCTCCAACCCCGAGGACTTCCCCAATGACACAACAGCTTTCACTACTGGCATAGCCTCCTGAGGGTTAGCCCCAAACATTCTGGTCACAGTTTCCTCCAGCAGAGTCAAAGGTCCTCTTAGCCACTCCCTTCCAAGGCTTACCTATAAGGTTTACACAACTGAGGACATTGAAGTGATCTTTCCAAAACTCTCTTAGGGTCAATTGAGTGTCTGAGGTCACTTCAAAGCACTTTTGAAACACTGCTTTTCTGTAGTTTTTTGAAGTTTGAAATGACCTGCTGGTCCATGGGCTGAAGGAGAGTTGTATTAGGAGGCAAAAATTTAATTTTAACGAAGCTAAACTCCCCTGCAGTTTGCTCTTGCAAGTCGTGAGGATGGGCAGGAGCACTGTCCATTACCAGGAGGCACTTGAGTAGCAATTTCTTTTCCTGGAGGTATTTTGTCACAGTGGGGCCAAACACACCATAAAATCAGTTCAAGAAAAATACCCTAGTGACCCATGCATTACTGTTTGATCTCCACAGCACACACAAATTACCCTTGACAATATTGTTTTTCCTGAACACTCTGGGAGTTTCAGAGTGATACACCACTAAAGGCTTCACTTTGCAATCACAACTAGCATTACTACACAACATTAATGTCAGCCTGTCTTTCATAGGCTTATGTCCTGGGAGTGCCTTTTCCTCCTGAGTAATGTAGGTCCTGTTTGGCATTTTCTTCCAAAACAGGCCTGTTTCATCACAATTAAACACTTGTTCAAGTTTTAGGTTTTCAGTCTCTATGTATTCCTTAAAGTCCATCACATATTTTTCAGCAGCATTTTTGTCTGAACTGGCTGCCTCACCATGCCTTACTACACTGTGTATGCCACTACCAATCTTAAATCTCTCAAACCAGCCTTTGCTGGTCTTAAATTCATCAGCAGCAGCACTATTTTGAGGCATTTTCTTAATGAGATCATCATGCAACTGCCTTGCCTTTTCACAAATTATAGACTGAGAAACACTATCACCTGATAATTATTTTTTGTTTATCCATACCAATAACAGTCTCTCTACCTCTTCAACTATTTGTGGTCTTTGTTTTGAAAACATGCTTGAACCTTTCACAACAACAGCTTCCTTGATTGCCTTTTTTTTTGCAAAGATAGTACTGATGATTGAATGTGATTTGTTGCATTGCCTTTCCAACTCATCCATACACACTCCACTCTCGTATTTTTCAATGATCTCCTTCATTTTCATCGTAATTCTCACCCTTTTTAACACAGGCTTGGCACTAGAAGCTTCCCTGGGACCCATGGTGGCTTATATAGCAGTTGCAAGCACTAGAAATAGTGGAATAATCCAAAATATATGGGAGGCACATGTGGAAACCGACCAGAACAGCTTGTAAACAATGGCACACTGACTCTTGGAGTGGCTGGGCCCACTCAGGCTGCGCTCCGGGCACATCGACACGTTCCGGACAAACGTCGTTGGTTAAGGCATTTTTTCTAAGGCAAAAAGCGCCGTTAGACGAAACTGCCGTTACTTAATGCTGCCGTTAGTTGAGGGTCGACTGTATACATTTCCCTACACAGAAAACAATGAGACATGCACAATAAACAATACTGAAATGACACTTACCTTTATTGTGGACTTATTGATGAGTGATGAGACGGGAGGAGGGGAGAGGATGTAGGTGTACTATTGTTTGGAAGGGGAATCCCCTTCTATAAAGACTTCAGGTAACAAGTCCTTTTCTGGGGTTACCTCCCTTCTTGGTTTTTTAATGCCACTAGGACCAGCTTGAGAGTCACTGGACCCCTGTCGCACAAAACTGGCAGCCTCACCATGCCTTATCACCCTGTGTATACCACTACGATTCTTAAATCTCTCAAACCAACCTTTCCTGGCCTTAAATTCACTAATATCAGCACTAGTTTCAGGCATTTTCTTAATTAAATCCTCATGCAACTCCCTTGCCTTTCACATATCATTGACTGAGAAACACTATCTCCTGATAATTGTTTCTCGCTGATCCACACCAACAACAGTCTCTCCACATCTTCGAGTATTTGCGATCTCTGTTTTGTAAGCATACTTGCACCTTTCGCAACAAGAGCTTCCTTGATTGCCTTTTTGCTGGCCAAGATAGTATTGATGGCTGAATGGGGTTTGTTGTATAACTTGGCCAGCTCGGAGACACTCACTCCACTTTCGTACTCTGCGATTATCTCCTCCTTTAATTCGATAGTATTTCTCACCCTTTTTATCACAGGGTTGGCACTAGAAGCTTTCTTTGGGCCCATGGTGGCTTATTCAGCAGTTACAAGCACTAAAAACACTGGAATAATAAAAAATGTATCGGATGTACGAGTGGAATCGTCTCGACTGGATTGTAAACAATGGCACACTAGCTGAAGGCAGGGCAGCTGCCTCACGCTCAGGCCAGATGGGCAGGCAGACGCGTTTGGGACGAATGCCCCTAACTGAATTCTTGGGCGTAAGCAGAGCCAATATTTTGACGCAAAAAAGCGCCACTGCCCGATTTTGGCGTTAGCTGATGCTGCTGTTACCCAAGGGCTCACTGTATAAACAGAATGTTTATATGCTAAGTAACATGTTTCTTGTATAATTTTTAAGAAAATATAACAGATGGATAAATGAAAATGTCTATATTAATGTAAGATAAGACGATTTAGTGTGCCCAAGAGCGATTATTATTTTCTTCCACCTAGCAACAACCCCTCCATAGCATATAAATAGCATGCTTATATGCTATGTATCGTGTTTCTTATATAATTTTGAAGAAAATATCATAGATGAATTAATGAAAATGTCTATAGACGTAAAATTAGACATTTAATGTGCCCAAGAGTGATTAGTATTACATAATAGAGATGTGCTCATGGAGAATGTAAACAAACTGGGTGGTGCGTGCTGTATTTGAAAGACTGCTTGCGGTATAGAAAGTTTAGGTCATAATCTGAGATTTCCATATTAGCGGAACGCTGTAAGGTGAAATGCCGAAAAGTGGGTTGAGTAATTATGAGCCCTTAATATATTTTAGAGTAGAATTAAATCAAATACTGAATACGTAGGTTTCACAGAAAAAAAAATCCCTCCATCAAAATTAGCCATATCATTATTTCCTAAGCTTAATACCAGAAGTATATAAGGATAAAATAAACATTACAGTGGAACCGCGGCTTACGAATTTAATCCGTTCCATGGATTTGTTCGTATCCTGATTTGTTTGTATGCTGAGTCAATTTTCCTCATTTAAATTAACTGAAATGCAATTAATTCATTCTAGCTGAATTCCTGCTCTCAGGAGGCATGACAAAAATGACCCTAATATCAACTCTACGCCTTATTTATCTGTCACAATTCATCTAATATGACATAATAAACAATATAAACAACATAGAAACCTGATATAAACTCTAGAATGAATAAAATGTCTTTACATGGACGGCGGAGGGAGGAGGATTGTTGTCACGAGAGTGGTCACGCATTCTCGTTATGAAAACGTCAGAGGTGTTATTATAAGAGAAAACAGTTTGTGAGGCTAACTGTATAAGATCTGAACATTAAAATGGTATAAAATACCAACAGGTTGTTAGGTAAGACACATATGCAACAGTTAGGTATCTTTATTTTGAAACGTTTCGCCTACACAGTAGGCTTCTTCAGTCGAGTACAGAAAAGTTGATAGAAGCAGAAGAGACTTCAAGACGATGTAATCAGTCCATCACCCAATATTGTTTCAGACTATAGTCTGAAACAATATTGTTTCAGACTATGGAACAATGCTCTTCTCCAGACTGAGGGACTGACCACCTCAAAACTTTAAGGGTGATGGACTGATTACATCGTCTTCAAGTCTCTTCTGCTTCTATCAACTTTTCTGTACTCGACTGAAGAAGCCTACTGTGTAGGCGAAACGTTTCGAAATAAAGATACCTAACTGTTGCATATGTGTCTTACCTGAATAAGATCTGGTGTACATACGACATTTACATACCTTGGAGAAGAAATGCAGAGCAGCATATCCTGTCAGGAGTTCACACTAGTTCTTAAGAACTGCTCTCTACAATTTTTATGTTTATCTCACTACACTACTAAATTATACACAGTATGTACATAGTACTATTATTATTATTAAAATTATTATTATTGTACTATTACATATTATTATACCTATTACAGTAGAACCTCAAAAATCGAATTTAATCCGTTCCAGGAGCTAGTTCTAAATTCGAAAAGTCTGAAATTCGAAGCAATATTTCCCATAAGAAATAATGGAAATACAATTAATCCGTTCCAGAAACCCAAAAATATTCACACAAAAAATACATTTCATAGAGATTAATTACAGTTTTACATACAACAAATACTATAGTTTTTAATTATGTATAGTAATACATATAAAATAACATTTTTACTTACCTTTATTGAAGATTGGTGATGGCATCTGGAAGATAGGGAGGAGGAGAGAGGGAGTTGGGGTTAGTGTTTGGAAGGAGAATCCCCCTCCATGAGGACTTCAGGTAAAGCCCTCTCTGGGGTTACTTCCCTTCTCTGTCTTTTAATGCCACTAGGACCAGCTTGAGAGTCACTGGACCCCTGTCTCACAAAATAACTGTCCACAGTCCTCTGTTTTTGGTGCCTCTTAAACATTTCCCTAAAATGGGACATGGTTCTGTCACTGAACTTGTTACAAAGATGGCTTGTTTCAGCTTGCTCAGGGTGGTACTTCTGAACAAACATTTGGACATCATTCCACTTGGCACAAATCTCCTTAATCTTTGAAGAAGGCACCTCATCCACTCTCTACATTAACACCTTTTGCAACATCAGCTTCCTTGATTTGTTCTTTCTTTGACAGGATAGAACCGATGGTCGACTTGTTTTTCCCATACATCCTGGCAAGCTCAAGTCTCAAACTACTCTCATGCTTCTGTATTATTTCCATCTTCACATCTATGGTGTTTCTCACTTTCTTTACCACAGGGGTACCACTAGCAAGTTTCTTTGGGCCCATGGCAGCGTATTTCACAGTCCCACAAGCACTAAACACAACGAAATAATCGTAAAATGCGTGAATGAGAGCGCAGGTTAGTGTTCACTCAAGCATAAACAAAGCTAGACTGCTCACGGCGCCTGTGCGGGGACGCGGAGAGCGGGCAGCAGACAGGTCCCGTACCCGGCGGTCCGAAAATAGGGGCGCGTTCGATAATAGGGACACAGTTTGTCCGAAAAAATTGTCCTATTTTCGAAATGTTCGATATGTGATATATTTCGATTTTTGAGGTTCCACTGCATATTATGATTATATTATCATTATATAGTATTATATTATTATTATATACATAATTATTATGTATTATCATTATTATTAGTACGTACGTATTATTATTATAATAATTTTTTTTAACAAGTTGGCCATCTACCACTGAGGCAGGGTGACCTAAAAAGAAATAACCCAAAAAGAAAATACTTTCATCATCATTCAACACTTTCACCTCACTTACACATAATCACTGTTTTTGCAGAGGTGCTCAGAACACAACAGTTTAGAAGCATATATGTATAAAGATACACAACATATCCCTCCAAACTGCCAATATCCCAAATCCCTCCTTTAAAGTGCAGGCATTATACTTCCCATTTCCAGTACTCAAGTCCGGCTATATAAAAACAACCAGTTTCCCTGAATCCCTTCACTAAATATTACCCTGCTCACACTCCAACAGCTCGTCAGGTCCCAAATACCATTCCTCTCCATTCACTATCTAACACACTCACGCATGCTTGCTGGAAGTCCAAGCCCCTCGCCCACAAAACCTCCTTTACCCCTCCCTCCAACCTTTTCGAGGATGACCCATACCTCGCCTTCCTTCCCCTACAGATTTATAAGCTCTCCATGTCATTCTACTTTGATCCATTCTCTCTAAATGACCAAACCACCTCAACAACCCCTCTTCAGCCCTCTCACTAATACTTCTATTCTATTAACTCCACACCTTCTAATTTCCACACACTGAATTCTCTGCATAATATTTACACCACACATTGCCCTTAGACAGGACATCACCACCTCCTCACTGCAGCATTTACAACCCAAGCTTCACACCCATATAAGAGTGTTGGTACCACTATACTTTCATACATTCCCTTATTTGCCTCCATATATAATGTTTTTCATCCCCACATATACCTCAATGTACCACTCGCCTTTTTTCATTCAACAATTCTATGGTTAACCTCATCCTTCATACATCCACTCGCTGACACGTCAACTCCCAAATATCTGAAAACATTCACTTCTTCCATACTCCTCTCCAATGTGATATCCAATTTTACTTTATCTAAATCATTTGATATCCTCATCACCTTACTCTTTTCTATGTTCACTTCCAAATTTCTGCATTTACACACACTACCAAACTTGTCCACTAACCTTTGCAACTTTTCTTTAGAATCTCCCATAAGCACAGTATCATCAGCAAAAAGTAACTGTGTCGATTCCCATTTTGTATTTGATTCCCCATAATTTAATCCCATCCCTCTCCCTAACACCCTAGCATTTACTTCTTTTACAACCCCATCTATAAATATATTAAACAACCATGGTGACACTACACATCGCTGTCTAAGACCCACTTTTACCAGAAAGTAGTCTCCCTCTCTTCTATACACCCTAACCTGAGCCCATGCTCATTAAAACTCTTTACAGCATTTAGTAACTTACTACCTATTCCATATATTTCCAACATCTGCCACACTGCTCCCCTATCCACTAACACATGCCTTTTCTAAATCCATAAATGCAATGAAAACGTCCCTACCTACATCTAAATCTTTCTTTCAACACACCAGCTGTATCCCACCGAGGTGGGGTGGCCCAAAAGGAGAAACGAAAGTTTCTCCTTTTACATTTAGTAATATATACAGGAGAAGGGGTTACTAGCCCCTTGCTCCTGGCATTATAGTTGCCTCTTACAACACGCATGGCTTACGGAGGAAGAATTCTGTTCCACTTCCCCATGGAGATAAGAGGAAATAAACAAGAACAAGAACTATAAAGAAAATAGGAGAAAACCCAGAGGGGTGTATATATATATGCTTGTACATGTATGTGTAGTGTGACCTAAGTGTGAGTAGAAGTAGCAAGACATACCTGAAACCTTGCATGTTTATAAACAGAAAAAAAGACACCAGCAATCCTACCATCATGTAAAACAATTATAGGCTTTCGTTTTACACTCGCTTGGCAGGAAGGTAGCACCTCCCCGGGCGGTTGCTGTCTACCAACCTACTACCTATATCTTAATATACTGTTCACAAATATGCTTCAATGTAAACACTTTATCTACACATCCCTACCCACTCTAAAACCTCCTTGCTCATCCGCAATCCTACATTCTGTCTTGCCTCTAATTCTTTCAATAATAACCCTACCATACACTTTTCCTGGTATGCTCAGTAAACTTATTCCTCTGTAATTTTTACAATCTCTTTTGTCCCCCTTCGCTTTATATAAAGGAATTATACGTGCTCTCTGCAAATTCCTGGGTACCTTCCCGTCTTTCATACATTTATTAAAAATACCAACCACTCCAACACTATACACATCCTGCTTTTAACATTTCTGTCATGATCCCATCAGTTCCAGCTGCTTTAACCCTTTCATTCTATGTAATGCCTCACGCACCTCCCCCACACTCACATACTACTCTTCTTCACTCCTAAAAGATGGTATACCTCCCTGGCCAGTGCCTGAAATTACCGCCTCCCTTTCTTCGTCGATATTGAAAAGTTCCTCAAAAAATTCCCACCATCTAGCCAATACCTTCATAATAATAATATTTTTTATTATATTATCACACTGACCAATTCCCACCAAGGCAGGGTGGCCCGAAAAAGAAAAACTTACACCACCATTCACTCCATCACTGTCTTGCCAGAAGGGTGCTTTACACTACAGCTTTTAAACTGCAACATTAACACCCCTCCTTCAGAGTGCAGGCACTGTACTTCCCATCTCCAGGACTCAAGTCAGGCCTGCCGGTTTCCCTGAACCCGTTCATAAATGTTACTTTGCTCACACTCCAACAGCACGTCAAGTATTAAAAACCATTTGTCTCCATTCACTCCTATCAAACATGCTCACGCATGCCTGCTGGAAGTCCAAGCCCCTCGCACACAAAACCTCCTTTACCCCCTCCCTCCAACCTTTCCTAGGCCGACCCCTATCCCGCCTTCCACTAGAAGACTGATACACTCCTGAAGTCACTCTGTTTCGCTCCATTCTCTCTACATGTCTGAACCACCTCAACAACCCTTCCTCAGCCCTCTGGACAACAGTTTTGGTAATCCCGCACCTCCTCCTTACTTCCAAACTACGAATTCTCTGCATTATATTCACACCACACATTGCCCTCAGACATGACATCTCCACTGCCTCCAGCCTTCTCCTCGCTGCAACATTCATCACCCATGCTTCACACCCATATAAGAGCGTTGGTAAAACTATACTCTCATACATTCCCCTCTTTACCTCCAAGGACAAAGTTCTTTGTCTCCACAGACTCCTAAGTACACCACTCACCCTTTTCCCCTCATCAATTCTATGATTCACCTCATCTTTCATAGACCCATCTGCTGACACGTCCACTCCCAAATATCTGAATACATTCACCTCCTCCATACTCTCTCCCTCCAATCTGATATCCAATCCTCATAACCTTACTCTTTCCTGTATTCACTTTTAATTTTCTTCTTTTGCACACCCTACCAAATTCATCCACCAATCTCTGCAACTTCTCTTCAGAATCTCCCAAGAGCACGGTGTCATCAGCAAAGAGCAACTGTGACAACTCCCACTTTATGTGTGATTCTTTATCTTTTAACTCCACGCCTCTTGCCAAGACCCTCGCATTTACTTCTCTTACAACCCCATCTATAAATATATTAAACAACCACGGTGACATCACACATCCTTGTCTAAGGCCTACTTTTACTGGGAAATAATTTCTCTCCTCCCTACATACTCTAACTTGACCCTCACTATCCTCGTAAAAACTCTTCACTGCTTTCAGTAACCTACCTCCTTCACCATACACCTGCAACATCTGCCACATTGCCCCCCTATCCACCCTGTCATACGCCTTTTTTGCAAATCCATAAATGCCACAAAGACCTCTTTAGCTTTATCTAAATACTGTTCACTTATATGTTTCACTGTAAACACCTGGTCCACACACCCCCTACCTTTCCTAAAGCCTCCTTGTTCATCTGCTATCCTATTCTCCGTCTTACTCTTAATTCTTTCAATAACAACTCTACCATACACTTTACCAGGTATACTCAACAGACTTATCCCCCTATAATTTTTGCACTCTCTTTTGTCCCCTTTGCCTTTATAGAAAGGAACTATGCATGCTCTCTGCCAATCCCTAGGTACCTTACCTTCTTCCATACATTTATTAAATAATTGCACCAACCACTCCAAAACTATATCCCCACCTGCTTTTAACATTTCTATCTTTATCCCATCAATCCCAGCTGCCTTACCCCCTTTCATTTTACCTACTGCCTCACGAACTTCCCCCACACTCACAACTGGCTCTTCCTCACTCCTAGAAGATGTTATTCCTCCTTGCCCTATACACGAAATCACAGCTTCCCTATCTTCATCAACATTTAACAATTCCTCAAAATATTCCCTCCATCTTCCCAATACCTCTTAACTCTCCATTTAATAACTCTCCTCTCCTATTTTTAACTGACAAATCCATTTGTTCTCTAGGTTTCCTTAACTTGTTAATCTCACTCCAAAACTTTTTCTTATTTTCAACAAAATTTGTTGATAACATCTCACCCACTCTCTCATTTGCTCTCTTTTTACATTGCTTCACCACTCTCTTAACCTCTCTTTTTCTCCATATACTCTTCCCTCCTTGCATCACTTCTACTTCGTAAAAACTTCTCATATGCTAACTTTTTCTCCCTTACTACTCTCTTTACATCATTCCACCATCATTCCGCTCCTCTTCCCACTTTCCTGTAACCACAAACTTCTGCTGAACACTAACACTACATTTTTAAGCCTACCCCATACCTCTTCGACCCCATTGCCTATGCTCTCATTAGCCCATCTATCCTCCAATAGCTGTTTATATCTTACCCTAACAGCCTCCTCTTTTAGTTTATAAACCTTCACCTCTCTCTTCCCTGATGCTTCTATTCTCCTTGTATCCTATCTACCTTTTACTCTCAGTGTAGCTACAACTAGAAAGTGATCTGATATATCTGTGGCCCCTCTATAAACATGTACATCCTGAAGTCTACTCAACAGTCTTTTATCTACCAATACATAATCCAACAAACTACTGTCATTTCGCCCTACATCATATCTTGCATACTTATTTATCCTCCTCTTCTTAAAATATGTATTACCTATAACTAAACCCCTTTCTATACAAAGTTCAATCAAAGGACTCCCATTATCATTTACACCTGGCACCCCAAACTTACATACCACACCCTCTCTAAAAGTTTCTCCTACTTTAGCATTCAGGTCCCCTACCACAATTACTCTCTCACTTGGTTCAAAGGCTCCTATACATTCACTTAACATCTCCCAAAATCTCTCTCTCTCCTCTACATTCCTCTCTTCTCCAGGTGCATACACTCTTATTATGACCCACTTTTCGCATTGAAC
The DNA here is from genome assembly GCF_038502225.1 of Cherax quadricarinatus. Taxonomy (NCBI): domain Eukaryota; kingdom Metazoa; phylum Arthropoda; class Malacostraca; order Decapoda; family Parastacidae; genus Cherax; species Cherax quadricarinatus. The sequence goes on along the minus strand of NC_091295.1, from coordinate 69,152,615 downwards.
CTTTACTTTAATCCACATAATTAACATAATATTAATTTAGGGAACTGGAGCACAGATCCAACTCCCGAGATCAAGAGCCCATCACCACGTACAAACTAATAATACAATATAATAATAATAATAATAATAATAATAATAATAATAATAATAATAACAGTAAGGAGAAACTTTAAAAGGCTTCCAGTAGATGGCACCACCATCAACAAAACATTGGTAACCACTACTAGTACACTTTTCACCTGTCTAGACTTAACCCTTTGACTGTCTCAAGCCCCTTTCTGAAACTGTCATTCTATGTCGCAAAATTTTTGGAGAAAAAAAATAAATTATTTTTTCTTATGAAATGATAGAGAATCTTTTACCGATGGTAATGACACCAAAAGTATGAAATTTGGTCAAAAACTCACAGAATTACACACCCGCGAAGTTTGTGGTCTCGGCGACATATCCGCATCCGCGATCTTGCCGACTTTGAACCCTGTTTTTGGTCAATTCCGTTGTTCCAGTTGACCAAACTCACAGCTATTTCTTTAGAACTCCATTTTTTCTATCAGTTGAGTACAAGAAACCGACCATTTACCGATTTGAACTACCCAATAAAGTGGTCAGAAATTGGCAATTTGGCCAATTTCACACAAATTAAAAGAGAAGTCAATTTCAAAATAGGGTCCAGAATAAACAATGTAGACATTCTTGACACTAAAATAACATATCCTCTGTTCATTAGTCACGTCTCTAGGCCCCTCTTATATTACTATTGCTTTCTATTTTGATTTTTTATTCATACAAAAAATACAAAATTTACTGTTATGCAGACTACTGCATTATTGTAAAAATAGTATAAATAATATCAGTGCACTAGTAAAAGAATATTAGACTCCCCAGTTGACATGTATTGGACGTGTGGTGTGATTTGCTTTCTCCTGAACATTGATAACAATCAAACATTTCCGCTATTTTGAGCTCAATTTCAAGGTTGTTTTCATCGTGAAACTAATCAAAATCATTTCTATTTCTGTAATATGTTTTCCATTTTATCACGTGAGACCATGACAAAGAGAATACAACGATAAATACTATACGAAAATACACCTCAAAGTCGGCGCTTAATCCAAAAAAATGGTCTTTTTTTTTTTCTCATTACACACTGCGTGCTGCAGGATTTTTTTATGTTGTGGTGCACACTGACCACACAGACCCATTGTCTCACATGTGAGCCTACCAGCTTTCTCCTGCTTGATTTGAAGCCTCTAGAATTTATGCGTATTAATACAGTGGACCTCCGACATTCGATATTAATCCGTTCCTGAGAGCCATCGAATGTCGAAAATATCGAGTCGAATTAATTCTCCCCATAAGAAATAAAGGAAAATCAAATTAATCCGTGCAAGACACCCAAAATTACGAAAAAAAAAAAAATTTACCACACGAAATATTAACCCTCTGAGGGTCGACAGGCCCTCTCCAAGACTTGTTCTCAGGGTCGGCCAAATTTAAAAAAAAAATTATTTTTTCGTATGAAAAGATAGAGAATCTTTTCCCGATCATAATGACACCAAAAGTATGAAATTTGATGGAAAACCTATGGAATTATGTTCTTGAGAAGTTAGCGGTCTCGACGATGTTTACGCATCGGCAATTTTGCCCACTTTGAATTCTATTTTTGACCAATTCCAATGTACTAGTCAACAAAAATCATAACTATTTCGTTAGAACTCTATTTTTTGTATCGAATGAGTACAAGAAACCTCCCATTTACCGATTTCAACTATCCAATAAAGTGGTCAGAATTTAGCAATTTTGCCAATTTCACACAAATTGCAAAAGATGCCAATTTCCGAATAGGGTCCAGAATAAACAAGAAAGACATTCCTGGCACTAAAATAAGTTCTCTGTTCGTTAGTCACATCCCCAGGCCCCTCTTATATTTCTTTGGCTTTCCACTTTCAATTTTTATTCTTACAAAAAATAGAAGATTTACTGTTATGCAGACTACTGCATTAGTGTAGAAATGGTATAAATAATATCAGCGCACTTGTGAAAGAATATTAGACTCGCCAGTTGAAGTGCATTGGACGCTTGGCATGATTTGTTTACTTTTGAACTTTACTAAAAATCGAACATTTCTGCTACTTTGAGCTCAATTTCAAGGCACCATTCATTGTAAAACCAGTCAAAATCATCTCAATTTCTGTAATATGTCTTCCATTCTATAAAATGAGATCAAGAAAACTAGAATACAACAATAAATACCATACGAAAATACAGTGCAAAGTCGCTGTTTTATTCCAAAAACACGGTCAGTTTTTTTTTTCTCATTATGCACTGTGTGCTGCAGGATTTTTTTTATACTGCACACACTGACCACATAGACCCATTCTTTCATATGTAGGCCTACCACCTTTTTCCCACTAGATTTGAGGGCGCTAGAATTTACGTGTACTAGTACAGCCGAAAGCCTCAAAGGGTTAACTTTAATGCAATAGAATAATTACAATAACAACAATAACAATAGATTAATAACAATAGAATAACTGACACTTACCTTTAATGAAGATCTGGTGATGATTGATGGGATGGGAAGAAGGGAGAGTGTGGATGGTGTTAGTGTTTAGAAGGGGAATCCCCTTCCATTAGGACTTGAACTGGCAGCCTCACCATGCCTTACCACACTGTGTATGCCACTACGATTCTTAAATCTTTCAAACCAAACTTTGCTGGCCTTAAATTCACTCGCATCACCACTAGTTGCAGGCAATTTCTTTATCAAATCATCATACACTCCGACACACGCACTCCACTTTCGTACTTTGCAATTATCTCTCTTCATTTCAATAGTCATTAGCACCTTTTTTCTCAAAGGGTTGGCACTAGAAGCTTTCTTGGGGCCCATGGTTACTTATTTTGCAGAAAAAAGCACCAAAAACAGTGATAACATGGATAATATGTAATGTACCGAATGTATCCTGAGATGCACACACACTGGCTGGTTTGTAAACACTGGCACACACGGGGCAGTTCAGGCCACACGTGGACACGTCTTGTACGAATCGTATCGAATATCGGGTTTTTCCATCGAATGTTGAGGCGAAATTTTTGCGTTAAAATGCATCGAATGTCAGATTTATCGAATGTCGGGGGTCCACTGTACATCCAAAACACTGGCTCGTAAGACGTATATATATGACCAAAACAGTGAAAGGGTTAAGTAGACTACAGGTCTCCCTCAACATTCACGAAGGTTAGGGGATCAAGAGCCTCGCGAATGTTGAAAAATCGCGAATGTTTGGTGCCCCAATATTTTTTTTTTTTTTTATTATCACACCGGCCGATTCCCACCAAGGCAGGGTGGCCCGAAAAAGAAAAACTTTCACCATCATTCACTCCATCACTGTCTTGCCAGAAGGGTGCTTTACACTACAGTTTTTAAAAACTGTAGTGCCCCAATATATTGTAGGGAAATATAACACAATACTGCTTCCTTAACTTGTCGAACCATGAACAATCATAAAATACATGAAAACGTCGTAAATTGTACTAAATACATACGTTATGCCTTAACCCTTTCAGGGTCCAAGGCCAAAATCTGAAGTGGTGCCCCAGTGTCCAAGAATTTTCAAAAAAAAAAAATTGTTATTTTTTCTTATGAAATGGTAGAGAATCTTTTTGTGAAGGTAATAAAACAAAAAGTACGAAATTTGATGGAAAATTGACAAAATTATGCTCTCGTGAATTTTGATGTGTCAGCGATATTTACGAATTGGCGATTTTGCCGACTTTGACTCCCATTTTAGGCCAATTACATTATTCCAGTCGACCAAATTCTCAGCTATTTCACTAGTATTACTTCTATTCTATCGGTTGAGCACAAGAAATCGCCAAGTCAACTGTTTCAACTACAAAATAAAGTGACCGGAAATTGGTAATTTGGCCAATTTAACACAAACTTCAAAATGTTCCAATTTCAAAATAGGGTCCAGAATAAACAATGTAGGTATTCCTGGCACTAAACTAACATTTCCTCTGTTCATTAGTTATGTTTTGAGGCTTTACAAATAAATTCCATTTTGATTTTTTATTCACACCAAAAAATAGAAGATTTACTGTTATGCAATATTGTAATAATTGTATAAATATCATCACCACATTTGTGAATGTATATTAGACCCACCAGCTGGCGTGTATTAGACATGTGAGGTCGTTTGTTTACTCTTGAACATCGGCAAAAATTTAACATTTCCGCCACTTTGAGCTCAATTTCAAGCCATTTCCAGTGCTAACACCAATCAAAATTATCTCTATTTCTGTAATATGTCTTCCATTCTATCAAATGAGACCAAGAAATCACAAACTATAAAAAACATACGAAAAAACACTGCAAAGTCGCTGTTTTAATCGAAAATCATGGTCTCAGTTTTTTTTTCTCTCATTATACACAGTGTGCTGCAGGATTTGTTTTATGTGGTGCACACATACCACATAGATGTATTCTCTCATATCTAGGCCCAAATTTACCACTCACAGTTTATCAGAGTGAGCCGAGCTCATGACATAGTTCTACGGTTTGGACCCTGAACGTAAAGCCGTTGATCTACGGGACGGACCCTGAAAGGGTTAATAACATGTATGTTATTAAATACCACTGCCTCCACCACTGCGAGTCCCTACTACCCTCCCTCTGACCCCCACAACTGGCGGCGGCGGCGGCAGCGGCGGCAGCGGCGGCGGCAGCAGCCAGCGGGTGAGGCAGTGGTATTTACTAACATATATGTTATAAATAATAATGGTACATGTTAATATTAATATTTATAATAATAAATGTTATTCATAATGTACTATTACTATTTATAACATATATGTTAGTAAATATCACTGCCTCTACCACTCAATCTACAAGCACCAAATACAATGAATTATTGTGAAATGTTTGGAAGAGCACAGAGACTAATACTCACTCCAGCATAAACAAAGCCACACTGACGCTGCGTCAACCACTTCCTCCACCACTGCTTCAACCCTCGTATTTTTGTACAATTTCCTTCTAAAATTCTATCGTATTTATTATTATTATTATATTAATATTATTATTATTAGCAGTAGCAGAAATGTTTGATTCTTTGCTGTGTTCAAGAGTAAACACATGATGTCACCTTCCAATACCTGTCTGAATAGCCATTCTAATATGCAGTCATGGATGGGTTTACATTATTTATACTGTAGTTTAATAGCAAATAAACAAACAAAACTCTCACCACACAGTGGTGGGAGGGCTGGCTGCCAGTTGCAGGGGTCCGAGGGAGGGTAGTAAGGACTCGTGGCGGTAAACTTAAATATGATTTGGTGGCTGGGAATTTGGCGGTTGGGAATTCGCGAATGTGTGAAGCCCGCTAAAGTTGAAAACACGAATGTTGAGGGAGACCTGCACATGTATTAGGTTAAGTCTGCCTGAAATGCCTCGGCATGATAGTGGCTTTCTTTGCTTCAATCATATTATGTGTAAACACTCACTGTAACCTTTGCACAGAAATAAACATTTTATTTATTTAAGAAACCTCCCTCAAGGGGGAAGTTCACATCCTGAAATTTCGTTTGTATCCAGAAGCAAAAAATTGACTGAATGATGAGTATCCTGAAAAATTCGCATGGTAGAGCATTCATAAGCCGAGGTTCCACCATATTACCAGAACAAATAAAATTCTTATATCATCTACTGTTCAACTGATTATGGGACAGTGAACCCTCTGTTTTCGTCGATCTCCGTTATTGCCAATTTCGGTTTTGGCCAACTTTTTTTCGCTGATTTTTTGGCTCCGTTTTCATTGATTACCTTTGATTACCATTCTTAGCCAGTGTAGCGTTGTTTCTCGGTGATTGAACGTATCCTACCTGGTCATACGAAACATTTCATAATGATCCATTGTTTTTGCCACTTGTTTATTGTGTGAGACTGCTAAATAAGCTAGCATGGCCACAAATAAAGCTCCTAGTGCCAGTCCTTTGGTAAAGAAAGTGAGGAACACTGTAGAAATGAAAAAAGAAATCCTAAGAATATATGACAATGGCATACGCACTGCTGAACTCGGCAAGATGTATGGGAAGTCGCCATCAACAATCAGCTCCATTGTGGCAAAAAGAAATCATGGAAGCTGATGTTGTGAAAGGGGTGAATGCGATAACCAGAGATCTCAAACCACTGAAGAACTGGAGAAATTGTTGTTGGTGTGGATCAGAGAGATAGAGTTAGCAGGAGATAGTGTTGTGCAGTCAATTATTTGTGAAAAGGCAAGACAGTTATATGACGACCTCTGAAAGAAACTGCATGAAACAAGTGCTGCTGAAGGTGAATTTAAGGCCGGCAACGGCTGGTTTGAAAAATTCAAGAAGTGAAGTGGCATACACAGTGCTGTAAGGCACAGCGAAGGTGCCAGTTCAGACAAACAAGTAGCTGAAAAATTTGTGCGGGAATTCAAATGTTATGTAGAGGCTGAAAAATTCCAACCCCAACAAGTGTTCAATTGTGACGAAACAGGCCTGTTTTGGAAGAAAATGCCAGAGAGGACCTACATTACGCAGGAGGAAAAGGCACTCCCAGGACACAAGCCTATGAAAGACAGGTTAACTCTCTTGCTGTGTGGTAATGCTAGTGGGGATTTCAAAGTGGAGCCTTACTGGTGTATCACTCTGAAAATCCCAGTGTGTTCAAGCAAAACAGTATTGTCGAGTAAACTGTGTGTGATGTGGAAGGCAAACGGTAGGGCATGGGTCACAAGGCAAATTTTCCTGGAATGGTTTAATGAAGTGTTTGCCCCCAGTGTGAAAATATACCTCCTGGATAAGAAATTGCCAATCCAGTGCCTCCTGTAAATGGACAATGCTCCTGCTCATCCTCCAGACTTGTTAGACCAATTATCTAAGGAATTCAGTTTTGTAACAATGAAGTTTTTGCCTCCTAACACCACTCCTCTCCTCCAGCCCATGGACCAGCAGATCATTGCAAACTTCAAAAAACTGTACACCAAAGCAATGTTTCAAAGGTGCTTTGACATAATCTCAGACTCTGAATTGACCCTAAGAGTGTTCTGGAAGAATCACTTCAATATCTTCCACTGCATAGGGAGTGACTTCCAGGACGATGAACTCTGCTTGGAGAAAACTGTGGACAGATTGTGTCCAAAAGAAGGAATTAAGGGTTTGAGGCTGACCCTGTCGACCCTACACCTGTTGTGCAATCAACTGTGGCATTGGGAAATTGCATGGGGTTGGAAGTGAGTGGCCAGGACATGGAAGAGTTGGTGGAGGACCACAACGAAGAACTAACCACTGATGAGCTACAAGACCTTCATCTGCAACAGCATCAGACCACAGCTGAGGAAATTGCTTCAGAGGAGGAAGAGAGATGAAAGAAGGTGCCTTCTTCAAAGATTAAGGAAATTTGTGCAATGTGGACTAAAGTACATTCATTTGTGGAGGAACATCACCCTGAGAAAACTGTTGCAATCCATGCTGGTGACTTTTACAATGACAATGCCATGTCCCATTTTAGGCAAATCATAAACGCCAGAAACAGACCTATTTGGACAGATATTTTGTGCGACAGGGGTTCAGTGGCTCTCAAGCTGGTCCTAGTGGCAGTAAAAAACAAAGGAGGGAAGTGATCCCAGATAAGGACTTGGTACCTAGAGTCCTTATGGAAGGGGATTCCTATTCCAAACACTAACCTATCTTCCCTCTCCCCTCCTCCCTGTCTTCCTTCCAGCAACAACAGCCTTCAATAAAGGTAAGTGTTATGTGTAATGTTCATTCTTTTGTACATGCAACTATCTTTAAGGTAAAAATTTTTTTTTTTTTTTTTTTGATACTTCCGGGTATCTGGAACGGATTAATTCCATTTACATTATTTCTTATGGGGAAAATGGTTTCGGTTTTGGCTGATTTCAGTTTTGGCCGATGGCTCAGGAATGGATTAAATACAAAAACCGAGGGTCAGCTGTACATAATTCATATCAAGCTACCTATACTATTAAAAAAAAAAAATTAGAACAGAATCAAAACTTTGTGAAAAACTTCTCTACAGGGGAATATTCTTTTTAAGGAACCATGCTTTACCTGTTTTTCACAACATTAAGGATGAAGATGCAAATTTTGTCAAAACAAAAGTATTTTTGCATACCGGGTTATACTGCAGAGCTGACACATAAGCCTGCACAGCTTGTTCCATATCATTTGCAGCAACAAGTGCAGCTGCCAAGTTGATATAGCCATCAATGAAATCGGGTTTAAGTCTAACTGCATGGCGATAGTTTTCTAAAGCTTCCTGAAAGATAAAAGGTAATTAAGTAATGCTAATAAACTGACATTGTGTACATACATATTACATGTTTAATATTATCCATAACTTAGTTTTTTTTTATTATCACACTGGCCGATTCCCACCAAGGCAGGGTGGCCCGAAAAAGAAAAACTTTCACCATCATTCACTCCATCACTGTCTTGCCAGAAGGGTGCTTTACACTACAGTTTTTAACCTGCAACATTAACACCCCTCCTTCAGAGTGCAGGCACTGTACTTCCCATCTCCAGGACTCAAGTCCGGCCTGCCGGTTTCCCTGAACCCCTTCATAAATGTTACTTTGCTCACACTCCAACAGCACGTCAAGTATTAAAAACCATTTGTCTCCATTCACTCCTATCAAACACGCTCACGCATGCCTGCTGGAAGTCCAAGCCCCTTGCACACAAAACCTCCTTTACCCCCTCCCTCCAACCTTTTCTAGGCCAACCCCTACCCCGCCTTCCTTCCACTACAGACTGATACACTCTTGAAGTCACTCTGTTTCGCTCCATTCTCTCTACATGTCCGAACCACCTCAACAACCCTTCCTCAGCCCTCTGGACAACAGTTTTGGTAATCCCGCACCTCCTCCTAACTTCCAAACTACGAATTCTCTGCATTATATTCACACCACACATTGCCCTCAGATATGACATCTCCACTGCCTCCAGCCTTCTCCTCGCTGCAACATTCATCACCCATGCTTCACACCCATGTAAGAGTGTTGGTAAAACTATACTCTCATACATTTCCCTCTTTGCCTCCAAGGACAAAGTTCTTTGTCTCCACAGACTCCTAAGTGCACCACTCACCCTTTTCCCCTCATCAATTCCATGATTCACCTCGTCTTTCATAGACCTATCCGCTGACACGTCCACTCCCAAATATCTGAATACATTCACCTCCTCCATACTCTCTCCCTCCAATCTGATATCCAATCTTCCATCACCTAATCTTTTTGTTATCCTCATAACCTTACTCTTTCCTGTATTTACTTTTAATTTTCTTCTTTTGCACACCCTACCAAATTCATCCACCAATCTCTGCAACTTCTCTTCAGAATCTCCCAAGAGCACAGTGTCATCAGCAAAGAGCAACTGTGACAACTCCCACTTTATGTGTGATTCTTTATCTTTTAACTCCACGCCTCTTGCCAAGACCCTCGCATTTACTTCTCTTACAACCCCATCTATAAATATATTAAACAACCATGGTGACATCACACATCCTTGTCTAAGGCCTACTTTTACTGGGAAATAATTTCCCTCTTTCCTACATACTCTAACTTGAGCCTCACTATCCTCGTAAAAACTCTTCACTGCTATCAGTAACATACCTCCTACACCATACACCTGCAACATCTGCCACATTGCCCCCCTATCCACCCTGTCATATGCCTTTTCCAAATCCATAAATGCCACAAAGACCTCTTTAGCCTTATCTAAATAATGTTCACTTATATGTTTCACTGTAATCACCTGGTCCACACACCCCCTACCTTTCCTAAAGCCTCCTTGTTCATCTGCTATCCTATTCTCAGTCTTACTCTTAATTCTTTCAATAATAACTCTACCATACACTTTACCAGGTATACTCAACAGACTTATCCTCCTATAATTTTTGCACTCTCTTTTGTTCCCTTTGCCTTTATACAAAGGAACTATGCACGCTCTCTGCCAATCCCTAGGTACCTTACCCTCTTCCATACATTTATTAAATAATTGCACCAACCACTTCAAAACTATATCCCCACCTGCTTTTAACATTTCTATCTTTATCCCATCAATCCCGGCTGCCTTACCCCCTTTCATTTTACCTACTGCCTCACAAACTTCCCCCACACTCACAACTGGCTCTTCCTCACTCCTACAAGATGTTATTCCTCCTTGCCCTATACACGAAATCACAGCTTCCCTATCTTCATCAACTATCTTTCAATAATTAGTGGATGGGAGACAATAATGCCACCAAACATTTGAACTGTCATTACAACTTGTTATACATGTTATACAATGGGGTTATGTTCTGACGAACCCAACCTATGTCAAAAATATATTACATCGAATATGAATATGATATGCTAAATAAGTAAATAAATAACTACTGTCACTGAATAAGTAAATAAACAAATAATTACTGTAACTAATGAAATACCAGTACTGAAAAATAAATGAATTAATACAAATTACGAATTTGCCACCCTCATGCTGGGTTAACTCGAAATATCTTGAGTCAAACCATCCTAAGTCAAGGAACACCTGTATATGCACGAGAAGACAATTTACTTACATGCGGAGTGTAGGAAAGCTATGAACAATACTCTGATAGCAGAGATACATCTCTCACTGCCTCCTAACTACTGCCCACACCAACACCCACTCTCTGCCCCCCCCCCCCCACTGAAATGCGTAGAAGGTTACACACAGTTTAAGGGCTAACCAGCTCTTATCTCTAGCAATTTAAGTCAACTCTGACACCCTTATTCTATGGAAATGAAGCCAAGTCAAAGATGTCCCAGTCTTACAAGGTATCACTGCTTGAGATTAAAAGTAAAAGCTGGAAACCAACTAATTTATGTAACTTAGACAAGACGATTATTTCACCACTCTTTTTCATTGATTTTTTATTAACACATCGGCTGTTTCCCACCAAGGCAGAGTGGCCCAAAAAAGAAAAACTTCCATCATCATTCACTCTTGCAGAGGCATGCTTACACTACAGTTATAACACTGCAACATTAACACCTTTTTCATGACTGTCTCAAAGTAATTAATAGCCATTAATCAAATAAAAAGTACATATAAGTCAATTTAACAACTTACAGCATCAAGATTATGTATAACAGGAACACTACATTCAATTTGTCATAATTTATTAAACAAGAATATTAAAAGTAGCAACAAATTCTATAACTTACTTGTAACTGGCCACGTTCTTTGTAGACATTTCCAAGGTTGCTGTAGGCTTCTGCCAGCATTGGATTTTGTTTAATTGCCAACATTGAAAAGTGTGCCGATCTGAAAACAGATTAAAATGGAATTACATTAACCATAATCACCTTTTACTTAAAAGTAATAAAAAAAGCTCATCGGCATCACCACACCAGTTTCCACTCCACAAAGACAAGTGCACAAGCACATTACTTAAATGTTATTATAAATTAATTTTACTACGTGGAAATTGTTTGTTGGATATTAACATTCATCATACCTTTACTATAATAGTGGAAGCACAATCTGTCCTCTGGTACTCTCTAATGACATACTCCACTTAAAACTTCTGAACAGGTGTTTAAGCTTTTTGCTTCATACACAATGTACCTCTTATCTGCCTACCTTACTCTACATTCATACATAATACAACATTTTGAAGAATGAAAGACTATGGTACTCTCTGTATGGGGATCCTATGAACCACTAGAACAGCAACTTCCCTAAGGTTCTCCCAAACCATCAGTTTAAGACTTCCCTAATCATGCAGTATGAGGCAAAAGTAGTCACTCTAAAGTTGTCATCCAAATTTAATACAATTCAATCTTTTGAGGCCTTCTACTTCCCTTAACCCTTTGACTGTTTCCGACGTATAAATACGTCTTACGAGCCAATGTTTCTGACGTATTTATACGCACAAATTCTAGCGGCTTCAAATCGCGCGCCAAAGGCCTGGTAGGCCTACACGGGAGAGAATGGGTCTCAGTGGTCGGTGTGCACCCTGTGAAAAAAATCTGGGACCTAGCGGTGCATTGTGGGAACGCCATGTTGTCAGTCCATTTTCACCATGCCTCTCGGTAAGAAGTTCCTCACTCCTCGGCGGATTGGAGGTCTTTTGTTCCCAAGTGATAGCTCTAACAGCGATGAAAATGTCAGTGACAGTGAATTCAAGGGTTTTCAAGTGAGTGTTACCGAAAAAAGTGCCCAGGATAACGTAAATAGTGACGAAAACCCAGATGACCCACAACCTTCGACCTCTGGTGCTGTGCCGGCTTGTTCACATTCACCTTCGCCTGTACCAGGACGAAAGAGGAAACTATTTGGTCGTGTACAACACCCTGATGATAGCAGTGATAGTGATAGTGATTTCAAGGTCATTGAAAGCAGTTCTAGTGACAGTGAGAGTGAATATTCCCCAGTGAAGCGCCAGTATGTACGACGTAGCATGCGGTCTGGTAGTGTTTCATATGTTGTTCCAAGGGGAAGGAGAAACTCTGGGAGCACATCCCGTGGCCCAACACCACGACCTGATAGTGAAGATGACGATATTGTAACGATGGGTATGAATGGTGACAGTGAGGGAGGAGGCAGTGGTGGTGATAGTGAGGGTGGCACGGCCCATGTGGCACCATCACCGGGCCACGCTACTAGCCACGCGGCTGACTCAGCAGAACAACCAGCCTCACCCTACCCCACACTGCCACAACCTGCACCACCACAACCTGCACAGCCACAACCACGGTACAATATCCAGACCCCACCAGCAGACCGCATCTGGGATTGGCAGGACGGTGACGAGTTTGTTCCCAGTCCCCATGACTTTGATGAAACACAAAGTGGAATAAAGCCATCTTGTCCACTTGGGAACAATGCCAGTGAACTGGACTGCTTTGAGTTATTCTTCGATGAACCCCTGATGGACATCATTGTCAGGGAAACCAACACATACTGTGAATACACCATGGCAAATACAATTCTCTCACCAAAATCACGGCTACACAAGTGGAAGGAGACAACTGTGGCAGAGATGTACCTGTTTTTTGCCACAATAATGCTTATGCCACATGTGTATAAGCACACTGTCACCACATACTGGACAACAGATCGCCTGATTTCAACTCCAGGTTTTAGTGACATTATAGGTGTCAATCGTTTCCTGATACTGTTGCGTATGTTACACTTTTCAGACAAAACCAGGCCTGACAGAAGCGACAGGTTATATAAGATAAGAAATGTGTTTATGTACCTGAAACAAAAGTGCTGCATGTATTTTTATCCCTTCAGGAAGCTTGTTATTGATGAGTCCTTGATTTTATTCAAAGGAAGACTCTCATTCAAGCAATATATACCAAGCAAGAGGAAACGCTTTGGTATAAAGCTATTTGTACTGTGTGATTGCAGAAGTGGTCTTGTTTTAGATATTATTGTGTACACTGGCAGTAATACTTTGAGAGATACCATGAAGTTATTGGGTATCTCTGGTGATGTGGTTCGAACAATGATGGAACCATATCTTGGTAAGGGGCATATGTTATTTACTGATAACTGGTACACAAGCCCCTTACTCAGTGATTTCTTGCGAGTGAACTTGACAGACGTGTGTGGCACAGTGCGTGGTAATCGCAAACATATGCCAAGGTTCGACGCTGGCACTCGCAGAGGTGAGGTGCAAGCCTTTGCTGCCAATGACATCATGGCATTTCGGTGGCATGACAAACGTGATGTCACATTGTTGACATCAGTTCACACAAACGAAATGGTACCCAGTGGCAGGGACAACAGAGAGACCAATGAACCCATTCTAAAGCCTGCAGCTGTCATGGACTACAACCTCAATATGCGCTTAGTGGACAAATGTGACATGCAGATTGGGTTTGCAGACTGTGTACGCAAGAGTTATAAGTGGTATATCAAACTTTTTTTCCATCTTGTTGATATCTCTATGCTAAATGCTTATAACATATACAAGTTGAAGACCAACAAAACACCAAAATATGGTGAATTTTGCCTGTCAGTAATCAGACAAATAATTGCAAAGTACAAAGGAGCAACTCCTGCAATAGACCAGCGCCCACAGACGTCATCTCGTTTGAGGCCTGGTGATCACTACCCCATACAACTGCCTCCTACTACTGCCAAGAAAAATGCTCAGAAGAGGTGTTATGTATGTATGCATACCACAAAACGCCCACAAACACGCAGAGACACTCGTTTTATGTGTGAGGAGTGTGAAGTGCCCCTCTGCATATACCCATGTTTCAAAGAGTTCCACAAGCTGCAGCAGTTCTAGGAACGTGCTTAGTGACTGTACATATGTATATATATTATGGAACAATAGTAATAAACATTGTTTTGTATTGTTTGTTTGTGTAAACAAAGTGTATACACAAACTAATAGTGATAAAGTTTGTTCTGTTATTGTGTTGTAAATAATGAGTGTATATTTGAACAATGCACCTTACATTGGTCTCACAGGCCACATAAGTTACCTGGAAAAGAAAAATATTGAAAAATGCAAGAAACCTTTGAATTAGAGTAAATAAAAGAATACCGGGTGGGCGGCAGTCGCCGCTGTTGCCATACGCACGTCGATTTCTGCAAACTTTGCGGCTCTATATCTCGGTAAGTACTGATGGCAAAATTTTTTTTTTAGGCTTAAAACACTAGTAAAAATATTCCTAACATTTTCATAAGAAAAAATAATTTTTTTTTTTTCGAATATTTGGCGACATAGAATGACAGTTTCAGAGAGGGCCCTGAAACAGTCAAAGGGTTAATAACTCCTTGCAATCATATTTTAATTTATGAGAGAAGCCTAAACCTCCACTGCTATGAAATCAATTAATTTCTTTACCATCATGGCATCCACATTTCTAAATTAAAAAGCGTTGCTCTACTTCTTAATATTAAACTACAGCTAAGCCTCATAGTAATTTAAAACAATAACTGACAGTTAAATTGTTACTCTAACAAGAGAGTTGATCTCAACACATTATGCATATAAACCTTAAAACTTACTTGTCTAGTCGTCTACACTGGAAGTGTATAGAGGACAACAATAGCAATACAGCAGTGTTTGATGGATCCTGTCTCCACAACTGCATGCAATGCTTTTCAGCATTTTCATAGTCACCAGTTTGATACTCTCGATGGGCCAATTCAGCAAGACCTGTGGAAAAAAGCTGTGAATTAGCACATTTGACACATCAAGTCAGAAAGGCCTATGTAGAGACACTGACTAAAGCATTTAAAATAAAATACTAATGCTAGCATTATAAAATGTTGCAATCTTTAAGGTTGGACACTAGACAGTCCTTGTGGGGGAGTTTTGCAATACATCTGCAATATACAAGTACAGTGGACCCTCGTTTTTCGTAATTAATTTGTTCCAGAGAGTGTGACTATTACTGAAATTGATGATTTGCGAATCCATTTTCCCCCACAAGAAATAATGTAAATCCAATTAATTCGTTTCAGACACCCAGAAGCATCAAAAAAAATTTTTTTTTTACCTTAAAGACAGATTTACATGTACAAATGAATGAACATTCAACATGACAATTACCTTTATTGAAGGTTTTTGTTGATGAATGAAAGACAGGGAAGAGGAGAGAGGTTATTGTTTGGAAGGGGAATTCCCCTCCGTAAGGACTCTAGGTCACTTCAGGGGTCACTTCCAAAGCCACTTCCCTAGCTTAAATATAGAATTACATGCAAAAAAGAAAAAAGAAAAAATTTTGGAGTGAGTTAAACAAGTTAAGAAAGCCTAGGGAAAGTATGGATTTGTCCGTTAAAAACAGAGTAGGGGAGTTAGTAGATGGGGAGAGGGAGGTATTAGGTAGATGGCGAGAATATTTTGAGGAACTTTTAAATGTTGAGGAAGAAAGGGAGGCGGTAATTTCATGCACTGGCCAGGGAGGTATACCATCTTTTAGGAGTGAAGTAGAGCAGAATGTAAGTGTGGTGGAGGTACGTGAGGCATTACGTAGAATGAAAGGGGGTAAAGCAGCTGGAACTGATGGGATCATGACAGAAATGTTAAAAGCAGGGGGAGATATAGTGTTGGAGTGGTTGGTACTTTTGTTTAATAAATGTATGAAAGAGGGGAAGGTACCTAGGGATTGGCGGAGAGCATGTATAGTCCCTTTATATAAAGGGAAAGGGGACAAGAGAGATCGTAAAAATTATAGAGGAATAAGTTTACTGAGTATACCAGGAAAAGTATACGGTAGGGTTATAATTGAAAGAATTAGAGGTAAGACAGAATGTAGGATTGCGGATGAGCAAGGAGGCTTCAGAGTGGGTAGGGGATGTGTAGATCAAGTGTTTACATTGAAGCATATATGTGAACAGTATTTAGATAAAGGTAGGGAAGTTTTTATTGCATTTATGGATTTAGAAAAGGCATATGATAGAGTGGATAGAGGAGCAATGTGGCAGATGTTGCAAGTTTATGGAATAGGTGGTAAGTTACTAAATGCTGTAAAGAGCTTTTATGAGGATAGTGAGGCTCAGGTTAGGGTATGTAGAAGAGAGGGAGAATACTTCCCGGTAAAAGTAGGTCTTAGACAGGGATGTGTAATGTCACCATGGTTGTTTAATATATTTATAGATGGGGTTGTAAAAGAAGTAAATGCTAGGGTGTTCGGGAGAGGGGTAGGATTAAATTATGGGGAATCAAATTCAAAATGGGAATTGACACAGTTACTTTTTGCTGATGATACTGTGCTTATGGGAGATTCTAAAGAAAAATTGCAAAGGTTAGTGGATGAGTTTGAGAATGTGTGTAAAGGTAGAAAGTTGAAAGTGAAGATAGAAAAGAGTAAGGTGATGAGGGTATCAAATGATTTAGATAAAGAAAAATTGGATATCAAATTGGGGAGGAGGAGTATGGAAGAAGTGAATGTTTTCAGATACTTGGGAGTTGACGTGTCGGCGGATGGATTTATGAAGGATGAGGTTAATCATAGAATTGATGAGGGAAAAAAGGTGAGTGGTGCGTTGAGGTATATGTGGAGTCAAAAAACGTTATCTATGGAGGCAAAGAAGGGAATGTATGAAAGTATAGTAGTACCAACACTCTTATATGGATGTGAAGCTTGGGTGGTAAATGCAGCAGCGAGGAGATGGTTGGAGGCAGTGGAGATGTCCTGTCTAAGGGCAATGTGTGGTGTAAATATTATGCAGAAAATTCGGAGTGTGGAAATTAGGAGAAGGTGTGGAGTTAATAAAAGCATTAGTCAGAGGGCAGAAGAGGGGTTGTTGAGGTGGTTTGGTCATTTAGAGAGAATGGATCAAAGTAGAATGACATGGAAAGCATATAAATCTATAGGGGAAGGAAAGAGGGGTAGGGGTCATCCTCGAAAGGGTTGGAAAGAGGGGGTAAAGGAGGTTTTGTGGGCGAGGGCTTGGACTTCCAGCAAGCATGCATGAGCGTGTTAGATAGGAGTGAATGGAGACGAATGATACTTGGGACCTGACGATCTGTTGGAGTGTGAGCAGGGTAATATTTAGTGAAGGGATTCAGGGAAACCGGTTATTTTCATATAGTCGGACTTGAGTCCTGGAAATGGGAAGTACAATGCCTGCACTTTAAAGGAGTGGTTTGGGATATTGGCAGTTTGGAGGGATATGTTGTGTATCTCTATACGTATATGCTTCTAAACTCTAGTATTCTGGGCACCTCTGCAAAAGCAGTGATAATGTGCGAGTGTGGTGAAAGTGTTGAATGATGATGAAAGTATTTTCTTTTTGGGGATTTTCTTTCTTTTTTTGGGTCACCCTGCCTCGGTGGGAGACGACCAACTTGTTGAAAAAAAAAAATGCAGAAAAGAATGCCAAATAAATGTAAAGCACTAATAAAATGTATAAATGAACATTTAACATCACACTTACCTTTATTGAAGATTCTTGTTGGTGTATGGCAGATGGGGAAGAGGGAGGGGAGGCGAGTTTATTGTTGGAGAATATGACACTAATAACTCTATGGCTTATTTATCTATCACAATTCAACTAATATGAAATAAAAAACAATATTAATAACATAGAAACATGGAATATACTCTACAATGATTAAGTCATTATGAATGTCACAAGAGGTGTTGTGTTGATGTTGTTGGGTGTACAAGGGCCACTGAGAACATAAGCCATCCATAATGGTGGTGAAGCAGCAGCTGAGGCGGTGGTGTTTTCTGTAGCCCTATATAACTCCAACAACATTGGAGGAGTTAGCAGAATTGCTGAATCACTGAAAAAGGCACCCTCTACCACCATCACTACCACCCTCTACCACTATCACAACTGCTACTACCCTCCACCACCATCACTACCACCCTCTACCACCACCACTTTCGTATTTTTCTACAAACTTTTTCTTAAATTATGTGTGTTTCTCGCATTCTTTACCAAAGGGCTGGCACTAAAAGCTTTCTTTGGAGCCATGGTGGCTTATTTAGCAGTTGCAAGCACTGAAACAAATGGATTATGAAATGTATTATATGAACTCGTGGGATCATCCTCACTCACTGACAAACACTGGCTGGGAATGGAGTGTGAGGCTGCTTGGGGCTGTGCATACGCATCCGAGACAAACGACTATTTGCGAGTCAAATGACGATTTTCGAGCCAATGTTCTGACGAAAAAAGTTATGATATTCGAAAATAAAGACTTTCGAGCCTTACGAAAAACAAGGGTCCACTGTACATATTCCTCTTCGTACATGCGTACTTTCAGCCACAGAGGCTGATACTCTTTTCAAATTGTCTACTAATTTGCTTTCTATGCTGGAATCTGTGGTAATGAGTGTGTATGGAACTGCCTCCCAGACTCACTCCCTGTCCAAATTTACACTTGTCTCTAGTTGTACATAAACCATCCCAGTGTACCATCCTAGTGACAAGACATCAGGCAGGAAAAAATGAAGAAGTACAATAACATTTAAAGAAATACAGTGAACTCTCCATATAATGAACTTCAGTAACACAGAACAAAATCTGCTGGATCAACTCATTAGGAAATGATGGAATGTCTGTTGGTTACATAATTATCATTTATTGTTACTAGTATGGCAATAAGATCTCTATCCACCGTAACTGCCATTACCAGCCACCCACTCCCTTCCCTATAACAGCAGTTCCCCCGTACCCACGGGGGATACATTCCAAGACCTACTGTGGATATCCAAAACTCTGGATAGTAGCAACCCCTACTATATATGTCGTATTTCATTTACATATATTACAGTGGAATCCCAAGTTTTGGCCGCTTTTCAGCTAAATTGTCCCAAGTTTCGGCCATTGCCCCACATTTCAGCTGGCATACCAGACTTGTCTGCCTGCCCGCTTCCCCTTGCAGGCATCATGAGCCAGTCTAGCTCTGTTTATCCTTGAGTGAACATTACGCTGTGTGCTAATCCAAACATTTCACAATAAATTCATTGTGTTTAGTGCTTTTTTATTGATTGCGACTGTGAAATAAGCCACCATGGGCCCAAAGAAACTTCATAGAGGCAGTGGTTGAAGCAATAATAAATCCTCCCTCTCTTCCAGATGCCAACAAGAGTCTTCAATAAAGGTATGTAAATGTGATTTTAAATGTTTATTTGTTTATTTATGTATCATATTACTCATTTAATACTATACGTATGTTTTAAGTACTAGAGTATATGTTAAACTATAGTTATTCTTCAAAAAAATTATTTTTTTTTTGCGAATATTTTTGTGGGTCTGGAATGGATTAATTGTATTTACATTATTTCTTATCGGATGTATTGCTTCGACTTTCGGCCGTTTGGAGTTTAGGCCTAGCTCCTGGAACAGATTACAGCCGAAACTCGGGGTTCCACTGCAGATGTGATAACGTTCAATTGATAAATTACACACAAGTTGAGAATTAGTACTTTTTCCTGGCTTCTCTTAGGCTTTGAAGAACCGCCACCAACTACTTGTGCTTTGGTGTCATCATTAAGCAAAATTAACGGTTATTTTCAGGCCACAGCAAACAATGGATAAATGAAAGCAGGGAAACTGAATCCATGTATATGGGGGTTTCTACTGTAGTCTGTTATATCGAGGGTTTACCGTACAGGCCCAGTTCGCAAAGTAGGTTTCACTTATTAATGGTTCAGTAGGTTTCACTTATTAATGGTTCAGTAGGTTTCACTTATTAATGGTTTCAGGTACTGTTGCTTCCTCAACTATCCTAAGCTAGGCCTCCTTGTTGATAACCTACTTAGTTATGTTTCTGGTACTTTCTGAAAGCAACCTGACGTAAACACTATAACCAGGTTGATCAGTAATGATTTTAGTAAAACTCATTCCCTCTAAAAGACTGCATGAAGTCAACTGGAACTTTCTCTCGGATATGAAGGGAAGTTGTTGAGGAGTCTCATTATAAGCTTACCAAGTTTTCTTTTAGTACTGGAAGCTTCTGCTCGTACATCCAAACATTTCGCTTGTTTTCCATTTTTTTTTTTTGCAGTGCAACTGCGAAATAAGTAACCATGGCTCCAAAGAAAGTTCCTAGTAAAGTTCCTGTGGTAAAGAAAGTGAGAAACACCATGGAATTTAAGCGTGAAGTTGTTGATAAATAAGAGAGGGGTATGTGGGAGCTGGAACTTGCCAGGATGTATGGGAAAAACAAATCAACAATAACATCCATCCTGGCAAAGAACAAATCAAGGATGCTAATATTGTGAAAGGAGTAATTTTTATAAAGAAACAAAGGTCACCGATAATGGAACAGATGGAAAAGGTGTTGTTATTGTGGATTAAGGAAAAAAAATTAGTGGAAGAGAGTATTGTGGATTCTATTATTTGTGAGAAGGCAAAGCAGTTACATGAGAAACTTCTGCAGAAAACTCCTGGAACAAGTGCTGCTGGTAGTGAATTTAGGGCCAACAAAGGCTGGATTGAGAGATTTAACCCTTTCAGGGTCAAGAGGCCCTCTCATCATCTTATTCTCAGGGTCAAAAATTTTTCAATAAAAAAAAAAAAATCTTATGAAAAGATAGAGAATCTTTTCCCGATCATAATGACACCAAAAGTAAGAAATTTGATGGAAAACTTACGGAATTATGCTCTCGTGAAGTTAGTGGTCTCGACGATGTTTACATATCAGCGATTTCGCCCACTTTGAGCCCTATTTTCGGCCAATTCCAGTGTACTAGTCGACAAAAATCGTAACTTTTTCGATAGAACTCCATTTTTTCTATCAAATGAGTACAAGAAATCACCCATTTACTGATTTCAACTATCCAATAAAGTGGTCAGAAATTAGCAATTTTGCCAATTTCACACAAATTTCAAAATATGCCAATTTCTAAATAGGGTCCAGAATAAACAAGACAGACATTCCTGACACTAAACTAACATTTCCTCTGTTCATCAGTCATTTCCCCAGGCCCCTCTTACATTTCTTTTGATTTTTGTCTGGAACAGATTAATTGTATTTCCATTAATTCTTATGGGAAATATTATTTTGGTTTTCGGCCATTTTGGTCTTAGGCCGAGCTCCTGGAACGGATTATGGCCGATAACCGAGGGTTCACTGTAGCGAGAGGCCTACATATAAAATATCAAAACTGATGGACTGAATACGTCATCTCCAGGCGAAGCGATTGATTATTGAATTCAAACTGCTACACATCTATCACCATTTTTCTCTCTGTTTTGAACTGTGGCAACCAGTGACTGGCAAAACATTTGAACAATAAAGATTCCCTAGTATCTCATTCATCATCATTAAGTGGGCTGTACAATGGAGGCAGTTATATTTTGGGCCTATGAGTCAAAAGCTGTTTCTGGTAATAGTTACCAATTATGTACTATTTTGTGGAATCATTAATTTGCCTCCATGGGAAAGTGGAACAGAATTCTTCCACCACCAGGCGAAATGAAGGCCACTAGTAGAGGTAAGAATGTAGTCGCTGGGAGGTTATGTCCCTCTCAAATCCAGCCATCTTTATTTCGAAACATTTCGCCTACACAGTAGGCTTCTTCAGTCGAGTACAGAAAAGTTGCTGTGTCTGACTCTGTCAGACACTGCAACACAATGGTATCTTGGTACAAAACAGAAAACAACTTGGACAACTTCTACTAGTGAGAATGGCTGGATCTGAGAGGGACGTGACCTCCCAGCTACATTCTTACCTCTACTAGTGGCCTACATCTCGCCCCCTGGCAGTATATAAGGCTCCATCCTGTCACTTCAACTCCATATTGTTTCAGACTATGGAACAATACTCTTCTCCAGACTGAGGGACTAACCACTTCAAAACTTCAAGGGTGATGGACTGATTACATCGTCTTCAAGTCTCTTCTGCTTCAATCAACTTTACTGTACTCGACTGAAGAAGCCTACTGTGTAGGCAAAACGTTTCAAAATAAAGATACCTAATTGAGCCAAAGACACTCAGTGTGTGTAATGATTGTGCTGCCAACCGAGCCACGGGGCACCACACTTCTTGTGCAAATTGCTCTTTTGTGAGATAAGAGGAAAATGAATAAATTTATTTTGTAATAATGGTAGAATTACAAACAATATGTTAGCTAAAAGGAAACAAGTGCAACTAATGTGACATTTTACTGTGGCAATTTTTCATTCTCCAGGAGCTTTGTCGAGCAATAACGGCTTGACAAAGCTTCTGGAAAGCGAAACATTGCCACAATATAATGTCACACTAGTTGCACTTGTGTTGTTTTATCTAACAAATTTATTTTGGTTACACAGTATACCAAGGTGTGCCTAGTGCTTGGCTGAATCTAAAGACACTTATCAAATATCATTTTCAGACTATTATGTAACATAACATAAGAACATAAGAAAGAAGGAACACCACAGCAGGCCTACTGGCCCAAGCGAGGCAGGTCCAAGTCTCCTATCGGCTTAAGCCAATGCCCTAACCTAGTTAGGTCAGGTCACATTCACTTAAGGAGCATGACATTTGACCTAGTAGCACAAGCCAGTCAAATCCAATTCACACTCACCTGCACCCACTCATAACTTAACCTAACTTTAACTAAACATAATCCAACATAATATAACAAAGGAAAAATTAGGAGCACTGCAGCAAGACTACTGGCCCATGCTAGGTAGGTCCAATTCATATCTATCCAAGGTATTCACTTCAATGATGCTACTTGGAAGTTTATTCCACTAATCCACAACTATTTAGCAAACCAGTGCTTTAATATAATCTTACTTAATCTAAATTTCTCCAACTTAAACCCACTGCTGAGAGTCCTGTCTTGGTTTGATATTTTCAGCACCTTATTTATATCCATTTTAATCCTATCTTCCATTTGTACACTTCAATCATATCCCACCTAATTCTATGCCTAGATGATTCGCCGCTTGACCTGAGCAGAGTGCGGACGTGTGACTACTGCCCTCTGCTGGCCATTGGAGGAGACTTATATTTTCACAACATGGCGCAGTCTGTGAGAAGGCGTTTGCACACGGTGTGCATTGAATTGTTGCGTGGTGCAATAACGCCTCAGTCTGCACAAGTGCTTTTACCGCAAATTATCCGTGACACCTATGGTGTTGCGGATCAAGAACTGTATGGTGTGGCACTAAATGGTGCCTATCGTATTTTCGTCAAGCTGAGATCAGCTGGAGTGTATGAACGGCTGGTTGACAAGTACCAGGACAGGAGCGTGGACATTAATTCAGCGATAAGTGTTTGCCTAAGCGACGTGTCTAAGCATTACACATGGGTGAAAGTCCGAAATGTGCCATTTGAGGAGGACGAGACTGATCTGCGGTATGTAATTGAACAGTATGGACCTGTACACCTGGCTATGGCTGGTAAATGGATGGATGGGGCGTATGCCGGCTTGCCAGATGGTACGTTCACGATCAAGATGGTGTTGAGGCATGCCATCCTGTCTTACGTCATATTGGACGCATTTAGGACACAGGTAATGGTGTACTACGCTGGGCAGCAGAAGACGTGTAGGTTATGTGGTGCATATGACCATATGGCGGCCCAGTGTGGGAGATGGCAGCGGAGAAAGGACCTAGGTAGTGAGATGGTGAAAGAGCCAGAACCAGAGGTGGGTCATGCTGATGAGTCACCTGTACATAGAAGTGGCACTTCCTGGAGTGAGGAAGTGGAGCGTGAGCTGCCACTGGTGGGTACCAGCCCATCACTGTCACAGTTAGTGGGAAGTGAGGCATCTGCCTTGGAGAACGGGAAGACTGTGCAGATTGGTGACGTGCGGGTAGAGGGAGGCCTACTGGTGAACGTGCAGGAAAAATCCTTTGAGAAGCAGGTTTCTGAGGATAACTTGAGTATGGTGAGGAGTACTGTTCAGATTGAAGATGAGCAACTTGGAAGATTGGCGAACATGGCAGATGACTCGCCAGGAGTGGTGGAAGTGATTGAGGTGACTGCTGAGATTCACAGGGAGGCATCCAGTGAGTTAGAAATGGATGCACAGTGTGTCAACTGTAAGAGGGCGGCGACATATTCCGACTCGGATGATGTTTTGACCCCGGCACAGAGACGGGAAAAAGCCGTGGGTTGATGTGGTGCGTGGGAGCACTAAAGGTACGCCTGGACAGGTGTTGGATCAGGGGAAGCCACCAGTGGGCAGTGGAGAGAAAAGTGGACGAAGCAGACACACTGAAAGCGCGTCAGTGAAAGGTGAAAAGGGGCAGAGGGTGAAATCACATAAGTAGGTTTCCGGTGCATGACAGTGAATATTAATGGATTGTGTGCGAGTGAGAAGCGTCTGTGGGTAAAGGGATTTTTAAGACGTTATGCTATAGACATTGTTTTTGTGCAGGAACATAATTTCAAGCTGGGAAAGGAATTGGAGGTGGATGGGTACAGAGTGTTTGTGATGTATTCGGAGCGAATGAAGGGAGGGGTGGGAATCCTGATCCGAGAGACGAGCCCATTTGTTGTTCTTAGGAGTGAAGGGGGGTGGGTCGTGTGTTAAGAATAGATGGGTGGTGGAGAGGTGAGCGGATGGCAGTCGTTTGTGTGTATGTGCCGGCTGAGAATGATGTAAGGGTAAAGAATGAATTTGTGAATAACGTATTGGTATATTATTTGCGGTCATTATCGTCAGTGACAATAGTTGGTGGCGACTGGAACTGTGTGGTGCGCAGGAAGGATGTGGAACCGAGAGGGGCAGGGTGTTTTTTGGCAGGTTTAGGGGATCTATTGAGAGGTGTGGGATTGAGGGATATAGTTGATGGAGGGGATTGCGAGATAGAGCACACATTTCATAGAAAGGGATATGCTGCACGATTAGATAGGTTGTATGTGACAAGGGGAGTGAGGGTGACGCGGGTGCAGATGGTGAATGTCGTTTATTCAGATCATAGGGCGGTTTATGCTGATTTAAATTGGGACGGTTTGCCTAAGAGATATTTGGGGTACTGGAAGCTGAATGTATGACTACTGGGTGAGGTGGTGGAGGGAGGGGATTTTGAAAGTTTGTGGGAGGACTTATGGGGTGGGGGTAAGAGTGCAAGCGATTTATTGGGGTGGTGGGATGGGGTTGCGAAGACGAGGATCAGGCAATATTATGTGTGAAGGGGAAAGAATGAGGCATGGATGACATATGGGCTTCAACAGTATTTAGAGGGGCGGTTGCAGGGTTGTTATCAGAGGGGTGCTGTGACAGGTGTGTATCCAATGGAGGAAATTGAAGCATTAAAGTGGCAGATAAGGGATATGCACAATGAGAGATTTGATGAGGCGAGGGTGCAAGGTGGGTTAGAGGAGGCGATTTGGGGTGACAGGCCGTCAGCCTGTGTGTTACGGGGTCAGCAGAGACGCAGGTTGGCAATGGAAATTGATAAGCTGGTAGTACACAAGAACTTAGGTGGGTATACGAAGGGTCAAGAGTTGAGAACTGAGGGTATGAGTGGTTTTATGGATAGTTGGTTTGGAAAATATTTGCGGAGTGTAGGAGTGAACGGTGAGGATTTAGAGAGATTGGGAGAGAATGTATCTTGTGTGCTGAGTGGAAGTGATCGTATGGCACTGGGAGGGGATATTGAAGAGGGGGAGGTATGGAGAGCTTTGGAGAATATGGCGAGAGGTAAAGCGCCAGGTATAGATGGGTTACCCTGTGAATTCTATGTGAAGCACTGGAGTGTGTTGAAGGATTTTTTAGTGAACCTGATGAATGTGATGAAAAGTGAGGGGAGGATGGGCGAGTTGCAGCGTACTGCAGTAGTAGTATTGATTCCAAAAGGGGAAGGCCCTACTACAGTGCAGAACTACAGGGCGTTGTCGTTATGTGCTGATTATAAGATATTCGCAAAAATCTTGGGGAACAGGCTGAAGTGCGTGATAGATAGAGTTGTTGCGAGAGGTCAGTATGGGGTGCCTGGAAGGACGATGTATGAGGGACATGGAATAATAAAAGATTTTGTGGAAAGTATGGAGGGGGAGAATGAAAGGGGGGGAGGTGTCTTAGCATTGGATTGGCAGGCTGCGTATGATTGCGTAGAACGAAAGGCACTGTGGCATATCTTACGGAGGCAGGGTTTTGGGGAAGAGATGGTACGTTGGATTGAGACTTTGTATAATAGGGTAGGTGTACGTGTGCAGGTGAATGGGAAATTGGGTGAGTGGGTTTCAATGGGTAGAGGCATAAGGCAGGGTTGTCCTCTGTCTCAACTGTTGTTTGCTTGTATACAGAACCCTTTTTATAGGGCAGTGGGGCGATGTTTAGGGGTGGTACGTGGTGTGGAGAATGGTGGGATGGGAATAATAGGGTATGTGGATGATACAACAATTCTAATGAGCAGGGAGGAAAGTTTACATGAGGTGGAGGATGTAATTGGTGGTTTTGAAGGTGTTACAGGTTTAAAAGTGAATGTGGAGAAATCGAAATTGTTGGTCTTAGGGAATTGGGTAGGGAGGGCGCGATGGGAAACAGCTGTGCGTTGGTGTGTGGTGGATAGACTAAAGGTGTGTGGGATAATTTATATGGGGAATGCCGGGGAGGCACGGATGCTTAATTCTGGGAGGGCAGTGGATAGGTTGGTGGGTAGGTTAAATGTTTTGAGACCCTTGCATTTGACGATACATCAACGTGTAATAGTGGTGAATGTGATGTTATATAGTATGGTCTGGCATGTGGCAGCAGTATATCCGTTGGCAGGACCGGACATAACTAGAATGCTAAAAAAGGTTTTTCGATATATATGGGGCTCTGGGTGTGATTGGTTGGGTAGAAGTGTTGTTATGCTATCGGTCGACAAAGGTGGATTGGGTTTAATAGATATAAGATTAAGGTTTAAGTGTATATATTTGAAGAGGGGGTTTCTCCGAGTGGAAGGTCGTGTGGGGAAGGGTGTGCAAGCATTATATGAGGAGGCACGAAGGTGGTGGGTAGGATCAGAGATGAGAGAGTGTGAGGATGTGCTGCGAGCTTTATTGTATGTTAGAGATCCGTCTAGGATACGGGTAGGTGTTCTGGAGCGTGCTGTAGGGGTGAGGGTGATTGCAAATGTTGAGGGCATATACCCAATGTATGCATGGGGAGACATTTGGGTAAGGTTGCGGTTGGTGCGCATCAGACCAAGAGTGAGAGAGGTAATGTTTCGTTTCCTTCATGGAATATTGCCGTCTGGTGTGGTGCTTCGGGAGAGAGGGTTGATGGTGGAGGACGTATGTAGGGTGTGTGGGGATAGGGAGACAGCTTTTCATGTAGTATATTTTTGTAAAAATTTGGAGTGTATACGGGAGTGGATGGGTGGGATTTTGAGGAGGGTGGGTGGGGGAGGGATATCGGTATTAAGGGCATTGAGTTTAGATGTGGGAGGTGTGGAAGAGTCTGTGCAGCGTGCTTTGGTGTACATCATAACGGATTTTGTTTTCGTATCATGGGCCATGAGGGGTAATGGGAATTGGATGGTGCGAAAGAAGGTATTGGCTGCAACAATGTACAAAACACTTAGTCGTAATAGGGGGATATATGGAAGTAGATGGGAAAGGGTTTTTCCTGAAGGATATCGAAGTATGAATGTCAGAGGTTTGTTGGCGGAGTGAGGGAAAAAAAAGGGGGGGGGGATGTGTTTGGATTTTCAGGGGTTGCACCGGGCTCGTCTCAGAATTTGGGAATGTATGAGGAGTTCCATGATATGGTGTGAAATGGCAGCGTAGTTGTGGAGTGTGTTTTAAGTAAGTTTGTGGTGGTTTGTAAGGGAAAAGTTGTTAAGATTTTTATGGACATGGAAATGAGCAATATTTGTGTGCATGTGAAAAGTATACGGTCATACTCAGAATGGTATACTGATGTATGTTATGGATAAGTTAAATTTGGAATATGTTGTAATGTATTATCAGGATTGGTGGTTGTATTAAAGCAAAGGACATGAGGGCGTGATAAATATGTCTGTGTACCAAATGTACTGCTAATAATGAGATAATGTAATGTGTGTGATTTTTATCATACATCAAGTGTATATAGCAGTATGTAAGAGAGAATTTCATGTACTCAGTATGGGTTGTATATTGGTATTCGGTGAAGTTCAATGAATATTATTGACGAGTGATGGGTATATAAGGACGTGTTCATGTACAATGTGTTATGTAGGGTTAGGATGGTGAGGCAAGAAATGTTGCGGTCTGTAGAATAAGAATATAGTCTCGTTTAAGTTAATGTTTAATAGTAATGACTATGTATATTTCATTATATGGTAGAAGAAGTTTGTTACTCAAAAATGGAAATTATATTTGAAAAATATTACCAAATATACGTGATTGTGTAAGTTCGCTTGTAGGTTGATGTAGTGTTTGTTCGCTTGTGGGATGAATGTAGTGTTTGTTCGCTTGTGGGATGAATGTAGTGTATGGAAGTGAGGTGGGACGAATCATTTGTTATATTATACTGTGTTTAGTTTTTCTGTGGTGAGGTGTGGAGATTGTTATTTTCTAACCTTTATTTGTTTCGTAATTATTGAGGTGTTACGTATTATGTATTTGATATGAAGTTTAATATACAACAATAGTAAGTGTGTAAAGAATTTTTGGATAATTGAGAATGTCTTCGTACATACAGTTTTATGTAAAATGTCAATACCTGTGACATTCTTTGGGTTATATTGCATATTGTGTTTATGGCTGCAATTTTGGATGTAATAAACCCACCTGTATATGAAGCTGTGGGCTGTCTTTAGTTTAGTTCTTAAGTATAAGTCTAGTGCTAAGGTAGGGAATGTGGAGTTTTCTTTTGTTATATATAATGGATACGTTTCATTGCTTACATTGTCTACATGTATAACTATGTATTGCGTTTTTCAATAAAATATAAAAAAAATTCTATGCCTTTCCAAGGAGTGTGGATTCAGTACCCTCAGTACATCCTCGTAGGAATGATTTCTGATATATGGGGATCAAGGATCCCAATGGAAAGTCACTGACTTTCTGCGGTTATTCTAGGAAATTTATACATTATGTTATTATATATAATAATTAATTATGTGTATCTGTACCTCAATAAACATGCTTATCAATTTGATTATCCTCCTATGTTTTCCAAGGTATTTGTGTATAATATAACCTAACCAAACCTATTTTCACTAATCCCTCTCCAAATAACAATTTGCAAAATAAATAATTACATATTCATTGATGTATACAGGTGTATGTATTAAAAAATGTAAACTAATGCCAAGAATACTCTCAAGAAGTCAACATTAACTACGGCCTTTTTTTTTTCAGACCAAAATATAACTCTTAACCCAACGTAATTTATAATTTAACTATTTTTTAGATTAGGTTTTTTTTTTTTGGGGGGGGGGGGTCATCCCCCCCAAAATCCCTACTAGCCCAAAATGTGCATTGTACAACTCACGTAATATTAGATACAAAATAACAATACACATATAACCCACACATAGAAGAGTGGAAGCTATGACGACGTTTGGGTCCAACTTAGACCATTAATAATGGTCCAAGTTGGACCTAAACATCGTCGTAAGTTTGTTTGCCAGGTGAGGATTATTGTTCCAGTCACAGTATTGTGCCTCCATTATTTACACAATAACTTAACTCGAAGCTAAAAAGAAAAATGACCCTTAAACTAAATAACCGTATGGTCTTATATATCACTGACTAACACTAAGCCATAACTTTTTTTTTAACATTAGTGAGCACTAAAGTAGGCCTATGACGCCTTTATGTAGGTCTTATGGTCTCATGCATCAAATACAAATATTTCATTTCTTTTTTGCAGTAAAGACAATGAAGTTTACATGTAATTAAATATTATTAGGCCTAAAAGCCACCACATGCATGCCTAATCCAGCCCAAGCTTAAGAAAATGAAGACGGGAATATAATATTTAGCCTCCAAGATCCCTGAAGGACAATGAAAAGTGTAATATTATTAAAAGTAATGTAAGAGTGTATTAAGAGGTTTGTGAAGAGTACGAGACAAAGTTATAACTTACCTTGGTAACTGTACTGTACAGTGGACTGCGGTACTACACTCATCTTCATCACACTAGACATTGTGGTGGTGTTCACTACACTAGACGAGTCCTGGTAATGTGTGTATAGTGTGGTGGGGAGAGTTGTGTAGAGAGATGATAGTGATGATGGTGATGGTGATGGTGAGGTACCAGGTTAGTGAGGCCAGGCGGCGCTGCCACACCACTCTCTCTGACGTCACTACCACGGGGCCAACATCTAACATTGCTCTCACTATTATTCCCTAATATACACATACACACATATATACTTACTAATTTTTATACACAAACATTTAATGAAGAATACCCGGAAGATAAATCACCGCTCTTTTCTACGCAATAAACAAATAGTGTCACATTATTCTGAGATCGATATTTTTCACACGAATTTTTCAGCTATAAGAAATATTTCTACATAAATTTTACAACAAGAATCTAACTAAAAACAAAGTTAAGAACACAGTATTATCAATGTACGATAGTTATAAAGAAGACATTAGAGAGGTGGCAGTAGCGCCTAGCCTCGCGAGGCTTCCCGCCATTACACTGGAAAACACACAATAAATACCTATAACAAGCCTCAAACAACCTGTCATATATATATTATACTCACCAATGGTCGCGATGTGATGGACATTCCCAGTCGTCGCTTGGTTAGATTTGACGACCATTTTGACGGTTTCTGAGGATGTAACTTGTTGTGTGTTCTGCGACATGTTTGTCTGCTGGCTAGATGAGTGAGGCAACACTATGTCTGCTGCTGCTGCTGCTGCTGCTGCTGCTGGCTGCCTCTACCAGCACTCTCCTTCTCCAGGATATCTTGCCTCAGAATGGTTGTGGGATGCGACAAAGCCCTGCTCACCGCTCCTCTAAAAATCGATGTAGAAAGCCCGAGGGGTGGAGCTCTGCGTAAGGTAGATACACTGCACTCCACTTTTACCCTTAAACAACAGCACCATAAAGACTAGATTCTTCCATGATGCCTGACACATCCTTGGCTCCCCCAAATTCCAGTCCTGTGATTGTCAATATTAACATTTATAACAGCCCTACCATCACCTCATTCCTATCTCCTGTTTATTTACTATATAACTAGGTTACTAAGTAATTATTATAAATAATATAGCTAGGAAAATTCCACTAGAGTGAAGCAGAGAGTCTGCGCGGGGGGTGGCGCCCCCTGATGCCAACCAACCTTATATTACTAATTTAATTTGTAAATTATACTTCTGTATAGCAGTATTTATTGCATTATGTATTAATATATGCTAATATATAATGTGGGTGTTAAACTGCATATACGCAGTTTATGATGAGGTGAAGCAATGGTTGTTGTAGGACGATATATAACAGCAATAGTCGAACATTAACGGAAAAAGTATGGAAGAGCGTTGGTGGGAGACATGGGTGAGGGATGGGGGGCTGCTTTGTGAGGGATGGGGAGCTGCTTTGTGAGGGATGGGGAGCTGCTTTGTGAGGGATGCTTTATGGAGATGGGGGGCTGCTTTGTGAGGGATGGGGAGCTGCTTTGTGAGGGATGGAGGCTGCTTTGTGAGGGATGGGGAGCTGCTTTGTGAGGGATGGGGGGCTGCTTTGTGAGGGATGGGGAGCTGCTTTGTGAGGGATGGGGGCTGCTTTGTGAGGGATGGGGAGCTGCTTTGTGAGGGATGGGGGGCTGCTTTGTGAGGGATGAGGGATGGGGGCTGCTTTGTGAGCTGCTTTGTGAGGGATGGGGGCTGCTTTGTGAGGGATGCTGCTTTGTGATGGGGGGCTGGGACGGATGGGGGCTGCTTTGTGAGGGATGGGGGGCTGCTTTGTGAGGGATGGGGGGCTGCTTTGTGAGGGATGGGGGGCTGCTTTGTGAGGGCCTGCTTTGTGAGGGATGAGGGATGGGCTGCTTTGTGAGGGATGGGGGGCTGCTTTGTGAGGGATGGGGGGCCTGCTTTGTGAGGGATGGGGGGCTGCTTTGTGAGGGATTGGGGGGCCTGCTTTGTGAGGGATGGGGGGCTGCTTTGTGAGGGATGGGGGCCTGCTTTGTGAGGGATGGGGGCTGCTTTGTGAGGGATGAGGGATGGGGGCTGCTTTGTGAGGGATGGGGGGCTGCTTTGTGAGGGATGGGGGGCTGCTTTGTGAGGGATGGGGGGCTGCTTTGTGAGGGATGGGGGGCTGCTTTGTGCGGGAAGGGGGGCTGCTTTGTGAGGGATGGGGGCTGCTTTGTGAGGGATGGGGGGCTACTTTGTGAGGGATGGGGGCTGCTTTGTGAGGGATGGGGGGCCTGCTTTGTGAGGATGGGGGCTGCTTTGTGAGGGATGGGGGCCTGCTTTGTGAGGGATGGGGCTGCTTTGTGAGGGATGGGGGCCTGCTTTGTGAGGGATGGGGGCTGCTTTGTGAGGGATGGGGGCTGCTTTGTGAGGGATGGGGCTGCTTTGTGAGGGATAGGGGCTGCTTTGTGAGGGATGGGGGCTGCTTTGTGAGGGATGGGGGCTGCTTTGTGAGGGATGGGGGGCTGCTTTGTGAGGGATGGGGGCTGCTTTGTGAGGGATGGGGGCTGCTTTGTGAGGGATGGGGGGGCTGCTTTGTGAGGGATGGGGGCTGCTTTGTGAGGGATGGGGGCTGCTTTGTGAGGGATGGGGGGCTGCTTTGTGAGGGATGGGGGCCTGCTCTGAGGGATGGGGGCTGCTTTGTGAGGGATGGGGGCCTGCTTTGTGAGGGATGGGGGCTGCTTTGTGAGGGATGGGGGACCTGCTTTGTGAGGGTTGGGGGCTGCTTTGTGAGGGATGGGGGGCTGCTTTGTGAGGGATGGGGGGCTGCTTTGTGAGGGATGGGGGGCTGCTTTGTGAGGGATGGGGGCCTGCTTTGTGAGGGATGGGGGCTGCTTTGATAGGGATGGGGGCTGCTTTGTGAGGGATGGGGGGCTGCTTTGTGAGGGATGGGGGCTGCTTTGTGAGGGGTGGGGGCCTGTTTTGTGAGGGGAGGGGGGCTGCTTTGTGAGGGATGGGGGCTTTGTGAGGGATGGGGGCTGCTTTGTGAGGGATGGGGCCTGCTTTGTGAGGGAAGGGGCTGCTTTGTAAGGGATGGGGGCTGCTTTGTGAGGGATGGGGGCTGCTTTGTGAGGGGGGCCTGCTTTGTGAGGGATGGGGGCTGCTTTGTGAGGGATGGGGGCTGCTTTGTGAGGGATGGGGGGCTGCTTTGTGAGGGATGGGGGCTGCTTTGTGAGGGATGGGGGGCTGCTTTGTGAGGGATGGGGGGGCTGCTTTGTGAGGGATGGGGGCCTGCTTTGTGAGGGATGGGGAGCTGCTTTGTGAGGGATTGGGGCCTGCTTTGTGAGGGATGGGGGCTGCTTTGTGAGGGATGGGGGGCTGCTTTGTGAGGGATGGGGGGCTTTGTGAGGGATGGGGGCTGCTTTGTGAGGGATGGGGGCCCACTTTGTGTGGGATGGGGGCCCGCTTTGTGAGGGATGGGGGCTGCTTTGTGAACATAAGAACATAAGAACATAAGAACGAAGGAACACTGCAGAAGGCCTACTGGCCCATGCGAGGCAGGTCCAAGTCTCCTACCGGCTTAAGCCAATGCACCCAACCTAGTCAGGTCAGGTCACATTGACTTAAGGGAGGAACACGGCAACCGACCTGGTAGCACAAGCTATCAGGTCTAACTCACACCCACCCACATCTACTCATGTATTTATCCAACCTATTTTTAAAGCTACACAACGTTCTGGCCTCTATAACGTGAGGGATGGGGGGCTGCTTTGTGAGGGATGGGGGCTGCTTTGTGAGGGATGGGAGCCTGCTTTGTGAGGGATG
This sequence comes from Cherax quadricarinatus, assembly GCF_038502225.1. NCBI lineage: Eukaryota > Metazoa > Arthropoda > Malacostraca > Decapoda > Parastacidae > Cherax > Cherax quadricarinatus. Next base: position 69,118,320 of record NC_091295.1, on the reverse strand, counting down.
GGGGGCTGCTTTGTGAGGGATGGGGGGCTGCTTTGTGAGGGTAAGTAAGTAAGTTTATTCAGGTATACACAAATACAGTTACATAGAATTATCATACATAGCAGCATATGTGTAGAGAACCTAGGATAACCCAAAAAAGTCAGACAGAGTGACTTATTTCCATTGGGGTCCTTTTACCTTATTATTATAGTATAAAGGTTATAATATTTTCTTATTATTCTACAATGAAGATAACATCTTATTATCATACTAAAAAGACTATCTACTACACCAAGGTCATTAAGACTATCTACAATACGAGGGTCATTACTAGGAATAAGGTAAAATTTACACGTATGTTAGCTAAAAAATAGAAAATCATTCCCCTCCTTTTCTGTAGCTACATTCATCAGACACCTTTTGGCACTCTTCTTGAACTGGTTCATGCTATGACTGGCTTTGACATGTGCGGGTAGTCTGTTCCATTCCTTTATTGCTGTACAATAAAAGGTGTTTGAAGCCTGGCCACTGACTGTGGGTACTACAAAGTTGTGTTCTCTCCCCCTAGTACTATGATTGCTTTGGTTCCCAACCTTGACAAAATTGACAGCAAGATATTCTGGACATTGTTTGTGAACAATTTTATAAACATGATTTAGCTTCAGTTGTTTTACTCTGTCTTCAACATTCAGCATATCCAACTGCTGTAATTCATCCTGGCCTACATGTTCTCTTGGTCCCAGCACCAGGATGAATCTTACGATTTTGTTCTGGGTGATTTGCAGTCTATCTTTCAGTTTTTTTGTCAAGGCAGAGTACCAAGAAGAGCAAGCGTAATCCATATGGCATTGTACAAGGGCTAGACATAGGGTCCTGCGAGCCTCAGTAGGTAGACTCTGTGCTTGTCTATACAGGAACTTCAGTCTGGCATTCGCTTTCTTTACTACACTGTTCCCTATCAATTCTCCTGACAAGCATGGGTCAAAGGGGATTCCCAAATATTTTACTGATGAAACCAAAGTGATGGGCTCCCCATTACATTGAACATTAAAATTATTTACCCTTCTCAGTTTGTTTCGTGCCAGAGAATGGCTTCAGTTTTCCCTAGGTGTAATGATAGTTTGTTGTCTACTAACCATTTGCTGCAGGACTCCAGTTCCAGTGTTAAAACATTAGCAATATCTTGTGGGTCTTTACCTGACACTAACAGAGCACTGTCATCTGCATACAGTAGGAGTTTGCACTTGACACTGATAGGCATATCATTGACATAACATAAGAATAATAAGGGACCCAGAATACTACCTTGGGGAACTCCACATGTTATCGGCAGGGGTTCTGATTCTGTTTTGTTGATTTTGACTATTTGTCTCCTGTTGCTAAGGTAGGACTTAAACCAGTCTACAGAACCTATACCGATAGCTTGAAGTTTATTACATAATATATTGTGGTTGACAGTATCGAAGGCCTTTTGCAGGTCTAAGGTTACCATACCTATGAGGTTCCCCTTTGACATTTCAGTTCTCAGGTAATCCATCAGATTAATAAGGGAGATGTCGGTTGAGTAGGATCTTCTAAAGCCCGATTGATAGCTATGGAGAATGTTGTTGTCATTAAGGTACTTAACTACTTAAGAATACACCGCCCTCTCTAGAATTTTAGATATACTGAGTATACTAACATACAGGGATGAGGGCCTGCTTTGTGAGGGATGGGGGGCTGCTTTGTGAGGGATGGGGGGCTGCTTTGTGAGGGATGGGCTGCTTTGTGAGGGATGGGGGCTGCTTTGTGAGGGATGGGGCCTACTTTTTGAGGGATACGGGCCTGCTTTGTGAGGGATGGGGGCTGCTTTGTGAGGGATGGGGGCTGCTTTGTGAGGGATGGGGGCTGCTTTGTGAGGGATTGGGGGCTGCTTTGTGAGGGATGGGGGGCTGCTTTGTGAGGGATGGGTGGGCTGCTTTGTGAGGGATGGGGGCCTGCTTTGTGAGGGATGGGGGCTGCTTTGTGCGGGTGGGGGGCTGCTTTGTGAGGGATGGGGGCTGCTTTGTGAGGGATGGGGGCTGCTTTGTGAGGGATGGGGGCCTGCTTTGTGAGGGATGGGGGGCTGCTTGGTGAGGGATGGGGGCTGCTTTGTGAGGGATGGGGCCTGCTTTGTGAGAGGTGGGGGCCTGCTTTGTGAGGGATGGGGGCTGCTTTGTGAGGGATGGAGGCCTGCTTTGTGAGGGATGGGGGCTGCTTTGTGAGGGATGGGGGCCTGCTTTGTGAGGGATGGGGGCTGCTTTGTGAGGGATGGGGGCTGCTTTGTGAGGGATGGGGGCTGCTTTGTGAGGGACGGGGGCTGCTTTGTGAGGGATGGGGGCTTTGTGAGGGATGGGGGCTGCTTTGTGAGGGATGGGGGCTGCTTTGTGAGGGATGGGGGCTGCTTTGTGAGGGATGGGGGCTGCTTTGTGAGGGATGGGGGCTGCTTTGTGAGGGATGGGGGGGCTGCTTTGTGAGGGATGGAGGGCTGCTTTGTGAGGGATGGGGGCTGCTTTGTGAGGGATGGGCTGCTTTGTGAGGGATGGGGGCTGCTTCGTGAGGGATGAGGGGGGGGCTGCTTTGTGAGGGATGGGGGGCTGCTTTGTGAGGGATGGGGGCTGCTTTGTGAGGGATGGGGGCTGCTTTGTGAGGGATGGGGGGCTGCTTTGTGAGGGGTGGGGGGCTGCTGTGTGAAGGATGGGGGCTGCTTTGTGAGGGATGGGGCCTGCTCTGTGAGGGATGGGGGCTGCTTTGTGAAGGATGGGGGCCTGCTTTGTGAGGGATGGGGGCTGCTTTGTGAGGGATGGGGCCTGCTTTGTGAGGGATGGGGGACCTGCTTTGTGTGGGTTGGGGGCTGCTTTGTGAGGGATAGGGGGCTGCTTTGTGAGGGATGGGGGCTGCTTTGTGAGGGATGGGGGCCTGCTTTGTGAGGGATGGGGGCCTGCTTTGTGAGGGATGGGGGCCTGCTTTGTGGGGGATGGGGGCCTGCTTTGTGAGGGATGGGGGGCTGCTTTGTGAGGGATGGGGGCTGCTTTGTGAGGGATGGGGGCCTGCTTTGTGAGGGATGGGGGCTGCTTTGTGAGGGATGGGGGCGGCTTGGAGCGGGATGGGGCCTGCTGTGTGAGAGGTGGGGGCCTGCTTTGTGAGGGCTGGGGGCTGCTTTGTGAGGGATGGAGGCCTGCTTTGTGAGGGATGGGGGCTGCTTTGTGAGGGATGGGGGCTTTGTGAGGAATGGGGGCCTGCTTTGTGAGGGATGGGGCTGCTTTGTGAGGGATGGGGCTGCTTTGTGAGGGATGGGGCTGCTTTGTGAGGGATGGGGGCTTTGTGAGGCATGGGGGCCTGCTTTGTGAGGGATGGGGGCTGCTTTGTGAGGGATGGGGCTGATTTGTGAGGGATGGGGCCTGCTTTGTGATCGATGGGAGCCTGCTTTGTGAGGGATGGGGCTGCTTTGTGAGGGATGGGGGCTGCTTTATGAGGGATGGGGGCTGCTTTGTGAGGGATGGGGGCTGCTTTGTGAGGGATGGGGGTCTGCTTTGTGAGGGATGGGGGTCTGCTTTGTGAGGGATGGGGGCCTGCTTTGTGAGGGATGGGGGCTGCTTTGTGAGGGATGGGAACTGCTTTGTGAGGGATAGGGGGCTGCTTTGTGAGGGATGGGGGCTGCTTTGTGGGGGATAGGGGGCTGCTTTGTGAGGGATGGGGGCTGCTTTGTGAGGGATAGGGGGCTGCTTTGTGAGGGATGGGGGCTGTTTTGTAAGGGATGAGGGCCTGCTTTGTGAGGGATGGGGGCTGCTTTGTGAGGGATAGGGGGCTGCTTTGTGAGGGATGGGGGCTGCTTTGTGAGGGATAGGGAGCTGCTTTGTGAGGGATGGGGGCTGCTTTGTGAGGGATAGGGGGCTGCTTTGTGAGGGATAGGGGGCTGCTTTGTGAGGGATGGCGGCTGTTTTGTAAGGGATGGGGCCTGCTTTGTGAGGGATGGGGACCTGCTTTGTGAGGGATGGGAGCCTGCTTTGTGAGGGATGGGGGCCTGCTTTGTGAGGGATGGGGGGCCTGCTTTGTGAGGGATGGGGGACCTGCTTTGTTAGGGATAGGGGAACCTGCTTTGTGAGATACGGGGAACCTACTTTGTGAGTTATGGGGGACCTGCTTTATGAGGGATAGGGGGACCTGCTTTGTGGTAGATGGGGAACCTGCTTTATGAGGAATGGGGGAACCTGCATTGTGTGGGATGGGGAACCTTCTTTGTCAGGGATGGGGGACCTGCTTTGAGGGGAGGGATGGGGGGACCTGCTTTGTGAGGAGGGAGTATGGTGATGGTACTGGTGAGCGGATTCAGGGTGATGGAGCCGATGGTGTTGGTAAGGGGCTGTTGAGAAGAAACAGGTCTGGTGATGGAGAGTGTAGAGTGATGGGTCTGATGAGAGGGGTATCATGGTGATGGGTTTGGTGACAGGGGTGTCAGGGTGATGGGGCTGGTGAAGGGGAGTGTATAGTGATGAGTCTGGTGAGGGGGTTGTCTGGGTGATGGGGCTGGTGAGTGGGTTGTCTGGGTGATGGGGCTGGTGAGGGGGTTGTCTGGGTGATGGGGTTAGTGAAGGAGGAGTGTAGTGATAAGTCTGCGGGTGTTTGGGTGATGGGACTGGTAAGGGGGGGGTAGAGTGATGGGTCTGGTAAGGGGGTGATGGGTTTATTGAGGGGGGTAGTGATGGGGTTGGTGAAGGGGGTGAAACGAGTGGTGAGGGTAGGCTCCTTAGTGTTTGCTGGGGCTGACACAGTGCTCCTGACCTCGACTATCAACATCAAAAATAGGCCAGTATATTCTGGTTCCTGGCTCCTAGAGTATACCTGGAGGGTGTCTCGGGGGTCAATGCCCCTGCGCCTCGGTCCATAACCAGGCCTCGCGGTTGATCAGGGCCTGTTCAACAAGGCTGTTACTGCTGGTAGCACGCAAACCGACGTACTTAGGAGCCACAGCCCGGTTGCTCAGGAACTGCGTCTTCATGAAGACAGTCAGGGGTCTACTGGTAATCCCCCTTACGTATGCTGGGAGGCCCTATCAAACATATTCTTGAAGTTGTCTGTGGAATTTTCCTCCACCACCTCATCTGGTCCATTACAATTGTTTACCACTGTAAACAATTGTTTTCTCAGCTTCCACCTATGCTCCTTCGTCAGTGAGAAAGGCATTTAGAAAACTTGTTCCTGTCTACTGTCAATACTTCCGAGCACTTGTGTTGTTATCATGGCTGCCATGTACTTTGTCTCTTCCCAAGTTGTCAGATTTAATTCTTTAAGCCTCTCAACGCTCTCTATTCTGAAACCATTGTCTCCCTTCTCCAACTGTTGAACATGTTCACTGAGGTGTGGGCTCAGTGCCGGTACGACGCAATCCAAAACAGACTTAATATAAGCCGTGTACAATGTTCTGAAGTTTCAGAAAGTATTTCTAAGACTTGCTGGCTTAACATGAGCCGATGGTGTGTCCTTTGTACTTATTTTCTGTAACTTCTTTCATCCCTGCTTAAAAACTTAAACTATATATATATTATATATATATATATATATACCTGGAGTTTACCTGGAGAGAGTTCCGGGGGTCAACGCCCCCGCGGCCCGGTCTGAGACCAGGCCTCCTGGTGGATCAGAGCCTGATCAACCAGGCTGTTGCTGCTGGCTGCACGCAAACCAACATACGAGCCACAGCCCGGCTGATCCGGAACTGACTTTAGGTGCTTGTCCAGTGCCAGCTTGAAGACTGCCAGGGGTCTGTTGGTAATCCCCCTTATGTGTGCTGGGAGGCAGTTGAACAGTCTCGGGCCCCTGACACTTATTGTATGGTCTCTTAACGTGCTAGTGACACCCCTGCTTTTCATTGGGGGGATGGTGCATCGTCTGCCAAGTCTTTTGCTTTCGTAGTGGGTGATTTTCGTGTGCAAGTTCGGTACTAGTCCCTCTAGGATTTTCCAGGTGTATATAATCATGTATCTCTCCCTCCTGCGTTCCAGGGAATACAGGTTTAGGAACCTCAAGCGCTCCCAATAATTGAGGTGTTTTATCTCCGTTATGCGCGCCGTGAAAGTTCTCTGTACATTTTCTAGGTCGGCAATTTCACCTGCCTTGAAAGGTGCTGTTAGTGTGCAGCAATATTCCAGCCTAGATAGAACAAGTGACCTGAAGAGTGTCATCATGGGCTTGGCCTCCCTAGTTTTGAAGGTTCTCATTATCCATCCTGTCATTTTTCTAGCAGATGCGATTGATACAATGTTATGGTCCTTGAAGGTGAGATCCTCCGACATATATATATATAATATATATATATAATATATATATATATATATATATATATATATATATATATATATATATATATATATATATATATATACACACACACACACAGTGGAATAGCCTAGAAAATGACGTAGTGGAGGCAGGAACCATACACAGTTTTAAGACGAGGTTTGATAAAGCTCATGGAGCGGGGAGAGAGAGGGCCTAGTAGCAACCGGTGAAGAGGCGGGGCCAGGAGCTAAGACTCGACCCCTGCAACCACAAATAGGTGAGTACAAATAGGTGAGTACACACACACACACACACACACACATGCATGCTTCAAGTGGGTAAAAAAGAAACTATTTTTTAAATTCCTTATTTCCTTATTATTTTTCCTTTAAATTGACAACTAGAATGTTAACATTATAAGGTTCTGTTGTTTTTATCTTAACAAGACAAGTATAATTTCAGTGTTGCTCAATAAATAAAAAAAAAATCACAGTATTTCTTGAGTCCTGTGCAACTAAGAGTGCTTCAGTGTACCTGTATGAGGGGGAACATTAGGACGTTTACCGAGGACGTCTACTGCCCCTGTTCACCTAGCAGCTAAAATTAAAAATTAAAATTCTTTATTTCTCTGTTGATATTACATGTGGCCTGGTGGCTAAAGCTCCCGCTTCACACACGGAGGGCCCGGGTTCGATTCCCGGCGGGTGGAAACATTTCGACACGTTTCCTTACACCTGTTGTCCTGTTCACCTAGCAGCAAATAGGTACCTGGGTGTTAGTCGACTGGTGTGGGTCGCATCCTGGGGGACAAGATTAAGGACCCCAATGGAAATAAGTTAGACAGTCCTCGATGACGCACTGACTTTCTTGGGTTATCCTGGGTGGCTAACCCTCCGGGGTTAAAAATCCGAACGAAATCTTATCTTATCTTATCTCTTACATGTTATAAAATACTGTATATTATAAAATACTTATTACAAAGGCCACTAGTATGCCTAGGCATTTTGGGCAGACTAATACTAATTCTTGTTCTATATTGACACAGGTTATGGATCGTACTGATAATATCATACTGATATTAAAGTTAGGAAGCTGTAGTGGTTAACTAGATTTACAAAAGTGAGGTCAAAACTTTAAGAAATTAACAATATCTATTAATGGGAATGGTCTTGTCTTGGCATGATATAGTTTCTGTTAAACCATACCACGGGGCGGGGATAGAACCCGCGATCACAGTCTCAAAACTCCAGACCGTCGCTTTAAGTGGCTAACGTGACGGGTCTGGAGTTTCTATTAGTCGACTTGTGTGGGTCGCATCCTGAGGACAAATCTAGATTTATATTTAATACCTCTATGAGTACTAATTTTCCATAAAGGTTGGTTAATGGGGTTTAATTAAAGCCCAGTGACTACATTAGTGTCAGTGAAGAGTCAAGTTTCACCACCAGACAAGAATACTTTAATTTCAAGACTGAGGGATCGAACGCATCGACTTCAGGATAAGACTGATTGCTTTAAACCCCTTATCTTTCTCTGTCCTTCTCTGTATTGGACTGAAGAAGCCACTGGCTGGCAAAACGTTTCCTCAGTAAATTATTATTATTATTATCAAAAAGAAGCGCTAAGCCACAAGGGCTATACAGCGCTGTTCCTCAGAAAAGATTACCAAATGTTACACAAGTGTCTCAGTCTTCATGACAAAATATACACTGAGGTGTACTATCTCATCAGCAAGTGTCTTGATCTAGGGACCTGGATCTATGCTTCAGTTCCATGAATTAAGCCTGAATACCTCCTGTGAAAATTTGTCTGGGCTGCCTCCAAGTGAGTCGCCTACCCTGGCAAACTCTGTTGACACCGAGCTCTGAGATGGGTACCTCAGCCTCACAAGTGGCTTATAGGACAGATTTTTCACAAATGATTGGTATTGCAAGAAACCTCGCCTGCATGCACGTATAAAGGACTAACTTACTTGGTGTTGCAGCATATATCCTGATCTTCAACTTCCTAAGCCTAGCTTTAGCCCCCTTGGACTTCCCCTTGGGAACCACGTGCAACCGGGAGCATTAATTCCTGCAATATTCAATCGTTATTAGTGTCCTGCCTGCACCTCAGAAATTCCTATATCCAAGAGGGTATGTATCCCCTAGTATAACTATGCAGACTCAGACGCTAGCTTCAGACGACTCTGAGACGCTGGTACTTACTGGGCATACTCTCTCTGTAGCACGCCGAGCCCTCAGTTAACTCAATCCACAATCTCCTAAGTCACTGGCCAGATCCTACTGGAAAAGGTGAATATCTCGTCTTACTGTATGGGCTGATGGAGGAGATCATCTACGGTACATCGAGGTGTCTCTACCAGATTTCCCCAGGTCTCAGATGTGAAGACACGTGGGGGCGCCGCCTGATGTTCACGGCACGTCTTGTCCAGTCGAAGTCTATCGTAAGAAGGACGCTATTCTGTCTTTGTGACCTGCGCCCCGCCATTCAAGCTAGGGCTGCCAGTTCTCCCTAGCTAACTTATCCTAATGTTTGCCTACATTATCGGCCTATTACTACCTATGTTAAGGTCTTAGGTCTACTCTATCATTATCTACAGATGCCTTAGTAAACCTAATATTAGTGTATTACCAGTAAACCTACCTACTCCTTCCCTGAAGAGTAAATCTATAAATTAAATAAGCTTACCAACCGCCAACCAGAGAATGCCTTGCTTGTTTGGGAGGGTTTAAGGGTCGCTCGGCTCAGACGACCAGACGCTCATGCTGGATCTGAGCTGTGGAACTATTTGGACCAAATAAATTTCCACATCCTCCCGCCGGCGAAGGTAGGCGCTAAGTCTAGATCAAGTCTGCCTCCCGCAGGCCCCCCCAGTGGGCCCTGGACTCGAGCGCCGTTCGACGGGTCGTCCGGCCGCTCAGCTCGCTCAACCTCTGGTCTGATTTCTCATGTCCCGGTCCCACCGTGTGGACCTCGAGAGGCAAAAGCCTGTTGATGGGTCTTATAGTCTCGACACCGTTCATTCTCACTTTCACCATTCTCAACCGCCCAGCCTTGTCTGGGTGGGTTGACACTACCAGGCCAAGAGGCCAGTATGCCCTCGGCGCCTCGGATTCTACCAGCACCAGGTCCCCTTCACTTAGCATCATCTTATTCGCCTCGGGGTCGGCACCATAGAAATGTTCCCGCAAGGTTGTCAAGTAATCCCTGCGCCACACCTGGTTCCATTTGTCCAGGATGTTCACCAGTCTGTTGTGACTCCTGTGCAGTTCTTCATTGATGGGGGGACCATCTGGCCCATAATAATCCAGCTCCTTGGAAGACTGACTCAAAATTGCGGGGAAGGGCTCAATCCTTCTTCCAAACAGCATGTGATTGGGGGTGAGAGCTTCTTGCTCGTCAATCCCATTTTGTACGTAGGTCAGAGGCCTGTTATTAACTCTTGCCTCTATCTCAACTAACACTGTCCTCAGTTCATCACAGCTCACCCTCCTGCCGTGCAAGACCTTCCGAATGCACCTTTTGACTGTGCCCACCATGCGTTCATAGAATCCCCCTTGCCAGGGTGCCCTGGGAGCTATGAACCTCCACTCGCACTCTATTCTCTTCAGGTGTTCTCGTACTTCTCCGTTGTCCCTAAGATTCCTGAAAACTTTATCGGCCGCCCTAAAGCTTGTGCCATTGTCCGAGATAATCAATCGCGGGCACGAGAATCTGGCAGTAAACCTCCTGAACAACTTCACGAAAGTCTCTGTCGTCATATCTTCTGCCAACTCCAAATGCACCGCTCGAGTAGTGGCACAGGTAAACAGGCAGACATATACTTTCTGAGGGCCCTCCTTAACGTCTCCTGGGTTCTTCAATGTGATAGCCCCCGTATAGTCTATTCCTACAGTCTCAAAGGGCCTGTCACTATGTACCCGCTCCTGAGGCAGCGGTGGTGGACCTGGGTAGGGTAGGGTCCTCCCATCGTACCGCCGGCAGACCGTGCAACTCTTTAGCACCCTTTTGACGGCAGCTCGACCCTTCAGTACCCAGTAATTCTGACGTAGGCAGGTGAGGGTATCTCCAAACCCCCCATGTAAGGTCCTCTGATGGGCATCTTGTATCAATAGCTCTGTCGCCCATCCCTCCTTTCCCAGCAGCACGGGATGTTTGGCCCCATAGCTGAGCTCAGAGTTTTGTATTCTTCCCCTGCATCTTATTAGCCCCGCATGATCTAGGAACAATCCCAATGAGTGAACCAATTTGCTGTTCCCTGAGTCGTCATCGTTGGACACGCGTCCTGACGCCATAACCTGCTGCCGGGTCGCAAGTACTTCCAGCACTCCTGGAAACCTCCCCCTTTGGTACTGCCTTATCCAATATTCTCTGGGACCCACTAGAGACAACTGTCGACCCTGGCTTACCTTGTCATGCAGCTTCCTCACGAATCGAAATACCATTTCCGTGACTCCTATAAGTTTTCTCCACGAGGAGTAGCGCCTGGGGTCAAATAATTCAGTGTCGTGTTCCCCCGCGAAATGTACTATGCTGCTGATTGTCTCCACGAATTTCTGCTCCGGCCAGCAATCCCTTGCCGGTAACCAGTCTGGGCCTTTGAACCAAAGCTCGCTTTTACTCAACTTTCTGTGTGTCACCCCTCGGCTTATCAGGTCGGCTGGGTTTTGATCTGTAGGCACATACAGAATTGTTGACGTTGACTGTAGTTCCCGTATCTCCTTTACCCGATTCCTGACATAGGGGAGCTTAGACCTGTCATTCTGGACCCACTGTAAGGCCACCTCCGAGTCTGTCCATACATAGGTGTGTGTCACCCTCAGATTACTTAACACCTCCTCTACGTACTTACCCAGTCTTGCTCCCAGCAACATCGCTGTGAGCTCTAGCTTTGGGATCGAGCAATCCTTCAGGGGTGTCACCCGCGCACGACTGGTGACCAGATTGACTTGGTCCCCGGCCACCAAATACGCTACTGCCCCATAGGCCCTGGAGGAGGCATCACAAAAGACGTGCAAGTCATAATCCCGCCCGGTGCACCCGATGGACCTGGGGAATGTGAACTCGTGCAATTCCGCTAGGTCTTTGTTAACCAGATCCCACTCCTGGCAGACTGTTTCTGGCAGTGGGTCGTCCCAACCTAGGTTCAGCTCCCAGGTCTGTTGTACTAGCATCCTCCCTCGAATGGTGATGGGTGTCAACAAACCCAAAGGATCGAAGGCAGTCTGCACTTTGCTCAGCAAAGACCTCCTGGTCAGCTTCCCTTCCCCATCAGGCTTCCTCTTTAGCCTAAGTCTGTCTTCCTTGACTTCCCACTCTAGTCCCAACACCGATGTTACCTCAGGCACTGAGTAGCCAGTATAGTCATGTTCCACCATGCCCCGCAACGTTGGATTGTTTGTCACCCATTCTCTCAATGGCATGTTAGCTGAGAGCATCTCCTGATTAGACTCTCGGTAAATATCCATCAACAGCCTTTCATCTGAGGTGGTACCCTGCATGTTGTCTACATAAAATAGGGTCTTCAGTAATTCTTTAAGCGGGCTGTTACAGTTCACAAGGTGGTAGTCTATGGTAGCCTGTAATAGGAATGGTGAACTAGTGGCACCAAACAACACTGCCCTGAATCTATAGGTATCATACCCTTGCTTGGGCATCTCCCTGTTAGCCAGCCACAAGAACCTTGTGTAGTCCCTATCCTGTGGCTGCAACCCAATACGTAGGAAGGCTTTGCTAATGTCTGCCGCATAGGCGTACTGTTCCGTCCTGAATCTCAACAACACATCTGCTAATTTCTGCGTCAGGGAGGGCCCTGTGAGCAGACAGTCGTTCAACGATGGCTCTCGGGGACTCGCCTGCGAGCTGCAGTTGAAGACTACTCTGATGGGAGTGGTTACCGACTCCTTGGTGACTGCCATGTGTGGAAGATAATGGGTGTTTTCCCCAGGGCTGGCATTGGGCACTTTCTCGATGAACCCAAGGGCCAGCTGTTCCTTAATAATATCATCATATTTCCCCACCAGACCCTTCCTGGTCAGGCTGTTCACCAATGAATTCAACTGACCACGTGCCCTCTTGAAATTAGTGGGCAGCGTTGGGTGGCCCGGTTTCCATGGGAGTCGCACCCAATACTGCCCGTCCCTGAACTGCACATGGTTCAAGTAATCTCGATACGTCTCTTCGTGTTCGGGGGGCGGCTGGTCACCTTTAATCCCTACTACATCCAGGTCCCATAGTTTATGGACCGGCTCACTGTCGGATATGCCAACTTGCGCCTCTGACAGGCCTTCGTGCACACCAATCTGCATCACCAGTACAGCCTCAGTCGCTGTAATACCAGAGCCCTCCTTTCCCGGGGTCGCAGGGAAGTGAGCTGGTATTCTGCCTCCTACGATGTACCCCGCTGGAGTCCTGTACAGGCCCACACCTTCCTTGATAACCCTTCTCGTAGACACGAACTCGTCTAGGTAATCCCCTCCTACCAATATGCCTACATTACTAACATTGTCTGTAGCAATGTCTGGTTCTGCTAGCTTCACACCCAACTCCCTCAAACGTTTGACTGCTTCAGCCAGTCCCCTAGTGGTAATGATATTGGGCAGCCTCTTCACCATCAAGGCTGAAATTTCCCGTCGATGCCCGGCTAACCTGACCGTCACATTGACTACTGGATAAGACCTGCGTGGGACTTCCCCACCAAACCCTTCCACCTTCATGTCAACTTTACCAACTGTCTCCAGCTTCAACCTAGTGGCTAGACTCTCCGCTATGAAGGATCTCTGTGCCCCACTGTCGAAGAACAAACGGGTTGTTTCAGACTTCTTCCCGTTCGCGACCACCGCCATTATGGTGGGCAAGGCCACCGAGCCTTGAAATTGCTCACCAGAACAAATTCTCGGTGCCGTACTCACCACACTCATCGTTACTTCTGACTTGTTCTTGCTCTCCGCCCTTTCTTGCGGTTTGCTCTCCTTAACTTGTGCTAATCCGGCATCATTAGGACACAGTGCACTGTGGTGCTTTCCCTTCCGGCAGCCCCGACACTCCCTGAGCATGGTGTTACAGTCCCTGGCAAAATGTTCTCCACAACACTTGAAACAAAGTCTCAACTCTCTTAGCCGTTGAACCCTTTGGTTATAGGTGGTGAAGCTTGAACACCCTGAACTAGCGTGTTCTTCATCACAAAACACGCACCGTCTCATACTGGCCGCTTTAGTGGCTTCTCCCTTGGCCCTGTGGGTGGAGGACTCGCCCTGGGCATAATACGTGCCTACTTTAGTGGGAGGTGGTTTAGGTCTATCTCTCGAATGTCTGGGGAAGTCGACCGACTTCTCCTTGGTAGGTAATTTCTCCCCCTGACCTATGCTCAGGTGAGATATGAGATCCCCTAACCCTTCAATAATTTGGCTTATCGTGAACCTATTCGTCCGATATTTTAAGTGTAACTCATGCACTGTCGTGCTAGCCAGTTTCCTCTGAATCACCTGGCTAAGGACCCATTTTGAATCATTCTCACCATGCAGATCTCTGAAACTATTGGTCAAGCTCATAATCTCAATACGGAACTTCTCTAGACTTTGACGGTCATGTCGGCAAGCCTCTAGATCCAACAACCAATAAAGTATAGCTACCTTTATCTCCTCAGTGTTGCCAAACATGTCTTCTAATTGGTCTTTGGCATGTTGGTAATTAGCGTCAGTAATCGGGTAGTGCCGGACCAGATCTAAGGCTTTACCCTTGAGCTGCGACCGCAAATACTGCAACTTGACGGCATCTGACAAATCATTTCTGTCATCTATCTGGGCTCTAAACTGATCCCAGAAACCAATGTACTCTGTTAAGGTTCCGTCAAACGTTGGTAAATTCAGCTGGGGCAACTTGGGCAACATATTGACAGGTGTGTGGTTGTTTGGGGTACCTGCGGTGTTCAACACCATCCTTGGAATACTAGCCTTTAATGTACTTAACTTATCTTTGTACATATTCATCTCCTGATGACAATCTACATCATCCTTAGTGAATTCGTCCATAGCCTGCTGAAGACTTCCCTGGGATTCCTCATCCTCAATAGCCTGTAGCTCATATGCTGAGAATGCTTGTTCATAGGCTTCCCACTTTTCCCCCAAACTCTTCAAGCAGTTCTGCAAATCATCGCAGTCTACATTACCGCGTTGGCAAGTAGCCTTGCACCTGTTACGCGTTCTGTTCAGATGCCCTTTGTATGCTGCTACTGATCGTTTTAATTTTGTTAGCACTGAACCAGACTCTCCTGAACCCCCATCTGCCATTGTCGAAGTTTAATGAGGAGTGTGACACTAATTGTACTTTACCCAGTCCACCCCACAGCACGTCACGGTGTTAGGTGAGAATGAACGAGTCTTAAGGCTTCTCAACAAGCTTAACAATTCCCTTTGTTATATTGACTCTACTATGAATCAAAAATGTACACTGTTAGCTCTCAAATCCCAATCAAAATGTGTATCGATGTGAAAGCTTAATCTAGCACTCAACTGTACAATGCCAGCAAATAATTACAGGACTTAACCTAGTCTCAGGTATAATTCACAAATCCCACATTAACATGAATCAAAGATGATGAAAATCACAATAAAAGTGCAGTGTACAAATTAAATCACTTGGTTAACACAAGCAAATTCAACAATTCAACTTGTGAAACAGTAAATAAATAATGTATGTAAACAGCTTGGCCTAACTGTGCCCAGCTTACTCTGTTTAGCGTGGATGGTTGGATAAGGTAAATCCTAACCTAGCTAGTGTGCTATAACTTAAACCTGGCTTTATAACTCCCTGTAAATAATAACTAGGTTAAATCTGTCCTAGCTACTATAACCTTTTGTAAATATTGCACAAGCCTAGCCTAACTGTGGCTACCTTGCAAATCCACTGTAAGTAATTAACACACAAGTCTCCTACTCTGGATTACTTGTAATCACTGTAAATAATTAAATTCACAAGCTTCTCTAGCCTACCTGGCCTGCCTGTAAATTACTGCAAATAACAACTTCTGTGTATAGTCAGCTTGGCCTAGCCTCTGAGTAACTTTGACCTAGGTGTGCTAACTTAAACCTAACTTTTTTAAACTGGTTCCTAACTGTGGCCTAGCTATGATAGCTTAACCTGTGGCCTAGCTATGATAGCTTAACCTAACTTTGTTAAACTGGTTCTTAACTGTAGCCTAGCTATGATAGCTTAACCTAACTGTGGCCTAGCTATGATAGCTTAACCTAACTCTGTAAAACTGGTTCCTAACTGTGGCCTAGCTATGATAGCTTAACCTAGCTATTCCACATCCGGTTCGAAGGACCACTTTTGTGAAAATTTGTCTGGGCTGCCTCCAAGTGAGTCGCCTACCCTGGCAAACTCTGTTGACACCGAGCTCTGAGATGGGTACCTCAGCCTCACAAGTGGCTTATAGGACAGATTTTTCACAAATGATTGGTATTGCAAGAAACCTCGCCTGCATGCACGTATAAAGGACTAACTTACTTGGTGTTGCAGCATATATCCTGATCTTCAACTTCCTAAGCCTAGCTTTAGCCCCCTTGGACTTCCCCTTGGGAACCACGTGCAACCGGGAGCATTAATTCCTGCAATATTCAATCGTTATTAGTGTCCTGCCTGCACCTCAGAAATTCCTATATCCAAGAGGGTATGTATCCCCTAGTATAACTATGCAGACTCAGACGCTAGCTTCAGACGACTCTGAGACGCTGGTACTTACTGGGCATACTCTCTCTGTAGCACGCCGAGCCCTCAGTTAACTCAATCCACAATCTCCTAAGTCACTGGCCAGATCCTACTGGAAAAGGTGAATATCTCGTCTTACTGTATGGGCTGATGGAGGAGATCATCTACGGTACATCGAGGTGTCTCTACCAGATTTCCCCAGGTCTCAGATGTGAAGACACGTGGGGGCGCCGCCTGATGTTCACGGCACGTCTTGTCCAGTCGAAGTCTATCGTAAGAAGGACGCTATTCTGTCTTTGTGACCTGCGCCCCGCCATTCAAGCTAGGGCTGCCAGTTCTCCCTAGCTAACTTATCCTAATGTTTGCCTACATTATCGGCCTATTACTACCTATGTTAAGGTCTTAGGTCTACTCTATCATTATCTACAGATGCCTTAGTAAACCTAATATTAGTGTATTACCAGTAAACCTACCTACTCCTTCCCCGAAGAGTAAATCTATAAATTAAATAAGCTTACCAACCGCCAACCAGAGAATGCCTTGCTTGTTTGGGAGGGTTTAAGGGTCGCTCGGCTCAGACGACCAGACGCTCATGCTGGATCTGAGCTGTGGAACTATTTGGACCAAATAAATTTCCACACCTCCCCCCCCCCCATAGGCGCTGTATAAACTTACGGGTTTAGCGTTTCCTCCTTGATTATAATAATAATAATCAGCTCATGCTGAGAATTCAGTCTATTTTTAAAGCATTCTTGTCTGGTGACGAAAAGATTACGAGGAGCCATAATGTCCTTAGTGCAGTCGATAGACTTAAAACCCAATTAACTATTCAACCTAACACCATGTTTTTAATATTGATTTTTACTTCATTTAATAGATATTACAAGGACCCCAGTGGAATTAAGTCACTTTGGCTTTCTGGGAGGTTATCCTAGGTAATTTACACATATATTACTAGGTAAGACCATTGTAACCATCCAAAGATGGTGTAACTCGAATACATTTATTTACTGAATTTAAGGATAAGTGATGACGGTAGTGTGTCGACGGGTCCTCCAGCCGTCTCAACCCTCGGGACTTGTGCGCCAACCTTCCTCAGGTGTGGTGTCTTACTCTCACTTGAGTATTGGTCACCTCAGGGGAGGTCCTTGACGTTGGTAAGGGGCTCTTGATTATTATTATAATAAAAAAGAAGCGCTAAGCCACAAGGGCTATACAGCGTAGGGGCTCTTGATCTTGGGAACTGTGCTCCGGTTTCTTGAATTGAGCCTGAATTCATTCCATTTCCCCCAGCATGCGCTGTATAATCCTAGGGGTTTAGCGCTTCCCATAATGAATATCGGTGACGAATTTTCCCTCCTCTCCCGGAGACGCTTGTCCTCATTTCTTTTACCCGCCGGGCACCTGGAGGGGCACCTGCTCATCGGCTTACTTTTATCCCGCTTCATTTTTTCCACTCTGCGGACAATTCTTTAATAGTGGGAAGCCGGTTACTGGGCTCAGGTGGGGCTTGACAAGGGCGTCCCTCCCTGCTGGGGCTTGACAAGGGCATCCCTCTCTGCTGGGGCTTGACAAGGGCGTCCCTCTCTGCTGGGGCTTGACAAGGGCGTCCCTCTCTGCTGGGGCTTGACAAGGGCGTCCCTCTCTGCTGGGGCTTGACAAGGGCCTCCCACTCTGCTGGGGCTTGAGAAGGGTGTCCCATTCTGCTGGGGCTTGACAAGGGCGTTCCTCCCTGCTGGGGCTTGACAAGGGCGTCCCATTCTGCTGGGGCTTGACAAGGGCGTCCCTCCCTGCTGGGGCTTGACAAGGGCATCCCTCCCTGCTGGGGCTTGACAAGGGCGTCCCTCCCTGCTGGGGCTTGACAAGGGCGTCCCTCCCTGCTGGGGCTTGACAAGGGCGTCCCTCCCTGCTGGGGCTTGACAAGGGCGTCCCTCCCTGCTGGGGCTTGACAAGGGCGTCCCTCCCTGCTGGGGCTTGACAAGGGCGTCCCTCCCTGCTGGGGCTTGACAAGGGCGTCCCTCTGCTGGGGCTTGACAAGGTCATCCCTCTCTGCTGGGGCATGACAAGGGCGTCCACTGGATCTAATTCAATTCAATTCAATTCAAGTTTATTCTCTACATCTACTCCTCCTTTTTCTTAGAGGAATAAGCCTTGTGCATACATCGAGTGCCACCGAGTTAATCTGTTCTGAGGCATTAAGCAGTTTTGTTTGCACAGAACTGCTTAATGCCTCAAATGATGTAGTGGAAGTTTTAGCAGTAAAGGTGGAGAACCAAAACCTAATCATTGTGGTAGTCTACAAGCCTCCGGATGCAACATCCCAGCAATTCCAGGAACAGCTGTTAAAAATTGACCACTGTCTGGAAAATCTTCCAGCTCCTGCACCCAACATCTTGCTCCTGGGGGACTTCAACTTAAGGCACCTAAAATGGAGGAATATAGCAAATAATATTGTTGCAGTAATAACACCAGGAGGCAGCTCTGATGAAAACTCACACTCACACGAGCTTTTAAATCTCTGCACAAAATTCAATTTAAACCAGCAAATAATAGAGCCTACTAGACTGGAGAATACACTAGACCTCATCTTCACTAACAATGATGATCTGATAAGAAATGTCACCATATCAAAAACAATATACTCAGATCACAACATAATTGAGGTTCAGACATGTATGCGTGGAGCCCCAGACCGACAAAATGAGACTAGTCACGAGGGAGCATTCACCAAATTCAACTTCAATAACAAAAACATAGTGGGACCAAGTAAACCAAGTCCTAACCAATATAAGCTGGGAAGATATACTAAGCAACACAGACCCAAACTTATGCCTAGAACAGATTAACTCGGTGGCACTCGATGTATGCACAAGGCTTATTCCTCTAAGAAAAAGGAGGAGTAGATGTAAAATAGAAAGAGACAGGCGCTCCCTTTACAGGCGACGGAAAAGAATAACAGAGCGGCTAAAAGAGGTCAATATATCTGAAATGCGCAGGGAGACACTGGTCAGAGAAATAGCAAGCATCGAACTTAAGCTAAAAGAATCCTTTAGGAGTCAGGAATCGCGGGAAGAACTAAAAGCCATAAATGAAATCGAAAGAAACCCAAAGTATTTCTTCTCCTATGCCAAATCAAAATCGAGAACAACGTCCAGTATTGGGCCCCTACTTAAACAAGATGAGTCCTACACAGATGACAGCAAGGAAATGAGTGAGCTACTCAAGTCCCAATATGACTCAGTTTTTAGCAAGCCGCTAACCAGACTGAGAGTCGAAGATCAAAATGAATTTTTTATGAGAGAGCCACAAAATTTGATTAACACAAGCCTATCCGATGTTATCCTGACGCCAAATGACTTCGAACAGGCGATAAATGACATGCCCATGCACTCTGCCCCAGGGCCAGACTCATGGAACTCTGTGTTCATCAAGAACTGCAAGAAGCCCCTATCACGAGCCTTTTCCATCCTATGGAGAGGGAGCATGGACACGGGGGTCGTCCCTCAGTTACTAAAAACAACAGACATAGCCCCACTCCACAAAGGGGGCAGTAAAGCAACAGCAAAGAACTACAGACCAATAGCACTAACATCCCATATCATAAAAATCTTTGAAAGGGTCCTAAGAAGCAAGATCACCACCCATCTAGAAACCCATCAGTTACACAACCCAGGGCAACATGGGTTTAGAACAGGTCGCTCCTGTCTGTCTCAACTACTGGATCACTACGACAAGGTCCTAAATGCACTAGAAGACAAAAAGAATGCAGATGTAATATATACAGACTTTGCAAAAGCCTTCGACAAGTGTGACCATGGCGTAATAGCGCACAAAATGCGCGCTAAAGGAATAACAGGAAAAGTCGGTCGATGGATCTATAATTTCCTCACTAACAGAACACAGAGAGTAGTCGTCAACAGAGTAAAGTCCGAGGCAGCTATGGTGAAAAGCTCTGTTCCACAAGGCACAGTACTAGCTCCCATCTTGTTCCTCATCCTCATATCCGACATAGACAAGGATGTCAGCCACAGCACCGTGTCTTCCTTTGCAGATGACACCCGAATCTGCATGACAGTGTCTTCCATTGCAGACACTGCAAGGCTCCAGGCGGACATCAACCAAATCTTTCAGTGGGCTGCAGAAAACAATATGAAGTTCAACGATGAGAAATTTCAATTACTCAGATATGGTAAACATGAGGAAATTAAATCTTCATCAGAGTACAAAACAAATTCTGGCCACAAAATAGAGCGAAACACCAACGTCAAAGACCTGGGAGTGATTATGTCGGAGGATCTCACCTTCAAGGACCATAACATTGTATCAATCGCATCTGCTAGAAAAATGACAGGATGGATAATGAGAACCTTCAAAACTAGGGAGGCCAAGCCCATGATGACACTCTTCAGGTCACTTGTTCTATCTAGGCTGGAATATTGCTGCACTCTAACAGCACCTTTCAAGGCAGGTGAAATTGCCGACCTTGAAAATGTACAGAGGACTTTCACGGCGCACATAACGGAGATAAAACACCTCAATTACTGGGAGCGCTTGAGGTTTCTAAACCTGTATTCCCTGGAACGCAGGAGGGAGAGATACATGATTATATACACCTGGAAAATCCTAGAGGGACTAGTACCGAACTTGCACATGAAAATCACTCACTACGAAAGCAAAAGACTTGGCAGACGATGCACCATCCCCCCAATGAAAAGCAGGGGTGTCACTAGCACGTTAAGAGACCATACAATAAGTGTCAGGGGCCCGAGACTGTTCAACTGCCTCCCAGCACACATAAGGGGGATTACCAACAGACCCCTGGCAGTCTTCAAGCTCGCACTGGACAAGCACCTAAAGTCAGTTCCTGATCAGCCGGGCTGTGGCTCGTACGTTGGTTTGCGTGCAGCCAGCAGCAACAGCCTGGTTGATCAGGCGCTGATCCACCAGGAGGCCTGGTCACAGACCGGGCCGCGGGGGCGTTGACCCCCGAAACTCTCTCCAGGTAAACTCCAGGTAATAATGGTTACAATGTGGGGTTTACAGGTTTTGGGTATTTTGTGGTTTACATGTTATAAAATACTAATTACAGAGGGGGCCACTAGGACACCTAGCATGGCCAGGCATTTCCAGCAGACAGATTAATTCTTAACATTAAATCCTTACAGATTATAGTATTAAGGCTAATTGACTACATCATAATTTGTGAGTTTAGCAATGTGAATCCCCTCAAGGAAGGTTCCTTGATGTTGGTGAGGGGCTCTTGATTTAGGGAATTGGATCTGTGCTCCAGTTCCCCGAATTAAACCTGAATGCCTTCCACATCCCCCCCCAGGTGCTGTATAATCCTCCGGGTTTAGCGCTTCCTCCTTGATTATAATAATAATAATAATAACAGCAATGTGAATGCTTTTGTTATGGCACAATACGAGGTGTCCATATTTGAGTATCATAGGCAAACTTATGGCTAGTTAGGATTTATTATTTTAAGATTAAGATTAGTATTTCTGGGTTTATAGTCAGTGGGTGAGTGAGTGTAATTTTGAACCACCAGGTGGTTATCATGTAGTTAGTTGTCGGGGTGGATCAGGGAGATAAGATGTTTTCAAACTGTAGTTTTGAAAGTGATGAATGTGTCTGCAGTTCTAGAGTTTTCAGGTAGGGTGTTCAAGATTTTAGGTCCTTTGAAATACATTGAATTTTTGTAAAGGTTTAGTCGAACACAGGGAATGTCATAGAGATGTTTGTGTCTGGTGTTATGCCTGTGGATCCTGTCACAACTGTCAAGAAAGCGTTTTAGGTCAAGGTTAATATTGGAATTTAAGGTCCTGTAGATATAGATTGCACAGTAGTAAATGTGGATGTTCTGAACAGGGAGTAAGTTTAGATCTATGAAGAGTGGGGGGGGGGGGGGTTGCCAGGGATGGGATTTAGTGATTATTCTTACTGCAGCTTTTTGTTGGGTTATTATTGGCTTTAGGTGTGTTGCTGCAGTTGAACCCCAAGCACAGATAGCATAGGTGAGGTATGGATATATAAGTGAATGGTATAGTGTGAGAAGGGCAGTTTGCGGTACGTAGTATCGTATCTTGGAGAGGATCCCCACTGTTTTGGATACTTTTGGTTATGTGTTGGATATGGGTGCTGAAATTTAGGTTGTTGTCGAGGTATAGGCCAAGGAATTTGCCCTCATTATGTCTGGTAATTAGTGTGTTGTTGATCTTAATGTTAAGTTGTGCAACACCTACTCTGCCCAATTTTATTCGAAATCCCTATTATTGCCCAATTATACTTTAAACTATATTGATCAAACTTATTGTAAACTTCTTTTATTGACCATTTTTATTCCATACTTTTTTTAACCTAGTATTTTCAACTACAACTTTTATATCATCCTGTCTACCATCTTACTAGCATATTATAACCAAGTCATTGCCATTTTTATTTTTATCATTTTTTTTTTTTTATTATTTTGCTACCTTAATTTGTGTATTTTATCCTGTCAATTTAAATCTAATTATACTCTAATTCTTGTAAACAACTTATATAAGACCTTAGTGCAATTACAATTGAGAGTCTTGTTCCTTTATTATATTATTAGATTAATCACAGTTTTACTCTAGCTCATTCTAGCTCAATACATAGTCAATACCAAATTCACTATACTAGACCATGGTGCAATTACTAGTGAGAGACTGGTGCTATTTGTAATTTGTATTTTTATACTATTAGACTAAACCTAGTTGTACTATAGCTCTTTCTAGCTCAATACATAGTCAATACCAAATTCACTATATTAGACCATAGTGCAATTACTAGTGAGAGACTGGTGCTATTTTTAATTTGTATTTTTATATTATTAGATTAAATTCAGTTGTACCATAGCTCATTCTACCTCAAGACATAGTCAATACCAAATTCACTATATTAGACCATAGTGCAATTACTAGTGAGAGACTAGTGCTATTTTTAATTTGTACTTTTATATTATTAGATTAAACCTATTGTACTTTAGCTCACTCTAGCTCAAAACATAGACTCCACAAAAGTCATTATTAGACCTTAGTGCAATTACAAGTGAGAGTCTTGTTCTATTTTTAATTTGTATTTTTATATTACTAGTTTATACATAGTTGTACTTTAGTTCATTCCAGCACAACACATAGACAACATCAACTTCATTATGTGTAGTAGTGACTATACCCTACATGGCCAAAATACTCGAGCTATATACTTGTCCAAACTTCCTACCACTACAGATATCAGTAGTAGAACTCAACACACAACTCAGGATATAAATAACCATAATTTAAACCTAGAAGATGATTGATCACGTTGACCCTGATCTAAACCTCCATAATCTGACACCCAATCAAAACCTATTGGAAAGTAACTGCCTTTATTACACAGCATCACAAGCCACCACTATCTAAACAATGCTAAAAGTCTATCAGTACTTAACTACAACATCAGGTCCTTAAGAAAACACTATGATGACCTCCTAGCACTCCTTGAATCACTAAAGACACCCTTCTCCTGCATTATTCTTACTGAGACCTGGCTTAAGCAGGACACAATAGATATCTACCCTCTACCAGGATACACAGCAATTCACAACTGCAGAACAAACCAAGTTGGGGGTGGTATTGCAATCTATTACTCTAACCAATAATCTTGTCTTAGCACCACTTGCTTTAGTGATGAATATGGGGAATACATTTTTGCTAATTTTACTGTGAAAAACCTTAAGACGCCTATAACAATCGGTGCCATTTACCGGATACCTCACACAAACATCCCAAATTTCAGTGAGAAATTAAAGTCACTAATAACAAACAGACAAATGAATAAGCACCACCTTCTCTTAGCTGGAGACTTCAACATCAACCTTGGCTTACTAGATGATCAGCCTGTAACTGATTTCATCAACAATATGAACAACACACTTCTCATACCAACAATAACTAAACCAACCAGGCTCACTGAAACAAGTGCAACCATAATAGACCACATATGGACCAATATACTAGCCCCCCTTAAATCAGGGATAATCACAGATAGCACTACAGACCACTACCCTACCTTCCTCCTGACAAACATTAGTAAACCACCACTTGAATACAGCAAAGTCTCATTTAGACTCCATGACGAGGCCTCAGTAAGGAAGTTCACAGCTGACCTAGAGACTGTTGATTGGCCTACAGAATTCTCCAAGGCCAATGGTATTGATGACTGGACAGACATTTTTCTTAACAAATTACTTAGACTATACAACAAACATTGTCCTATAAAAACAAAACAGGTCACAAACAAACGGCTTGGTTGCCCATGGCTAACCAGCACCATTCTGAAATCCATTGACAAGAAACACCAATATGAAAAGCAATATAGACAGGGCTTAATACACAAAGATACTCTTAAACACTATTCATCAGCTCTCACCGAAGTGATAAAAAAAAGCCAAACAACTATACTACTCCAGTAGATTCACAGACACTAGAGGAGATATAAAAAAGACCTGGAAAACACTCTCTCAGATTCTAGGGACCCACAAACTGAGAAAAACCAAGAATATTGTCCTAACTAAACCTAATGAAACACCACTACATCCCACTGACACAGCTAACAAGATAAACGACTTCTCAAACATAGGATCTAATCTTGCCAGTAAAATCCCACATACCAATGCCCATGCCGGGGACTACCTAGATGGAAATTTCCCTAATTCCTTCTATCTTGCACCAACTGAGCCCACGGAAGTCATTGAGATCATAGTCACTTAAAAATAACTCGGGGAATCTGTCTCATGTCCCACCATTACTGTACAAGCGAGCGGCCCATGTCCTTTCGCATGCTATTTCATTACTTTTTAACAAGTCAATAGAGACTAGCACCTTCCCGAAACTACTCAAGATGCCAAGGGTTACACCAATACATAAAGGTGGTGACCCTACAGACTTAAACAACTATAGGCCAATATCTAACTTACCATTGCTATCCAAAATCTTTGAGAAACTCGTGCACAGGAGACTGTATTCATTTATAACGGCTCAAAACATACTCAACCCCTGCCAGTTTGGATTCAGGAAAAATAAAAGCACTAATGATGCAATCATAAAAATGCTAGATCTGCTTTACTCAGCATTGGAAAATAAGGAATATCCACTAGGAATTTTTATTGACCTAAGAAAAGCTTTTGACACAGTAGACCACGACATCCTACTCCACAAACTTGATCACTACGGTATAAGAGGCCATGCACTTGTTTATTTCAAATCTTACATTACTAATAGGTATCAGTACGTCACCATTAAAGACACAGCATCAGCAACACGGCCACTTGATACTGGAGTTCCGCAGGGAAGTGTCCTTGGTCCCCTGCTCTTCCTCATATACATCAATGACCTTCCAAACGTATCCCAACACCTGAAACCCATTCTCTTTGCTGATGACACGACTTATGTCATCTCTCACCCTAATCTTGCCACCCTCAACACCATTGTGAATGAGGAGCTGATTAAAATATCGACTTGGATGACAGCCAATAAACTTACGCTTAACACTGACAAAACCTACTATATTATGTTTGGTAGCAGAGCAGGAGATGCACAAATTAACATTAAGATTGACAACACTCTAATTACCAGAAATAATGGGGGAAAATTCCTAGGCTTATACCTTGACAACAACCTGAATTTCAGCACCCATATCCAGCATATAGCCAAAAAAGTATCCAAAACGGTTGGGATCCTCTCCAAGATGCGATACTACGTGCCGCAAAATGCCCTTCTCACACTATACCACTCACTTATTTATCCATACCTCACCTATGCTATTTGTGCTTGGGGATCAACTGCAGCAACACACCTAAAGCCAATAATAACCCAACAAAAAGCTGCAGTAAGAATAATCACTAAATCCCATCCCTGGTAACACACCCCCCCACTCTTCATAGATCTAAACTTACTCCCAGTTCAGTACATCCACACTTACTACTGTGCAATCTACATCTACAGGGCCTTAAACTCTAATATCAACCTTGACCTAAAATGCTTTCTTGATAGTTGTGACAGAACCCACAGGCATAACACCAAACACAAACATCTCTACGACATTCCCCGTGTCCGACTAAACCTTTACAAAAATTCAATGTATGTCAAAGGCCCTAAAATCTGGAATACCCTACCTGAGAACTCTAGAACTGCAGACACATTCATCACCTTCAAAACTACCATTAGAAAACATCTTATCTCCCTGATACACCCCGTCAACTAACTACACGAATACCACCTGGTGGTTCACACTTACACTCACTCACTCACTCATTTGACCATAAACAGAAATATTAATCTCAGTCTTAAAATAATGAATCCTGTGATACTCCAATACTGAAACTATGTACTGTGCCAAAACAAAAGCATTCATATTGCTAAACTCACAAACTAGTATTTAGTCACTTAGCCATAATACCAACTTACCTCATAATTTGTAATATTTTACTATTAAGAATAAAACTAAGTATGCCCGAAATGCCTAGCCATGCTAAGCGTTCTAGTGGTACACTCTGTAATCACAATTTTACTACATGTAAACCAAACAATAACCAAATTTCTGTAAACTCAGCATTGTAATCCTTATAGAGAATAAACTTTGAATTTGAATTTGAACATAATATAGTAGGTTTTGCCAGTGTTAAGTGTAAGTTTATTGGCTGTCATCCAAGTCGATATTTTGAGCAGCTCCTCGTTAACAATGGTGTTGAGGGTGGCAAGATTAGGGTGAGAGATGACATAAGTCGTGTCGTCAGCAAAGAGAATGGGTTTCAGGTGTTGGGATATGTTTGGAAGATCATTGATGTATATGAGGAAGAGCAGGGGACCAAGGACACTTCCCTGCGGAACTCCAGTATCAAGTGGCCGTGTTGTTGATGCTGTGTCTTTAATGGTGACATACTGATACCTATTAGAAAGGTAGGATAAAACATGCAAGCGCATGGCCTCTTATACGATAATGGTCAAGTTTGTGGAGTAGGATGTCGTGGTCTACTGTGTCAAACGCTTTTCTTAGGTCAATAAAAATTCCTAGCGGATATTCCTTATTTTCCAATGCTTTGTAAAGCAGGTCTAGCATTTTTATAATTGCATCATTAGTGCTTTTATTTTTCCTGAATCCAAATTGGCAGTATGTTTTGTGACGTTATTAATGAATATAGTCTCCTGTGCACGAGTTTCTCGAAGATTTTGGATAGCAATGGTAAGTTTGATATTGGTCTATAGTTGTTTACATCTGTAGGGTCACCACCTTTATGTATTGGTGTAACCCTTGCTGTCTTGAGTAGTGTCGGGAAAGTGCTAGTTTCTAGTGACTTGTTAAAAAGTAATGTAATAGCATGCGAAAGGACATGGGCCGCTCGCTTGTACAGTAATGGTGGGACATGAGACAGATTCCCAGAGTTATTTTTAAAGTGACTTTATGATCGTGGTGACTTCCGTGGGCTCAGTTGGTACAAGACAGAAGGAATTTGGGAAATTTCCATCTAGGTAGTCCCCGGCACGGGCATTGGTACGTGGGATTTTACTGGCGAGATTAGATCCTATGTTTGAGAAGAAGTCGTTTATCTTGTTAGCTGTATCAGTGGGATGCAGTGGTGTTTCATGAGGTTTAGTTAGAACAATATTCTTGTTTTTTTTTCAGTTTGTGGGTCCCCAGAATCTGGGAAAGTGTTTTCCAGGTCTTTTTTATATCTCCTCTTGTGTCAGTGAATCTGCTGGAGTAGTACAGTTGTTTGGCTTTCTTTATTAATTTTGTGAGAACTGTTGAATATTCTATTTACAAAGGAACTTTGTTCCTTTTCTTTCATGGTCCAGCTTCAGGCAACAAATTTTCCCGGAATGTCGGGTAGTCGGGCTTCTTACGTCTTATGATGTCAGTGACCCTGATAAAGCATCAGAATAATCTTCAATCAACAGTTTTTTTTTTTTTTTTTTTTTAATTTTTTTACACGATTTCTACTTTCAGTCAAGTATTTCTGCTTTTAATTGTGTATCTAAATGGCAGAATTTTTAAAAATAAGATTGCAAGGTTTATTCTGGCCATGAGTGGGCAAAAATGGTATATATAGATCAGGATGCCCTGTGTATAAGATGCGCTAAACCTACAAGGGTCATACAGCACTATATAGAGATAATGAGGTGAAAATAAAAAAGTAAAACTGCTTATATTAAATCGTTACAGAATTTTCAACATCTGCTGGATTAAGTTGCCTCAGATTATGAAAGGGGAAACGACTTGAAATTTTATAGTCCTTAGCGACCCCAACGGAAATAAGTCTCTGACTAATTGGATCATCTTAGATTATCTGGCCTCTTAAGGAAGGTAGGTACCTGGGTGGTAAGAGGCTCTCGATTCCCAACAACTCCACTTATATTCCCCTCTCTTGGCACAAACCTGAATGCCTTCAGTTTTCCAAGCAGTATATAACCCCATATATAACCCGAATGGAAATAAGTCATTTTGAGTTTTTTGGGTTATCCTAGCTCTCGCTTCACACGGTGAGGGTCCGGATTTGATTCCCAGCAGGGTGGAAACATTTCAATGCGTTTCCTTACACCTTGTCCTGTTCACCTAGCAGCAAATAGGTACCTGGGTGTTAGTCAACTAATGTAGGTCGCATCCTGGGGACAAGATTGAGGACCACAATGGAAATAAGACGGACAGTCCTTGATGACGCACTGACTTTCTTGGGTTGTCCTAGGTGGCTAACCCTCCGGGGATAAAAATCTGAATGAACTCGTACCTTATTGATGCCTGGCGAAGGGGTGGAAACATCGGATGTGTTTCCTTACACCAGTTGTCCATGTTCACCCATCAGTAAAAGGGGTACCTGGGTTTGGTCGACTAGTGTAAGTAGCATCCTGAGACAAAACTAACCTAATTTGCCTGAAATGCTCTACATAACAAGGGGCTTTCTATATTGTAGTATGTCATTGATATCAGCTAGGCCTGTATACCTTGTACATGTACTTGTAGTAACTAAAGATATTATATTATTATTGTTATTATTACTTAACATAGGGATGCCAAACCAATGATGATTTTCTTCTAATTTCTTGTTCTTTCTAGGCTGGAATATTGCTGTACACTAACGGCCCTTGTCAGGTCAGGCGAAATTGCAGACCTGGAGAATATACAAATAACTTTCACTGCTCATATAAGTACAAAAATGCACCTCAATTACTGGTAATGATCAAAGTCCCTTGACCAGTACTCCTTGGAATACAGGCGAGAAAGATACATAATACAGCCTCTCCTCGCTTAACGATGGAGTTCCTTTCCTAAGACCAGGTCATTAAAAGAATTCGTTGCTAAGTGAAGAGCTTATTATAATGGTAGTAGATTTGTGTCAACCATCTTTGCTATTGTTTTAATGTCACCTTTGCACCATTTATAAAATTTCTGGTATATTTTCAAATGTTTATACAGTAGTATGCTATACGTATATTGAAATAAACATAATAGAGGAAATCAGCTCTTATAAACATTATATAGGCATTGTTATTGCTGTTCGTTCTGTCGAACAGTGGTTTAGTGCCGAAGGAGGTAGCGTAGGTAGCAAAGATACGGCTGTGGACTATTTTGGATTTAATTGGAATGGAGTGAGTACACAATGGGCAAAGTGAGGGAATGACCGATAGCCAGTCCGTGGAGGGGAGCAGTTGAACCCGAGAGGGTAGGCCGTGAAGCGAGAGAGAGTGGAACCAGCGTCCCACCGACCTGGGCAGGCCTAGAGAGGGCAGCACCGGAGTGCCACAGAATATGAAACTAGCAGACAGAAATGGCTGTCTACAGTATGAATACTGGTCAGAGAGCCCTTCGTAAGTCCTAGGCTTCGGTAAACGAGTACGTCACTAAGTGAGGAGAGGCTGTACCGTAATACCTTGCATAGTATGGTTTTGAGTGTGTGAATTTTCATCTGAGCTGCCTCCTGGGGCTATCTCTGCTAAAAATTATTTGCTACACTTCTCCATTTTAAGTGTCTTAAGTTGAAATCACCCAGCAGCAAGATGTTTGGAGCAAGAGTTGGGAGATTTTGCAGACAGTTGTCAGTTTTCAAAAGCTGTTCCTTGAATTGTTGGGAAGTTGCATCAGGAGGCTTGTATACAACTACAATTACAAGGCTTTGGTCTTCAATCTTTACTGCCAAAACTTCAACTACATCATTTTTGGTGTTCCAAACAAATGAGCGACTCTCTGACATACAGGCCAACCCCCTTTGTTGCCTGTTTTTTCTGTTGCATCTGTAAATGCAGTAGACCCCTGGTTTTCATAATTAATCCATTCCAGAGGATTGGTTGAAATCTGAAATGGCTGAAAACTGAAGTAATACTTCCCATAAGAAATGATGTAAATCCAATTAATCCGTTTCAGACACCCAAAAAACATTAACAAAAAATGCATTTTATAGAGAATAACTTTAGTTTTACATATAGAAAACAACGAGAAATAAATATAAATAACTAATTTTAATGATAAATGAACATTACATACCTTTATTGAAGACTCTTGTTGGTGAGTAGTATTTATTTGTAGTCCCAGGCAGACAACTTCCCAGTGTATACCTACTGGCTACATACACTGCAGCCTACAGCCATACTATTACCATCAACATACCATGTTCACCAAGTTTAATAATTTCTAAAAACTACCTTTAGATGCCATAAACAAAGGGAGAAGTAATGAATAATTCATGCTGAGAATTATAAACAAAAGCTTATGTATTAAGGGTGGTTACTGGGCCAAAGCAGGTTCGTACAGCTTTCTCTAACGCTGGACCAGAGAAAACGATGTTTACCCTCCACCGCATATGAACATTGCATGTTTATATGCTATGTAACATGTTTCTTACATAATTTTGAAGAAAATATCATAGATGGATTAATGAAAATGTTTATATTAACCTAAAATAAGACATTTAACATGCCCAAGAGTGAGTCACGAATGTACAACTGCCCCAGGCGCACGTGTCTGGTACCAATGATTTCCGAGGGGATGTACGAAATCCGGGGGGAAATTTCGCTGAAAAAAGTGCTTGATATCTGAATTGTATGATTTCTGCACTGGCTGAAAACTGGGGGTCCACTGTAAAGTTGAAAAGTACATCCAAAATTGAACAGTGCATACACTGTTCAATTTACAAAAAATGTAGTATACAGAGGAGCTTTATCAGAGAGTTTATATAAAGAATTCTGTAATATTAATGAGACTTCCATTACAGTGTATTAGAAAATGGGTGAAAGCAGAAATATTAATGAAGGGTTTAATGGAAGGTGGTTGATAGCTATGAAAAATGTAGAAAGGACTAGGAACCAATATAGGAAACAGGCCAATTCAAAGATGTATCAAATATATATAAAAAGAAAAGTTATAAATAGTAAAAAACAAAAAAAACATGGAATGGGTGGGGTTTGAACCCCACCTGTTCTGTGGTTTGTTTGCAATAGTGTTATGATTTTATGAGGTATAAACAGTAGTCTCATTCTATAATAATGTGTGCCACTGTAATTTAAATTGTATTTTTATTTCAATTTCATATTTGCTAAACTTCAGTCATAGTACTAGGAGATGCTGTATAACTTTTTAATTAATGTAGTAAATGAATTGTAGCAAATATTAAATATGTCTTACTATTTCCAGATGGATTGTGGCAAAATCAGAACCTTAAGGTCTAAAACATCAAGACAGGAGAACCAAATTAGACCATTAAAGTACGTCAAGACATTCATGGAAAGAGTACCGCAGAGTCCCACAGACGTTGCCTCCCTTGGGAGGTATGGGAAGGTGGAAGATTCAGCAGAGATGGGACCTGTTCCATTTATTTCATTTCCAGAGGAGGATCCTATTTTGATATCAAAAAAGAACTCACGAGTGTCGGAGACCTCGTCAACACTGCTCGAGTCAGACAGTGAAGATCCACTGGACTTGAAAGTAGTTGATTCCTTGTTGGTGTTTGAGAAAGATCCTTTGAGTTTAAAAATAACTGGGACTCAGATGGTGGTAAACAAGCATTTACATGTGATAAATGATGCTGTGCCTATTCTGGAGTCTGAGGACAATAAATTAGAGCTGAAAACATCTGTGTCTCAGCTGGTATCTCAGGATGATGATCCTTTAGAGACAGAGAAATCTCTGCCAGAGTTTATTAAACAAGATAATCCATTAGAGCTGGAAAAATCTGTGTACCAGCTGGTATATTATGATGATCCTTTAGAGACAGCAAAATCTCTGTACTAGTTTATGAAACAAGATTTTCCATTACAGCTGGAAACATCTGTGTCCCAACTGGTATCTCAGGATGATCCTTTAGAGACAGATAAATCTCTGCCCCAGCTTATTAAACAAAATGAGCAAATAGAGACAGACTCATCTTTGCCCAAGCTAGTGTCACAGTGATCCATTAGGAATGGTACCATCTTCACTCAATCTGATGTCGGAGGATGATACACCAGAGAATATGATAATTGTGCCGCCACTGATGTCAGGAGATCCATTAGAGATGGAAGTACTACCTACCCAGCCAAAGTCTGAGGTGGATGATTCACTGGAGACTGTAACATGTGGGTCAAAAAGGATGTTCGAGGAAGATTTAACAGTCACAACAAGGATAGTGCATGTGTCTTCTCCAGTTCCAGAGAAGGATCCATTGCAGCTGACATTCCCAACCTTGCAAGAATTAAAAGAGTATTCTTGGATGGGTATTTTATCCTTATCACTGTCAGACAGTTATCCAACTTATTCAAATTTGAAGACTAAAATTCAACCTCAGGATATGCTAACAAGAAGGTAAGATTTTTTTTGGATTATCTGATATATTGAATTGTAGGTACAGTACAGTGTAGTACATGCATAATTGAATGCTGGAATTTGCATGCTGCTGAATATGGTGATTTGATTTTACAACAGGTGTACTGAAAGATATTTCATGGATAGCTTTGATTATTCACAAGCCATTTAAGAGCTGCCCATTTTCTTGTTTGCTTGGCACACAACTTCTAAACTGAAACTGATTACTAACCTTACCGTTAATGTTTCTGCACACAGATCTTTCTTTCTGTTCCTTCTTATGAATTTATAGGCAGCATAGAGCAATATGTCTGTTGTGAACTGTCTGACTGAGTGCTTGCATGCGTGTGGTGGGGAGGAGAGATCAATTTCAGTTATCCAAAACAGGATAATAATGAAGGTTGATAAATTAAGACACATGTGCAACACTTGGGTATCTTTATTGAGGAAACATTTCGCCACACAGAGGCTTCATCAGTCCATACAAAGGAGAATGGTGAAGAACAGGAGGAATTTTAGGTAATCAATCACTCAGCCTTGAGTCAATGTAATCGCTCCATCAATCTTGAAAAGAACACAGCATTTGCATGAAAAAGTGTCTAATTTATCAACTTGTCAGTTCTCTGAACCATTTATCCACATTCCTCTCAGACACGGCAACATCTTGGGCTCTTAATATAGGGACTTCTTCACTTGCCTAACCTTTAGGCATGACCTACTTTCACATTTGGATTTGTCAAATGTGATACCACCTACGACTGCTTCACCTCGCCTGTCTCTAGTATATAAGCCACTTCTTCACACATATGTTGTGTTCTTTTCAAGATTGATGACTGATTACATCGACTCAAGGCTGAGGGACTGATTACCTCAAACTCCTGTTCTTCACCATTCTTCTTTGTATGGACTGACGAAGCCACTGTGGCAAAATGTTTCCTCAACGAGGATACCCAATGTTGCACATGTGTCTAAATTATCAACTTGTTGGTTCTCTGAACCATTTAGCCTTTCAAGGGAGGTTCTTTGATGCTGGTGAGGGGTTCTTGATCTTGGCAGTTGGATCTGTGCTCCAGTTCCCTGAATTAAGCCTGAATACTTTCCATCCCCTTCCCCTCACAGGTGCTGTATAATCCTATGGGTTTAGTACTTCCCCATGATTATAATAATAATCTGAACCATTTACCTACAATAATGAAGGTTGTCAACGTAAGTGTGTTTGGAGATGCTGCATATTTTATAATGTCTGTTTAGCAAATCAGTTACTTATATTTTCAAATGATATTTATTATTTTCAACATAAGTTTAATGCATGTTATGGAAAAATTCAGCATAATTCAGATACCAATATAAAGGCATCATTTATCTTAGTCCTAGGAAAATTGAAATTCAGTAATTTTTCAATGTGGGTCATTTTTAGTGATGTTTAATTTTTTTTTAAGTACGTACTGCAGATTTACTTACAATATTGTACATTAAAAAAATAATTGTATAATTTTTCCAGCCTGTACCACAGCTGTGTGAAAGCCTTTCCTTCAACCTATGATGGATGAAAGTCATTTGAGAGCTTCTTTTCTAAACATCTGATAGTCACTGGAAACAAGATGGACCAAATTAATTTTATGGATTTTTACAAAGAATATTTAATATTTTGTAAGAGGGAAAAATTATATGCCTCAGAGTACAAGAACATCATTTGTCACCTTGCATATCTGGGTTTCGATTTAACTGAAAGGCTTTTACATAGTATCATTTCAGACATCACAGCGAACTATAGTCCAGATATTCTTGCTATATTAAAGAAAGATGCTCTAAATTCATGCAGTGTACATCAGCTTGTGCAGTTGTCAAAGGTAAAGCCAGCTGAAAGGGGGAGTAATCAGATTGTTAATTCACACAAAGATAATTCTTTGAGATCAGTTTTACCAACTTTTTCATGGAAGTAGTTTGGGCGAGAGTCTTTCGAGACCTTTTGCTTGAAGCATTTGATTATCACTACCAATTTATGCGATCAAGTGACCCGGAAGGATCTTCTCTCAGCTTATTCAAAATTCTGCCACATTAAAAAATTTCCTGCTGCCATGATGGTGTCCATAGTGTTTCACCTCTGGTTTTTGGGAGTTGTCATAAAGGAAGATTATAAAAATATTTATAAATTTTATGGTTTAGTCATACAATCTGATGAACCCCAGGAATCAGAATCAAATGTAATAATTACTGATAGTCTCTCAACAGCTGCTGAACACCAGTCCCAGACATTTTCTTACATGGATAAAAACAGATCCCCCAACATGAAGACTCAAGCCCAATCCCAGCTATCTTCTCAAATGAAAATTAAAGGATCACAAGAGACAAAGACTGAGAAAAAATTGTTTGAGTTACGTCATTTAAAGTTGCATTCATTTAATCAATTAGCTAGACCATCTAAACATAAAACACTGACCCAACTGTGGCAGGAGGGTGGTGATAAACAATCATTTGAAGCATTTTTTAAAGCCCAACTGCATGTAACTGGACATGAAAGTGATGATGTTTTGTATAAAGATTTGCTGTTAGCTTACATTGAATTTTGCATTCAGCATAATTTTCCAGTTGCAGGTTTATTATGTGTTAAATCATATCTGAAGGAATTGGGGGTTGTTGTTCAAGAGATGAGTGGGTATAAAACTCTTCATTATTCTTTTGCTGGGCTACAGCTGTTGAACCTAAGAGTTCATCATGACAACTATCAGAGTTCATTGCTATTACAACCCAGGATTCCAAATGGCCTGTTACCCCAGGTGTAATGGGAGCAAATAAACACAGTAGAAAAAGTTTAGATTTATATTATCCTTCACCAATTTAGAACAGCAATATGTACACTATGTACAGTGATAAGTATAGTGCACTCCACGGTAAGCAAAGCAGAAATAGAAGCCACAAGATAGCAGACCGTGCTTCAACCAGCTCTAGAATGGGAATGACAAGGGCAGACAGGAGAGCGGTACCCACATAACCTCTGCGATTGCCAAAACCATCTTCTTATTGGCTAGAACCTGGTCACTAGTTGAACGACGGGGCCCCATCATCAACTCTTAGCAACCTGGTTCGCTGGTTGGGGGAGATAGCCTGTAAATGAGGGTGTGTACATGCGCCGAATAAAGGTTACGTACTCTTTGCATGCCACAATTGCAAAAAAACTTTCAACAAAAAAAAGAAACCGAGAAATAATAATATGCCAGATGTTCAGCATCTTCAAACAAATTCTTCATTTAGTGTTTCTGTTCCTGGAAGTTCTTTAGATGATGATCCTCTTCAAGGGGGGCTCCTTGGCGTGGTGAAGAGGCTCTTGGTCTGAGGAATTAGACCTATCGGTCTTCTTCCTCAGACCGAACCTAATTACCCCCCAATCTCCCCTCCCCTATCCCATCCTCCCCTTTTTCCTTTCCTCCTCCCCCTCCCCACCCCTCCCTTTTGCCCTTCCTCTTTTTGTCCTTTGGGATTTCTCCCACAGGCGCGCTAGTTCCTAGGTGGAGGAAAGGATACCGGGGTCCATCCCATTCCGTTGAGGTTCTTAGCGGTGGCGTAGTTTGCCGTGGAATCTGGATCGCCTGGGGATGTCCCAATCCCTCTCCGGTATCCCGGAGTAGCTTTGGGTGTCTTTCGGGCGACGAGTGTATCTCTGGAAGCCACCTTTCGGATTCCGGGGGTGGTGGCCGAAGGAGGTATGCTTTGTGGCGGATATCCGGCCGCCCTCTCTTTTGTCCACCGAGGTAGCTCGGCAGATGTGAGGTTGCTATCCCGGATTGTTAGTTTACTAGCATGATGGGTAGGGTATGGCACGGGTTCCATGCTGCATCTGCGCTACTTGCGGTGCTGAGGTCCTCTTGGGCGCGGAGGGAGATTTCTGGCCCTTTCATTCCTCCTGGGAACTATTCCTCCCCGGTCCCCCCTTTTTTTTTTCTTTTTTTTATTTTTATTTTCTTTTCTTCTTTCTTTTTTTTTCTTAAAAACAAAAAGAAAGAAGTAACCTAACCATGGCAGCCCTAGTCCATGAACCTGGTACCCCCGGGCCCCTTCTTGATACCGCACCCCGTTCTGACCCCGCCTCGTCTTTGGACCACTCTTCAGACATTCCTCATGCCTCTGTACCTATTGCCGGTGCTGTTTCCTCACCCGCTTCAGGTACTGGGGCCTCGACTGACTCCTTCGATTTATCGGACCTTCGCTCTCCTCTGACTATGCTTCTGGCCTCTCCCTCTACGGTGCGGCAATTTTCAAATCGCCGACCCGTTCCACGTCGGACCAACTCTGGTCCCACGCCTAAACGCCAACGACAATTACCTGCTGATGATACTTCTCCACCTTCTCGTTCTTCTCAGAAACGATCGACACGTCCTTCACTACCTTTCCACGCTCAGTTTCAGACTGAACAGTGGACTAAATTCTTCACTTTACGACCAACTTCCTCTACTGCCTATCTTTCTGACCATAGTATTGGCAAGGCACTCCTACGCCATGTTGGTAAAGATATTTCTTTTCATGCTCTTAAGAGCGGTATGCGCATCATTACCGTACAGAATGCTACCCAGGCTCATGAGCTCTCTCGTCTTTCCCATATCGATACTGTTCCTGTCACTCTTGAAAAACATCATTCCCTCAATTCTTGTAGTGGTACCGTCATTCTGCCCCATACCATAGTTCAACGAAATTTCCAGACATGTGGCACTGACATTCTAGAACAGCTGGAACTCCAAGATCTCCCAATCCTCAAGGTAGACACTTACGTTCTTCCTGCCCGTGGGCGGAGACGATACCCTAGCAATGTGGCTCGTTTAACTTTTGACAGCCGAGAACTCCCATCCTCAGTTTATATAGCAGGACACCGGTTACAAGTTCGAAAGGTGATCCCTACACCACAACAGTATAGAAATTGCTGGCGATTTGGCCATCCAGCGAAATATTGCAGATCTATCGCCGAATGCCCAGTCTGTGGTGCCGATGACCATTCTAATACGTCTTGCAATCGATCTCCCTCTTGCCTTAACTGTCATGAGGCTCACCCTTCGTACTCTCGCCGTTGTCAGGTCTATTTAAACGAGCGGGAAATCCGTTACCTCAAAGAGACAGAAGGTCTCCCTTATGCCATGGCAGTTTCTCATCTCCGCCTCCAAGGGAGACTCCCACGTGTTTCTTATTCCCGAGTTTCAAAACGTCCCCCCACTTCTGGTATCCCATCTTCTACACCCACCTCTGTGGTTACCTCTCCCATAATCACTCCTGTATCTAATCCTTTTGCTGTCCTCGGCTCAGACGTCCCTACTTCAACGTCTCAGTCTAATCTCGCTTCTTCGAGTTCTCTCTCACAAGCCTCAGTATCGACGAGACCTCGTACGACACCTCCTCCCAATCGTCCCTCTACTTCTCAAAAGTCAAAAAAAGGTCCGGTAACACCTCCTACCCATCTTCCACCTCCTCATTTTACCCTCCCTGTCTCTGTCCCTAGTTCTTCCCCTCTCACTGGCTCAGTTACAAGTGCAGAGGTTCACCCTCCTCCTCGTAATGTACCTTCCTCCCCTGTTCCCTCCCAAGTTTCTTCCTCTTCTGCCACCTCCCAGGTTCCTGCCTCCTCTGTCCCCTGCCACGCTTCTCCAGTTCCCTCCACCCTTTCGCCCCCCCCCCTACCTTGGTACAGTCCAATACAGTTCCAATCTTTACTCATCCTCCCCCTACCATTCCCAATATTGTCTCCCATATGACATCTCTGAATTCCGAAACACTTGAAGCAATCTCTGAATATATTGCAGAGACCAAACCATCAATGGACACTGATCCACCTTCCGCTCTTTCTCTCTCCTCTGCTCCATCTGCGCAACTCCTTTCTTCACAGCGCACCGTTCCTTCGCTGCTTGAACATTTTCCACTGCCTCCGCATGTGGACTTTTCTAACCCTTCTAGTCCGTAGGAACCCTTACCTGCGGATTTCAAGTATCTTTATCATTGCCAATCATGGCCTATTTACAGTGGAATATACGCGGCCTCAGGGGTAATCGGGGTGAGCTTCAGATGTTACTCTCCCAGTTTGCCCCTGTTGGTGTTTGCTTACAGGAACCAAAATTACACTCTGCTGTTATTTCTCACATCTCAGGCTATAATTTATTGTATTCTTCAGATCCTTTTCCTGATGGGACCTTTAATGAAAGTGCCCTTCTTCTCCGCACTGATATTCCGTACCATCAGCTATTTGTTCATACTTCGCTGCATTACACAGCAGCCCGTATCCACTTACATAGGTGGTATACACTCTGTTCTTTATATCTCTCTCCTTCTCGGGCATTATCTATTCCGGATTTTGCCTTCCTTGTTTCGTCATTACCGCCACCGATTCTGTTACTTGGTGATTTTAATGCCCACCATTTCCTCTGGGGGGGGGGGTCTCACTGTGATTCCCGTGGAATTCAGTTAGAGACTTTTCTTGCCACCCACCCCCTCCATGTTTTAAATACAGGTACTCACACCCATTTTGATCCTCGGACTCATACTCTCTCTTGCATCGATCTCTCAATCTGCTCTTCCTCCGCCGCATTAGACTTCACTTGGTCTGTTCTCCCGGACTTACATGACAGTGATCATTTCCCAATCATTCTTACTTCCCCTTCATATTCGCCACCTCTTCGCACCCCACGCTGGCAATTTAATCGGGCAAATTGGAACCTTTACTCACACCTAACTGTTTTTAAAGAGGTTCCTTCTTCGTCCTCCATCGATGAGCTTTTACACCTCTTCTCATCCTCCGTTTTCACCGCAGCTTCTCATTCTATACCCCAAACTTCGGGCAGGCATTCTCAGAAATGCGTGCCTTGGTGGTCTCCTGCTTGTGCTCGTGCAGTACGTTTGAAACGCGCTGCATGGGGCAGGTACCGGTACAATAGAACCACAGAGCGACTCCTTGATTTTAAACAGAAGCGTGCGATCGCTCGCCGTGTCATCCGTGACGCTAAACGCACTTGCTGGCGAGATTATGTCTCCACCATCACCTCTGCTTCCTCTATGAGTGCAGTCTGGAAAAAAGTACGAAAACTGAGTGGTAAATATTCTCCTGACCCGGCTCCTGTTCTGCGGGTTGCCGGTGTTGATATAGCAAACCCACTAGATGTTGCCAATGAAATTGGCAATCATCTGGTCCGTATTTCTCAGGGACTCCATCTATGCCCCTCATTTCTTTCCTCAAAGTCTGCCAGAGAGTTAGCACCCTTGGACTTTTCTTCTCTCAGAGAAGAACAGTATAATGTGCCTTTTACACTTCAAGAACTGGAGGCAACACTCTCAGCTTGTCGATCATCGGCAGCTGGGCCCGACGACATTCATATTCGTATGCTACAACATTTACATCAGTCAGCCCTTGCAGTCCTATTACGCCTTTACAATCTTATTTGGTCACAAGGAGTTCTTCCACAGCTATGGAAATCCGCCATTGTTCTCCCTTTCCGCAAACCAGGCACTACGGGACATGAAACCTCCCACTATCGTCCCATTGCTCTTACCAGTGCAGTTTGCAAAGTAATGGAACGTCTAGTAAATAGACGTTTAGTGTGGTATTTAGAGACACACAACAGTCTCTCCACTCGTCAATATGGCTTTCGTAAGGGACGTTCTACCATAGACCCCTTACTGCGCTTGGATACGTATGTTCGTAATGCCTTTGCGAATAACCACTCAGTTATTGCCATATTTTTTGACCTTGCGAAGGCATATGACACAACTTGGAAGTATAATATTTTAGCCCAAGCCCACTCCTTAGGCCTTCGAGGCAATCTACCATCCTTCCTTAAGAACTTTTTAACTGACAGGCATTTCCGTGTTCGGGTTAATAATGTGCTCTCCCCGGACTTTATCCAAGCTGAAGGTGTCCCCCAGGGATGTGTTCTGAGCACAACACTTTTTCTCCTTGCTATTAATGATTTGGCCTCTAGTCTTCCATCAAATATTTGGTCATCACTCTATGTTGATGACTTCGCTATTGCCTGTGCAGGCGCTGACTGTCACCTCCTTACAGTTTCTCTCCAACATGCAGTCGACCGTGTTTCCAATTGGGCCACCACACATGGGTTTAAATTTTCCAGCACTAAAACCCACCAAATCACTTTCACTAGACGCTCTGTCATCTCCGATCATCCTTTGTACCTCTATGGCTCCCGTATCCCTGAACGTGATACAGTCAAGTTTCTGGGCCTCCTCTTTGATCGTAGGTTATCCTGGAAACCTCACATTACCTCTCTGAAGGCAACTTGTCACAGCCGGCTGAACCTTCTTAAAACCCTTGCTCATCTTTCGTGGGGAGCTGATCGTCGAACCCTCCTTCACCTACATTCCACCCTTATTTTATCGAAACTTGATTATGGTGACCAGATCTATTCAGCAGCATCTCCTGCTACTCTCTCTAGCCTTAACCCCATTCATCACCAAGGCTTACGTTTATGCCTTGGTGCTTTTCGCTCTTCCCCTGTCGAAAGCCTCTATGCAGAAGCGAACGTTCCATCCTTATCTGATCGCCGTGATGCCCATTGCCTGCGCTACTATGTACGCTCTCGTGATCTCCGCAATCCTTCCATTTATAGAATGGTCACTGATATTAGTAGACATTCTTTATTTGTTCGCCGCCCCTGCTTACTCCGTCCCTTCTCTCTTCGCCTTCATTCGCTCTTGTCTTCTCTTCAACTACCACCTTTCTATGTACATGTAGCATCTCACTTTTCCCTACCCCCCTGGGAAGTTCCAGCTGTTCGAGTCTGTTCTTTCTCCCTCCCTTGCTCGAAAGCCCAACTGTCTACGGTCGCTTCCCGCTCTCTTTTTCTTGACCACTTTCACTCTCATTCTCATGCCATTGCTGTGTACACAGATGGCTCTAAGTCTTCTGACGGCGTAGGATTCGCAGCAGTGTTTCCGGACAGCGTCGTACAAGGGCATTTACTATCTTCAGCTAGTATTTTTACTGCTGAATTATATGCCATCCTTACAGCACTTATCCGTATTGCATCTTTGCCTGTGTCATCATTTGTGGTTGTCTCAGACTCCCTTAGTGCTTTACAGGCTATACAAAAATTTGATACACCTCACCCCTTAGTCCTCCGTATCCAACTTTGGCTACGCCGCATCTTTACCAAGCATAAAGATATTGTTTTTTGTTGGGTCCCTGGTCATGTTGACGTACAGGGCAATGAACAGGCAGACACTGCTGCGCGGTCAGCAGTACATGACCTACCAGTTTCTTATAGAGGTATTCCATGTACGGACTATTTTGCTGTAATATCTTCCCACCTTCACACCCGTTGGCAACAACGTTGGTCTACTATGCTCGGCAACAAACTTCAGTCTATTAAACCGAGTATAGGTTACTGGCCGTCTTCTTATCACCAGTGTCGAGGTTGGGAGATTACTCTCTCCCATCTTCGCATTGGCCATACTCGTCTTACTCATGGATATCTCATGGAGAGGCGTCTTGCTCCTCTCTGTGAGAATTGCCAAGCTCCATTATCAGTCAGCCACATTCTGTTGGACTGCCCATTTTATCAACGAGCACGCAGAATTTACCTCTGTCGTCGTCTTCGCCCCGCTGCTCTCTCTTTACCTTCCCTTCTCGC
Source organism: Cherax quadricarinatus (assembly GCF_038502225.1). NCBI lineage: Eukaryota > Metazoa > Arthropoda > Malacostraca > Decapoda > Parastacidae > Cherax > Cherax quadricarinatus. Next base: position 69,075,880 of record NC_091295.1, on the reverse strand, counting down.
TGATGGACCCACCTTTCATCCGGACTCTCTCATTGACTTTTTGACAACGACTGACTTACTTCACAAATTCTGATACTTTCAGCCCTTTCTACTTCAATCTCTTGCTACCCTCTACCCCCGTACTATCCCCTGCCCCGCTGTTTTCTGTAACCTGCTGATCATCCCCCCTCCCTTCTGCCATCCAATTCCCTTGCTTCCTTCCCTACCCTGCAGCGCTGTATAGCCCTTGTGGCTTAGCGCTTCTTTTTTGATTATAATAATAATTTAGATGATGATGGCCATGATGATAAGATACAGTATAACACTGACAACTTAACTTGTCAAAGATCTTCAATATTCAGCTTTTTACTCTTGAAGATTAAGATAACTGATGAGGAAAGTGATACTGTTTCACAAACAGTTTTTCTTAAAGCCTACAGTGATTTTTGCTGGAAAAATAATCTGTTTATTACACCTTATTATTATGTACTCAAATGCTTTGATAAACTGGGCTTTGACAAGAAACTCCAATATGAAAAGCAATATAGACAGGGCTTAATACACAAAGATATTCTTAAACACTATTCATCAGCTCTCACCAAAGTAATAAAGAAAGCCAAACAACTATACTACTCCAGCAGATTCACAGACACTAGAGGAGATATAAAGAAGACCTGGAAAACACTCTCTCAGATTCTAGGGACCCACAAACTGAGAAAAACCAAGAATATTGTCCTAACTAAACCTAATGAAACACCACTACATCCCACTGACACAGCTAACAAGATAAATGACTTCTTCTCAACCATAGGATCTAATCTCGCCAGTAAAATCCCACTTACCAATGCCCATGCCGGGGACTACCTAGATGGGAATTTCCCTAATTCCTTCTACCTTGCACCAACTGAGCCCACGGAAGTCACTGAGATTATAAAGTCACTTAAAAATAACTCAGGGAATCTGTCTCATGTCCCACCACTACTGTACAAGCGAGCGGCCCATGTCCTTTCGCATGCTATTTCATTACTTTTTAACAAGTCACTAGAGACTAGCACCTTCCCGAAACTACTCAAGATGGCAAGGGTTACACCAATACATAAAGGTGGTGACCCTACAGACTTAAACAACTATAGGCCAATATCTAACTTACCATTGCTATCCAAAATCTTTGAGAAACTTGTGCACAGGAGAATGTATTCATTTATAACGGCTCAAAACATACTCAACCCCTGCCAATTTGGATTCAGGAAAAATAAAAGCACTAATGATGCAATCATAAAAATGCTAGATCTGCTTTACACAGCATTGGAAAATAAGGAATATCCACTAGGAATTTTTATTGACCTAAGAAAAGCTTTTGACACAGTAGACCATGACATCCTACTCCACAAACTTGATCATTACGGTATAAGAGACCATGCGCTTGCTTATTTCAAATCTTACATTACTAATAGGTATCAGTACGTCACCATTAAAGACACAGCATCAGCAACACGGCCACTTGATACTGGAGTTCCGCAGGGAAGTGTCCTTGGTCCCCTGCTCTTCCTCATATACATCAGTGACCTTCCAAACGTATCCCAACACCTGAAACCCATTCGCTTTGCTGATGACACGACTTATGTCATCTCTCACCCTAATCTTGCCACCCTCAACACCATTGTGAATGAGGAGCTGATTAAAATATCGACTTGGATGACGGCCAATAAACTTACGCTTAACACTGACAAAACCTACTATATTATGTTTGGTAGCAGAGCAGGAGATGCACAAATTAACATTAAGATTGACAACACTCTAATTACCAGAAATAATGGGGGCAAATTCCTAGGCTTATACCTTGACAACAACCTGAATTTCAACACCCATATCCAGCATATAACCAAAAAAGTATCCAAAACGGTTGGGATCCTCTCCAAGATACAATACTACGTGCCGCAAAATGCCCTTCTCACACTATACCACTCACTTATTTATCCATACCTCACCTATGCTATTTGTGCTTGGGGATCAACTGCAGCAACACACCTAAAGCCAATAATAACCCAACAAAAAGCTGCAGTAAGAATAATCACTAAATCCCATCCCTGGCAACACACCCCCCCACTCTTCATAGACCTAAACTTACTCCCAGTTCAGTACATCCACACTTACTACTGTGCAATCTACATCTACAGGGCCTTAAACTCTAATATCAACCTTGACCTAAAACGCTTTCTTGATAGTTGTGACAGAACCCACAGGCATAACACCAGACACAAACATCTCTACGGCATTCCCCGTGTCCGACTAAACCTTTACAAAAATTCAATGTATGTCAAAGGCCCTAAAATCTGGAATACCCTACCTGAGAACTCTAGAACTGCAGACACATTCATCACCTTCAAAACTACCATTAGAAAACATCTTATCTCCCTGATACACCCTGTCAACTAACTACACGAATACCACCTGGTGGTTCACACTTACACTCGCTCACTCATTTGACCATAAACAGAAATATTAACCTCAATCTTAAAATAATGAATCCTGTGATACTCCAATACTGAAACTATGTACTGTGCCAAAACAAAAGCATTCACATTGCTAAACTCACAAACTAGTATTTAGTCACTTAGCCATAATACCAACTTACCTCATAATTTGTAATATTTTACAATTAAGAATAAAACTAAGTCTGCCCGAAATGCCTAGCCATGCTAAGCGTTCTAGTGGTACACTCTGTAATCACAATTTTACTACATGTAAACCAAACAATAACCAAATTTCTGTAAACTCAGCATTGTAATCCTTATAGAGAATAAACTTTGAATTGAATTTGAATTGAATTAAATTGAAATATGTAAAGCCTCGTGGATATTTCTTCTCAGGTATAGTTCTTCCCAATCTCGACCTAGACTTTAGACCCCTGAGATGGGCAAAAATCACCACCAAGAAAAAATGAGAAAAATTGCATTAATGTGCATCAAAATGTTTAAGGAAACAATGCATCTGATAACACGAAATTTATAATGTACAGATTGAAGGAATGTTATTCACAATTGTCCTACTGTACAGTGGACCCCCGCATAATGATCACCTCCGAATGCGACCAATTATGTAAGTGTATTTATGTAAGTGCGTTTGTACGTGTATGTTTGGGGGTCTGAAATGGACTAATCTACTTCACAATATTTCTTATGGGAACAAATTCGGTCAGTACTGGCACCTGAACATACTTCTGGAGAGAAAAAAATATCGTTAACCGGGGGTCCACTGTACATGGATATTCAGTGACTGCTGTTGCAATGCTAGGTTAGTACAGTACTGTGTAATTATAAGTTGACTGCATAGCAACTTTACTTCAGTCAGTACAATTGCAGTAATCAGTACCATAACTGCAATGATCCTCTTCAAGGGGGACTCCTTGGTATGGTGAAGAGGCTTTTGGTCTGAGGAATTGGACCCTTTGGTCTTCTTCCTCTGATTGAACCTAGCTACCCCCCAATCCCCCCTTTCCTACACCATCCTTCCCATCCCTCCTTTCCTATCCCTTCCCTCTCCTCCCTTTCCTACTTATGGCCTTCTGGGTCCTCCCCTCAGGAATTCTAGTTCCTAGGTTGGGAGACGGGTATCGTTGTCCATCCCATTCCATTAAGGTCCTTGGTGGTGGTGTAGTTTGCCATGGAATCTGGATCATCAGGGAATGTCCCAATCCCTCTCTGGTCTCCTGGGGGAGGGGAGGGGGCTTGTGATGTCTTTCAGATGACGACTGTATCTCTGGAGGCTACCTGTTGGATTCTGGGAGGTGTAGCTGAAGGAAGGAGGTATGCCATATGGCAGGTTTCCGACCATCCTCTCTTTTTGTCCACCAAGATGGCTCGGTGGATGTGAGGTTTCTCTCCTGAATTCCCAGTTTACTGGCATGAAAGGTAGGATATGGCATGGTTCCATGCTGCATCTGCATTACTGGCTGCACTGAGGTCCTCTTGGGCATAGGATGGGGCATGTTTATGGCCCTTTCATTTCTACTAGGAGCTACTCCTCCACGTTTCCCCCCCCCCCTTTTTTTTTAGCATTTTGCATTTTTCCTTTTTTCCTTTTTTGGAAAAACAAAGGACGAGTGACCTAACCATGGAATCCCAAGTCTGTGATACTTCTTCTCCCAGACCTTCTCTTGCAGCACCCTTTCTGACCCTGCTTCATTACTGAATCATTCTTCAGACCATTCTAACACCCTTGTACCTTCTGCTGGGTAACATTTCATTGCCCAACCCTGGTACCGGGCTACCGCTGAACTTTGATACATCCAACCCTTGCACATCTTTGACAATGTGTCTGGCTTCTCCTTCCACAGTGCATTGATTTCCAGATCGCCCACACATCTCACGACGGACTACCTCCGGTCCCACACCTAAACGACCATCACCATTAACAGATGATATTGCTTCAATTACCTCTCACTCTTTCCAGAAAAGATCAGCATGACACTCACTCCTTTTACACACTACGTTTCAAAGTACTTAATGTTGACTAAGTTTTTCACTCTGCAACCAGCATCTCCCACTGACTATCTTTCTGATCATCGTATCAGCAAGGCACTCCTATGCCATGTTGGTCAGAATGTTTCATTTCATACTCTTAAGAGTGGTGCACACATTGTCATGGTGCAAAATGCTGGCCAGGCTCACAGTCTTTCCCTTCTGACCTCCATAGGCGATATTCCTGTCTCGATTCAAAAACTCATTTCTCTCAATTCTTAAAGTTGTAATGTAGTTCTGCCTCACACCATTGTTCAGTGTGATTTCCAGACATGTGATACTGACATTCTGAAGCAACTTGAACTCTAAGACCTCCCAATTCTCAAAGTGGACACTTATGTACTACTTACCTGTGGATGGAGACACTTCGCCTGCAGTGTAGCTTGCTTAACTTTTGACTGCCGAGAACTTCCGTCCTCAGTTTATATTGCAGGACACTGTTTACAAGTCTGACAGTCAGTCTCTACACCACAACAGTGTAGAAATTGTTGGTCCATAGCAGAATGCCCAGTCTGGTGCTGTTGACCATACCAATACATCTTGTGGCCTACCTCCCCCTTGCCTTAATTATAATGAGGCTCACCCGGCTTATTCATGCCATTGCCAAGTTTACTCAAAAGAATGAGAAATCTGCTATCTCAGAGAGAAAGAAGGTTTTATGTATACCATGGCAGTTTCTCATCTCTGCCTCCAAGGAAGACTTCCACAGCTTTCTTATTCTACAGGTACTAAGCAGCCTCCAACCTCTGTGGTACCTACTTCCACAGTCTCTTCTGTGGGCACAACTTCCACAGTCACCTGTTTCTAATTTTTTTGCAGCCCTGGACTCCAAGATCCCTTCCTCATTGCCTCATACTGTCCTTGAATCTTCTAACTCTACCTTTATTATCCTCTCCACCCCTGGCTGTTTTCTACTACAGCCACAACCCCCTGATCTTCAGTGCTGTATGACACCAGTGGGTTTAGCGCTTCTTTTGATTATAATAACAATAATATTTCACATCAAGTGCAAGTTATGTGTGAGGAGCAGGGGTGTGGTGGGGACAATAGGGGAATACTGTATCAACATCTGGGGACCCAGACTATTCAACATCTTACCAGAAGATATCAGAAACACGGCTGGAACAAGTGTAGAAGCCTTCAAGAGGAAACTGGACAAGTATCTTCACCAGCTCCCAGATCAACCAGGCTGTGATGGATATTTGGGGCAGTGGGCCACCAGCAGCAACAGCCTGGTTCACCAGGCAAGCATCAGATGAGCCTCTCCCATAGCTGGGCTAAGAGAGTAGAGAAACTCTTGAAACTCTTCAAAGGTATATCAAAAGTATTAGTGATGGACTCTAACTTCAAATTATTGTTGCTCAGTTTGTGTCTGATATATCTTGAAAATGGTTTTTTTTACATTTTGTATTTTTAAGTGAGGTTTTATTAGGTAATTTACATACAATAAAATGAAAAGTGATTTAATTGTTACTGGACATTTTAGTTGATGCTGCTTGAGATTATGATGAATAATTTCTTAATTGTCTATGAAATATTTTTAGCCAAAATAAGAACAAGATAACTATATTGTACTCTGTAAAAAATTCTCTATTTTTTGATGTAAAGATAAAATATATATTTTCAAATTATACATCTCTCTTGTATTTATCCTATATTTATCATTTTTTGATGTCATTCCTAATAGCTGTTGATATTGTAGGCATATGTTTCCTTTGTATCCTGGCAAGTACAGTGGAACCCCGGGTTTCGTACCTCCACTCGGAAATCGTCCGTATCAGACACGTCTGCTTGCCCAGGACGCGGCCGCTCACGTGTACGTGACTCAGTCTGCCTCTGTCACTTGTTCAATGAGCAATACTCTGCGAGTTCATGGTGGTAGAGGGTGGTAGTGTTAGCGGGAGAGGGTGTTTGTGGTTGTGATGATGGTAGAGGGTGGCTGTGGTTGTGATGGTGCTAGAGGGTGGTTGTGGTTGTGATGGTGCTAGAGGGTGGTTGTGGTTGTGATGATGGTAGAGGGTGCTTGTGCTTGTGATGATGGTAGAGGGTGGCTGTGGTTGTGGTGCTAGAGGGTGGTTGTGGTTGTGATGGTGCTAGAGGGTGGTTGTGGTTGTGATGGTGGTCCAGGTAAACTCCAGGTGGTAGAGGGTGGTTGTGGTTGTGATGGTGGTAGAGGGTGGTTGTGGTTGTGATGGTGGTCCAGGTAAACTCCAGGTGGTAGAGGGTGGTTGTGGTTGTGATGGTGGTAGAGGGTGGTTGTGGTTGTGATGGTGGTAGAGGGTGGTTGTGGTTGTGATGGTGGTAGAGGGTGGTTGTGGTTGTGATGGTGGTAGAGGGTGGTTGTGGTTGTGAAGGTGGTAGAGGGTGGCAGTGATGGCAAACAATCGAAGATGTTGGTTTGGATCAACGAAAAACAGTTAGTGGGAGATAGTGTTGTGGAGGCGATAATTTGCAAAAAGGCAAGGCAGTTGCATGCAGATCTCATAAAGAATATGCCAACAAGAGTCTTCAGTAAAGATGAAAGTGATTTAAATGTTCATTTATTCATTAAAATTAGTGCTTTATACTTATTTCTCATTGTTTTCTGTATGTAAAACTACATATACAAGTAGTTATTCTCTATAAAGTGTATTTTTTGTAAATATTTCTGGGTGTCTGGAATGGATTAATTGGATTTACAGTATTTCTTATGGGAAATATTACTTCAGTTTTCGTTCATTTCGAATTTCGACCGACCTTCCTGGAGTTTACCTGGAGAGAGTTCCTGGGGTCAACGCCCCCGCGGCCCGGTCTGTGACCAGGCCTCCTGGTGGATCAGAGCCTGATCAACCAGGCTGTTACTGCTGGCTGCACGCAAACCAACGTACGAGCCACAGCCCGGCTGATCAGGAACTGACTTTAGGTGCTTGTCCAGTGCCAGCTTGAAGACTGCCAGGGGTCTGTTGGTAATCCCCCTTATGTATGCTGGGAAGCAGTTGAACAGTCTCGGGCCCCTGACACTTATTGTATGGTCTCTTAACGTGCTAGTGACACCCCTGCTTTTCGTTGGGGGGATGTTGCATCGTCTGCCAAGTCTTTTGCTTTTGTAGTGAGTGATTTTCGTGTGCAAGTTCAGTACTAGTCCCTCTAGGATTTTCCAGGTGTATATAATCATGTATCTCTCCCGCCTGCATTCCAGGGAATACAGGTTTAGGAACCTCAAGCGCTCCCAGTAATTGAGGTGTTTTATCTCCGTTATGCGCGCCGTGAAGGTTCTCTGTACATTTTCTAGGTCTGCAATTTCACCTGCCTTGAAAGGTGCTGTTAGTGTGCAGCAATATTCCAGCCTAGATAGAACAAGTGACCTGAAGAGTGTCATCATGGGCTTGGCCTCCCTAGTTTTGAAGGTTCTCATTATCCATCCTGTCATTTTTCTAGCAGATGCGATTGATACAATGTTATGGTCCTTGAAGGTGAGATCCTCTGACATGATCACTCCCAGGTCTTTGACATTGGTGTTTCGCTCTATTTTGTGGCCAGAATTTGTTTTGTACTCTGATGAAGATTTAATTTCCTCATGTTTACCATATCTGAGTAATTGAAATTTCTCATCGTTAAACTTCATATTGTTTTCTGCAGCCCACTGAAAGATTTGGTTGATGTCCGCCTGGAGCCTTGCAGTGTCTGCAATGGAAGACACTGTCATGCAGATTCGGGTGTCATCTGCAAAGGAAGACACGGTGCTGTGGCTGACATCCTTGTCTATGTCAGATATGAGGATGAGGAACAAGATGGGAGCAAGTACTGTGCCTTGTGGAACAGAGCTTTTCACCGTAGCTGCCTTGGACTTTACTCTGTTGACTACTACTACTCTGTGTTGTGTTAGTGAGGAAATTATAGATCCATTGACCGACTTTTCCTGTTATTCCTTTAGCACGCATTTTGTGCCCTATTACGCCATGGTCACACTTGTCGAAGGCTTTTGCAAAGTCTGTATATATTACATCTGCATTCTTTTTGTCTTCTAGTGCATCTAGGACCTTGTCCTAGTGATCCAATAGTTGAGACAGACAGGAGCGACCTGTTCTAAACCCATGTTGCCCTGGGTTGTGTAACTGATGGGTTTCTAGATGGGTGGTGATCTTGCTTCTTAGGACCCTTTCAAAGATTTTTATGATATGGGATGTTAGTGCTATCGGTCTGTAGTTCTTTGCTCTTGCTTTACTGCCCCCTTTGTGGAGTGAGGCTATGTCTGTTGTTTTTAGTAACTGTGGAACAGATTAAGGATGAAAACTGGGGTTCCACTGTATCTGTAAAATGGTCTTTGTATGTAAGTGGGATTATTTTGCCACTGTAGTACTGTACTGTACTGCAAAGTCATTGGATGTCGATCTCAAATATTTTGTAATTTTAACAACCTGTGGTGAATTAAGCCAACATGTCTTAGATGATGATCAGTGTAACAATGTTAGTCTCTTTACACCTAATGCACCTGTTTATCTAGCAGTAAATAGGTGCCCAGGAGCTGGTCAGCCATTGTGGGTTTTTTAGGAAAATGCTCAAAGGACTCCAGTGGAAATAATAAAATCTGCTTAGCTTTCTGGAGTTTTCCTGTGTTAATAAATCTTTTATGTTAGCAAATGGGTTATAATGGTGTTAATAAAAATAGTTCTCATTTTTTTCTTTTCCTTCATATGCAGTGATTACTTTTAACACTGTCCACCTCAAGGGAGGTTTCATGATGCTGGTGATGGGCATATGAGCCAAGAAATTAAACTTGTCCTCCACCTCCTCTGATTGAACCTGATTGCTTCCTATTCCCCAGGCACTGTATGACCTCTGAGTTTAATGCTTTTCCCCAAATATAATAACTGAATATTGGTGTTTTCTTAGCTGTATAGTCCTTGTGGCTTAGCGCTTCTTTTTGATTATAATAATAATGGTGTTTTCTTATCCTACAGCTACTAGATGAAGAGAAAAAGACTTGCTATCCGGCCCTTTTCTAGTGGCCCTTCCATAGGTGGAGCTGTGGTGGAAATTTGTTCTGCTTAAGGAGGTGCATGAGTTTCCCTGTCTCCTAATATCCTGTTTATTTTTCCCCTTTAATATACCTTGTCCATAATTACTATCACATTTGCCTTGTCTACTTTCATAAGATGAAGTCTAGGATCTTTCCTTAATTCATGGTATAACTTAGCAAATCCTTGAGGACAATTGTGTTGCAGAGGTCTAAGCTTTGCTGAGAGCTCTGCAATAGTAATTATGAACAAGGTAGATTTTTTTTCAACAAACTGGCCGTATCCCAAAAAGGCAGGGTGGCCCAAAAAGAAAAATGAAAGTTTCTCTTTTTAAATTTTGTAATTTATACAGGAGAAGGGGTTACTAGCCCCTTGCTCCTGGCATTTTAGTCGCCTCTTACAACATGCATAGCTTACGGAGGAAGAATTCTGTTCCACTTACCCATGGAGGTAAGAGGAAATGAACAAGAACAAGAACTAGTAAGAAAATAGAAGAAAACCCAGAGGGGTGTGTATATATATGCTTGTACATGTATGTGTAGTGTGACTTAAGTGTAAGTAGAAGTAGCAAGACATACCTTAAACTTTGCATGTTCATGAGACAGAAAAAAGGACACCAGCAATCCTACCATCATGTAAAACAATTACAGGCTTTCGTTTTACACTCACTTGGCAGGACGGTAGTACCTCCCTGGGCGGTTGCTGACTACCAGCCTACTACAAGGTAGATTATAGGGGGAAAATAACATATTAGAAGACAGGGGAACTGATGTGCCCTTGAAGGTCTTGGGTACTCTACTATGAGGCATCAGATATAGATCTTGCAGGGCTTCTAATGGCAGAAGCACTACTGGGGGTTGCTTGCAGATCCAGCAGTGGTAACTGAAGGCATATTACACCCGAGGTTCATGTTGGTTCACCTATTATCAACAATAGCTGAAACACAATTGGACTGTAAGTACACACTGTACTCTTTTTCTAATCAGGGTTGTGTTAAGCTCTTTTCAATACTGACAGTGCCATTCTACTGTTGCACACCCACTGCTTCCCAATTTATACCTGATTTGAAGATGAATGACTACGTTAGTCTGCTGGATCTTCAGTGACTGCAACACCCTCTTCTGACCTACACATGAACGAGGACTATCCTCAGAACCCAAAACTGCTTTAAAGCAACCACTTGGCTTAAGCTGGTACTGCCATGCTCCCTACCATCTCTTGTACCTTTTACCCCGTTTCATTTTCACCATGGTATTGGTCTCTCCCTCAATGTAATGACAGTTCATGGATCGCCCGTGTGTTAAATGACAAATTACCAAAGAACTCGGCCAGCATTTGACCTTACTGATACCATAGGTCTTACACCTTTCTTACATCCTAATAATTATTATAGTAATCATAATATTTCTTTCCCTTAATTCCATACTTGACAGTCTAGCCACTGTATGACCTATATGGGTTTAGTGCCTCCCCACAATTATAGAATAATAATCACCTGAATCTCCTGTGATGATAATTTTTATCAGTGCCTCAGACGTGGCATTCACATACCTAGCTAGCACCTGCAACTCTCACATGATACTCCTATCATCTTTTATCTGGCACTTGTAACTCTGACATATGTTGCTTTTATTATTTGTCTCTCATTAGAGTTGTTCTCTCTCCTTGTTGTCTCATAGTGCGTCTTAACTCGTCAGTTATGATATGCTTGTAATATTTGACCAGTTCTCTCACATGTGACATTGTTCCTTACTGCAGTAATTGGCTTTCAAGTTTTTGCTTTATGTCTAAAATGAAATAATAATAATAGTAATAATAATAATAATAATAGCTCTATTTATTACTGGAAATAGATATCAAACAGAAAATGGACGTAAAATGTGTTTGAGTGTTATTTAAGTGTTTTGCAAAGCCGGCAGTGAAAAAAAAAATTGTCTTATGGATGAAGAAAAAATTATTATATAGGTTAAGTCTACAATAGCTGTCAGTAGTGACCTGCTTGTAAAAAACACATTAAGAGATATGCAGCCTACAGTAATTTGGAGAAACAATTTGATGGCAACGTTATCATGAGTACCTAGTGTATACCTAGAGAGGGTTTCAGGGGTCAATGCCCCTGCGGCCCAGTCCATGACCAGACACCTTGGTGGAGCAGGGCCTGATCAACCAGGCTGTTACTGCTGGCCGCACATAAACCGATGTAAGAACCACAGCCCGGCTGGTCAGGTACTGACTAGGTGCCTGTCCAGCGCCTTTGTGAAGACAGCCAGAGGTCCACTGGTAATCCCCCTTGTATGTACACACACACTACAATGGTAATATTGAACATAATGCGAGGGCGAGGACCTATTTACCTGTCATATACTGTAGCTCGGTTGGTAGTGCACTCAACTCACACAGTGAGGTCCGTGGTTTTTTTCCAAGGTACGGGTGGAAATATTAGGACGTATTTCCTTAAGACACCTTCTGTCCCTGTTCACCTAGTAGTAAAATAGGTACCTGGGTGTTAGCCGACTGGTGTGGATCGCATCCTGGAGTATACCTGGGGACAAAATAATCCTAATTTGCCAGAAATGCTCTATATAACCAGGGGCTTTCTATACAGTATGTGACTGACGCCAGCTAGGTCTGTATAACTTGTATCACGTACTTGTAGAAATATTATTATTATTATCAGACTTCCTTGTTGACCACCTCATCATTCATACTACTGATTCTTGCTGCAAGCAGTCTGATATATAGGTACCACAGCCTAGCGAAGGGGTATATACCCTGAAAAGTGTATATCTTTCAGTGTATATAATCTGAGGGGTGGACGGACCATAACGTCTTTATACCTGGAGAGAGTTCCGGGGGTCAACGCCCCTGCGGCCCGGTCTGTGACCAGGCCTCCTGGTGGATCAGAGCCTGATCAACCAGGCTGTTACTGCTGGTTACACGCAATCCAACGTACGAACCACAGCCCGGCTGGTCAGGTACCGACTCTAGGTGCTTCTTCTCTTGTGTGGGTCAGTTAAATACTTTTATATACCACCGTACCCATCTTGTGGGTGGTAGTAAAAAAAGACAGAAGCACATAATGGGTCCAGGAACTGGACCGCAAAAGATTGATAGGTAAACGAGTTACAGTGGTACTGAACTATTTATACGTTGGATTATTTGTGAATTGTTCCAGCCATGGTATTGAAACTTCCGTTCTTCGACAATAATAACGATCTAGTTGATGAATGAAGGCAAGGAAAGGCTTTTATACTAAATACAGAAAGTAAAAAAATCTTGGCTAAGGAAAGGTATAGAGAAAGTTTGGTAAGATGACCGCAGGAACGTGAGATAATACGTTATATTGACAGGTGGTGTGAATGATAACCTCTTTTCTATACTCCCCTCAGGGAAGGTTCCTTGATGCTGCTGAAGGGCTCTTGATCTAGGGAATTGGATCTGTCCCGGCGCTGTATAATCACTACAGGTTTAGCGCTCCCCATATAATAATAATAATAATAATGTTCTGTACTGTCCAAAATGTTTTATATAACCAGGGGGTTTCTAAAAAGTATGTCAGTACTGTCAACTATTTTTAAATCAATTGTACTTTGTAGAAACATAGTATCAAGGTCGAGGAAACGACAGCTATAATAAGGTGACCTTTAGCCATGGTACTGTGTATGAATACTTTAGTGCTCTGTGGCTTAACATTTCCTATAAGTAGCTATCCAGACACTATACACATCCCCCAATGAAAAGCAGGGGTGTCACTAGCACGTTAAGAGACCATACAATAAGTGTCAGGGGCCCGAGACTGTTCAACTGCCTCCCAGCATACATAAGGGGGATTACCAACAGACCCCTGGCAGTCTTCAAGCTGGCACTGGACAAGCACCTAAAGTCGGTTCCTGACCAGCCGGGCTGTGGTTCGTACGTTGGTTTGCGTACAGCCAGCAGTAACAGCCTGGTTGATCAGGCTCTGATCCACCAGGAGGCCTGGTCACAGACCAGGCCGCGGGGGCGTTGACCCCCGGAACTCTCTCCAGGTAAACTCCAGGTGTACTTTCCACCTCCAGGACTCAAGTCCAGCTAACCAGTTTCCTTGAATTCTTCCATAAATACTATCTTGCTTACACTCCGACAGCACTTCAAGCCGTGAAAACAAGTTGTCTCCACCCTGATCTAATTCCCTCAAATAAGCCAGTTGGATGTTCAAGCTTCTAGCACCGTATTTACAAATTAAGCTGGTAAGACCGACGGTCCTAAAATCTAGTACAAAACTAGACACAAAGGAAAATAATGCAGCACTTGAGACATGCTTATGATCGCGGGTTCTATCCTCGCCCGTGGTATGGTTTTTTCAATAAATTAATTATGCTATTCACAACTAACCAACAATCCGGACAACGTTTCGGCTCATTATGGTTCATATACCTAGCAGTTAATGATCCAGATTATTATTATTATAATCAAAAAGAAGCGCTAAGCCACAAGGGTTATACAGCTTAATGATCCAGAAAGGACCGAAACATCGTTCAATTCCATTATCAACTTGAGGGTTTAATGTAAACCACGGTATTGCGACTTATATTCTTATGTTATATTTCTTGCAGAACGTGTGTGGGTTGAAAAATGGCTGCTGTGTGCACTATGGTGGGTCGTCTGGGTGATGGACTGGTACTGGCGGCTTCTCTGGAAGATGAAGCAGGAAGCACCAGGCTGCTGGAGCCCCAGACACAAGCCAAGCGACTCCTCCGTACATTAAGCTACACCAGTCCTGCCAGAGCCTCCCTCGACGCTCCACCGTACTTACTACAGTCAGTAACTTCACCTGTCAGCAACCCAGATGCTTATCTCCGCGGTTTATAAACTGGAAGGTGTATGTCTTTCAGTGTATACTCGCCAAGAGTAGATTTAGATTTTGCCATCCAAGTGGCTAGTTTATTGTGCACCTCATACCCATCCAGTGGACAGTGCAACTAAGAGTTTCCTGTGATCCCTGTTTTCGGCCAAATTTTACAGGCAATGTCCCGAATTATTTCGCCCCATAATTGTGAAGAAACTTTGGTATATCAAACAGTTTACACTCACCGATATTGATGTACCTCAGGGTCCAGTGGGACTTAAAGGAACCCAGGTCACAATATTGATGTACCTCAGGGTCCAGTGGGACTTAAAGGAACCCAGGTCACAATATTGATGTACCTCAGGGTCCAGTGGGACTTAAAGGAACCCAGGTCACAATATTGATGTACCTCAGGGTCCAGTGGGACTTAAAGGAACCCAGGTCACAATATTGATGTACCTCAGGGTCCAGTGGGACTTAAAGGAACCCAGGTCACAATATTGATGTACCTCAGGGTCCAGTGGGACTTAAAGGAACCCAGGTCACAATATTGATGTACCTCAGGGTCCAGTGGGACTTAAAGGAACCCAGGTCACAATATTGATGTACCTCAGGGTCCAGTGGGACTTAAAGGAACCCAGGTCACAATATTGATGTACCTCAGGGTCCAGTGGGACTTAAAGGAACCCAGGTCACAATATTGATGTACCTCAGGGTCCAGTGGGACTTAAAGGAACCCAGGTCACAATATTGATGTACCTCAGGGTCCAGTGGGACTTAAAGGAACCCAGGTCACAATATTGATGTACCTCAGGGTCCATTGGGACTTAAAGGAACCCAGGTCACAATATTGATGTACCTCAGGGTCCATTGGGACTTAAAGGAACCCAGGTCACAATATTGATGTACCTCAGGGTCCAGTGGGACTTAAAGGAACCCAGGTCACAATATTGATGTACCTCAGGGTCCAGTGGGACTTAAAGGAACCCAGGTCACAATATCCCACCTTCGTGCCCACCTTCTCAGGTTATCAAGTCTCACATGTCTGGACCTCAAATTATCTAAAATAATTCTTAAAATTATTTGAACAAATTATGGCAGTAACACTGGCATATATATTTAGTAATATCAGATACTTGATCTGAGTAATTTTCTTGAGTAATTTTATATAAATATAAATCAATTACATGATTAGAAAAGTATAAAGAACATTTCAATATTTCTGACCAAATTAAATATTTCTGACCAAATTAAATATTTCTGACCAAATTAAATATTTCTGACCAAATTAAGATTTTGGTGTCATATCCTAACGTCTCCCTTTCGGTAGGCAGTTTATATTGTCCAGTATAAATTAACATACCTGTTTACCTGGAGAGAGTTCCGGAGGTCAACACCCCCGCGGCCCGGTCTGTGACCAGGCCTCATGGTGGATCAGGACCTAATCAACCAGGCTGTTGCTGCTGGCTGCACGCAATCCAACGTACGAGCCACAGCCCGGCTGGTCAGGTACTGACTTTACGTGTGTGTCCAGTGCCTGCTTGAAGACAGCCAGGGGTTTGTTGGTAATCCCCCTTATGTATGCTGGGAGGCAGTTGAACAGTTTTGGGCCAAACACTTATGTTTTCTCTTATCGTGCTAGTGGCACCATGTGTTGCAGTGTCTGACAAGATGTTCATCTTGTCAGACACTGCAACACATGGCATCTTGGTACAGAAAACACCTTGGACAACCTTTTCAAGTGAGAATTGTTGGATCTGAGAGGGACATGACCTCTAAGTGGCTACATTCTCACTACTACTACTACCCTGCACCTCTCCTTCCGACAGTATTTAAGTCTCCGCACTGTCGCTTGATCTTCAGATAGTTCCTGACTATGGAACTGAACTTCTCCAATTCTACGACTTTAAGGGTGATGGACTGATTACATCGTCTTCACATCTCTACTGTTCCTGCCTACTTTCTGTATTCGACTGAAGAAGCCTACTGTGTAGGCGAAACGTTTCGGAATAAAATTGCCTAACTGTTGCCTATGTGTCTTACCTACCATAATGTGGCTAGTAGTATCAGGGATTTCAAAGACCAATAGAGTGCATAAAGAGAAAAGATTTACACTATTCTACGTTCGCCAGTAAACTGATACTGCTGGCATGGGAAATCTGGAAAAACAGATGGGACGTGCAACTATGACCACCCTAGAAAATGCCATGCCCATATGACAACAGGAAAATGCAAACTCCCTTCCTGTAAGCTTTTTCACCCTGAAATGTGTACCTCTTCAGTACAGGAAAGACTGTGCTATAACTTAAATTGCCAGGCATACCATCTAAAGGGGACAAAAAGATACAAAACATCCAGGCCATGGGAAAACCTGGGTAGCCACAGCCACTCAAGAGGGAGAGGTTTTTTAGTGCCAGGAAGGAAAAAAAACTGGCAGGAAATGGCAGAAATCGTACACCAAATCCAGTCATTCCTGGAGTGGAACCACAGTCGATGGCCTCCACTCCAAACCAACAGATACAGATACTAATGCCGGAAAAAAAATCCCCCCCCCCCAGTACCCACAATACCACCAGTCCGATAACATTCTTCTTTGCAAATATACAGGGTCTAAAGCCAGCAACAAACAACAAAATACCTTTCATCCGTGGACTGCTTGCAGAGGCAAAGGCAATGTTCGCGGCTTTCACTGAGACCCACATAAAGGATCACTTGGACAATGAAATATGGATCCCAGGTTACAACCTAAACAGATGTGACAGAGTGAACAGGCAAAAGGGGGGGGTTGGCCTGTACATTGCAGAGTCACTTGTTTGCACAGAACTGCTTAATGCCTCAAATGACGTAGTGGAAGTTTTAGCAGTAAAGGTCGAGAACCAAAACATAGTCATTGTGGTAGTCTACAAGCCTCCGGATGCAACATCCCAGCAATTCCAGGAACAGCTGTTAAAAATTGACCACTGTCTGGAAAATCTTCCAGCTCCTGCACCCAACATCTTGCTCCTGGGGGATTTCAACTTAAGGCACCTAAAATGGAGGAATATAGCAAATAATATTGTTGCAGTAATAACACCAGGAGGCAGCTCTGATGAAAACTCACACTCACACGAGCTTTTAAATCTCTCCACAAAATTCAATTTAAACCAGCAAATAATAGAGCCTACTAGACTGGAGAATACACTAGACCTCATATTCACTAACAATGATGATCTGATAAGAAATGTCACCATATCAAAAACAATATACTCAGATCACAACATAATTGAGGTTCAGACATGTATGCGTGGAGCCCCAGACCGACAAAATGAGACTAGTCACGAGGGAGCATTCACCAAATTCAACTTCAATAACAAAAACATAAAGTGGGACCAAGTAAACCAAGTCCTAACCGATATAAGCTGGGAAGATATACTAAGCAACACAGACCCAAACTTATGCCTAGAACAGATTAACTCGGTGGCACTCGATGTATGCACAAGGCTTATTCCTCTAAGAAAAAGGAGGAGTAGATGTAAAATAGAAAGAGACAGGCGCGCCCTTTACAGGCGACGGAAAAGAATAACAGAGCGGCTAAAAGAGGTCAATATATCTGAAATGCGCAGGGAGACACTGGTCAGAGAAATAGCAAGCATCGAACTTAAGCTAAAAGAATCCTTTAGGAGTCAGGAATCGCGGGAAGAACTAAAAGCTATAAATGAAATCGAAAGAAACCCAAAGTATTTCTTCTCCTATGCCAAATCAAAATCGAGAACAACGCCCAGTATTGGGCCCCTACTTAAACAAGATGGGTCCTACACAGATGACAACAAGGAAATGAGTGAGCTACTCAAGTCCCAATATGACTCAGTTTTTAGCAAGCCGCTAACGAGACTGAGAGTCGAAGATCAAAATGAATTTTTTATGAGAGAGCCACAAAATTTGATTAACACAAGCCTATCCGATGTTATCCTGACGCCAAATGACTTCGAACAGGCGATAAATGACATGCCCATGCACTCTGCCCCAGGGCCAGACTCATGGAACTCTGTGTTCATCAAGAACTGCAAGAAGCCCCTATCACGAGCCTTTTCCATCCTATGGAGAGGGAGCATGGACACGGGGGTCGTCCCTCAGTTACTAAAAACAACAGACATAGCCCCACTCCACAAAGGGGGCAGTAAAGCAACAGCAAAGAACTACAGACCAATAGCACTAACATCCCATATCATAAAAATCTTTGAAAGGGTCCTAAGAAGCAAGATCACCACCCATCTAGAAACCCATCAGTTACACAACCCAGGGCAACATGGGTTTAGAACAGGTCGCTCCTGTCTGTCTCAACTACTGGATCACTACGACAAGGTCCTAAATGCACTAGAAGACAAAAAGAATGCAGATGTAATATATACAGACTTTGCAAAAGCCTTCGACAAGTGTGACCATGGCGTAATAGCGCACAAAATGCGCGCTAAAGGAATAACAGGAAAAGTCGGTCGATGGATCTATAATTTCCTCACTAACAGAACACAGAGAGTAGTCGTCAACAGAGTAAAGTCCGAGGCAGCTACGGTGAAAAGCTCTGTTCCACAAGGCACAGTACTAGCTCCCATCTTGTTCTTCATCCTCATATCCGACATAGACAAGGATGTCAGCCACAGCACCGTGTCTTCCTTTGCAGATGACACCCGAATCTGCATGACAGTGTCTTCCATTGCAGACACTGCAAGGCTCCAGGTGGACATCAACCAAATCTTTCAGTGGGCTGCAGAAAACAATATGAAGTTCAACGATGAGAAATTTCAATTACTCAGATATGGTAAACATGAGGAAATTAAATCTTCATCAGAGTACAAAACAAATTCTGGCCACAAAATAGAGCGAAACACCAACGTCAAAGACCTGGGAGTGATTATGTCGGAGGATCTCACCTTCAAGGACCATAACATTGTATCAATCGCATCTGCTAGAAAAATGACAGGATGGATAATGAGAACCTTCAAAACTAGGGAGGCCAAGCCCATGATGACACTCTTCAGGTCACTTGTTCTATCTAGGCTGGAATATTGCTGCACTCTAACAGCACCTTTCAAGGCAGGTGAAATTGCCGACCTAGAAAATGTACAGAGAACTTTCACGGCGCGCATAACGGAGATAAAACACCTCAATTACTGGGAGCGCTTGAGGTTTCTAAACCTGTATTCCCTGGAACGCAGGAGGGAGAGATACATGATTATATACACCTGGAAAATCCTAGAGGGACTAGTACCGAACTTGCACACGAAAATCACTCACTACGAAAGCAAAAGACTTGGCAGACGATGCACCATCCCCCCAATGAAAAACAGGGGTGTCACTAGCACGTTAAGAGACCATACAATAAGTGTCAGGGGCCCGAGACTGTTCAACTGCCTCCCAGCACACATAAGGGGGATTACCAACAGACCCCTGGCAGTCTTCAAGCTGGCACTGGACAAGCACCTAAAGTCAGTTCCTGATCAGCCGGGCTGTGGCTCGTACGTTGGTTTGAGTGCAGCCAGCAGCAACAGCCTGGTTGATCAGGCGCTGATCCACCAGGAGGCCTGGTCACAGACCGGGCCGCGGGGGCATTGACTCCCGAAACTCTCTCCAGGTAAACTCTCCAGGTTACTCTTACAATGGGTACGTTGCATCTTAATGTCCCTTGCTGCTGAGTCGCGCCCCCCCCCCCCCAAAAAAAAATGATTGGATGGAATATTTCGCGGACAGCGTTACTTGCTGCTCCGCCGTGGAGGAAGGTTAAAATGGACATGGCGAGAAAATAAGTCAACGAAAATCACAGTCCATGTAGCATCTAAATGTTCTTTATGACATTGCCTCACGAACTCTAATTTTATCAGTATTTTTCAGGAAAATATCCTACAAAACAGGTTTTTATTGTACGATGACCTGCTGAAGGGTTTCATCCGATATCCTAAACTGGAAAAAGTATTTACTTATTAGTTTTGGCACCTGGTTGCTGCTCTCTGGTTTTTTGTAAGCATTCTCGCTCTCTGATTTGCATTTATATCTTAAAATTTTAACATGTGTTCTCTTATTACAGCTACCTGATAGAGCTGGACGTGATCTATATAGCCATCTGCGACGCGCATGTGAGCCAGGAGCGAGCCTTCACCTACCTCCAGCAAGTGGCCCAGGAGTTCTCTGCTCAGTACGGTGATCGCGTCAAAGAGCCCACTAGACCATACTCTTTCATCGAGTTCGGTGAGATAGAACTTACTGATATGTGCTAAACCTGTGAGAATGATTAAATGTATACTGATGCTTGTAGCCACACAAACGTCAGAAGGGAGAATTAGCACACGAAACATGGAAATCACTGTTATTGATATACAATGTAATAGAAGTAGCAAAAGCTCTTAGTCTTTATCGAATAACAACAGTGTAAACAAAAGCCATTATAAATTATCTCAATATGTTAAATGAATGCACTATTCAAATGAAGCAGAGATATTTATATTTTTGACCATTGCTTAATATTTTGCAGTATTAGCAACGTCAGTAAACTATGATTAATTACACTGTCTATTGTAACAGGTTATTGCTTCTCTGGATACAACATAATCACATGTTTCATATTTACATCGGTATATATTTATTTATTTATTTATTTATTTATTTATTTCCAATTTGTGCACACATACAGAGGTACAAAAAAAAATACAGATAAGAGCAGTATGCCAAAGCCACTTATACTATGCATAGCATTACGGGCTGGCTTAAAATTAACTTAAGATTAACTAAGCAATGATTATTATTATTATTATAATCAAAAAGAAGCGCTAAGCCACAAGGACTATACAGCGCTGCTACTAAGCAATGATGAAATCAGTGATAAAACATTAATGTAAACAGATAACTATAAAGCACAAGTGAGTATTACAAAGACAGGTCATATGGTTGTATTCAGTTAGGTAGTGATTCTGTTAGGTAGTGTATTTAAAAAATAATAAAGTTAGATTGGGTTTTAGGTTTAACATTTATGTGATATAATTGTGAGAAACATTTAAGATATACAATTTATAATGTTCAGTTATATATGTAGAATAAACACATTTAATGGCCGGTTTTAAATATACATGCTCCTGTAGACGCTCCATTATCAATATGAATTGAGTTACATTCAATATATTATCCTCCTCCGTCTTATATTCACAGGGGAAACGATAAACACGTCGGGGTCGTATATCTTCTGGGAAGTGACCCTCTCTGTAATTGGTATTTTATAATATATAAACCACACATTATAACCAATATCCTATAATATGTAAACCCAGCATTGTAATCTTTTAGGAGAATAAACTTGATTGATTGATTGAAGATGGAGGTAATTTGGTTTAGTTAAAAGGGAAGGTAGTTCCAATTATTGGATCAAAACCCTTACACTAGCATCAAGGTACATCTTTGAAGGAATAATATTCAATAGCACACGTCGATACGTCAAAAGTATTGATTAATTCCGATAAGTAAGTGAGAATTAACACGTTTGTTGAAGACATGTTTCGCCTACCTGGTGGGCTAAACGTATCCTCAACAAATGTCTTAATTCTTGCATATGTCTTTTTACACGTCGATATCCAGTCAAAAAAATTACTAGTAGCATACAAGCCTATAAACCCGCTTCTTTAAGATAGAACATTATCAAGGTTGCTCCAGACTATGTAAGTTCCCATTACATGAAACATGAATGCAGGTAGACTGAGGGTCCTACTGCTGACAATAAGAGGCTGAAGTATCTGCGCCTAAGGACCCAATGAAACGTCACATTATTCGATTTAATTTTCAATGAGGTGTTTTGATCTTCTCTAGGATGCGACAGTCGGCTAACACCCAGGTACCTATTTACAGTTAGGTGAACAGGGCCAAAAAGTTTAAGGAAATATGCCTAAGGTGTCCATTTATGCCGACAACAATTCTGAAAATTTATGCTACTGTCTATAAATTAACTTATCGATTTCCTAAATAAAGCTTATCTCTTGTTTCTCTAAACTTATTACCTGGAAGGTGTCCCGTAGCTCGATCACTAGCGCGCTTGGATCACACACTGAGGTCTGGGGATTGATTACCCGGTACGGATGGAAAACATTAGGACGTGTTACCATAAGACACCTGCTGTCCATGTTCACTCATCAGTAAAGTGGGTACCTGGGTGTTAGCCGACTGGTGTGGGTCGCATCCTGGGACAAAATTTACCTAATTTGCCCGAAATGTTCTGCATACTAGCTCCCATCTTGTTCCTCATCCTCATATCCGACATAGACAAGGATGTCAGCCACAGCACCGTGTCTTCCTTTGCAGATGACACCCGAATCTGCATGACAGTGTCTTCCATTGCAGACACTGCAAGGCTCCAGGCGGACATCAACCAAATCTCTCAGTGGGCTGCGGAAAACAATATGAAGTTCAACGATGAGAAATTTCAATTACTCAGATATGGTAAACATGAGGAAATTAAATCTTCATCAGAGTACAAAACAAATCCTGGCCACAAAATAGAGCGAAACAACGTCAAAGACCTGGGAGTGATTATGTCGGAGGATCTCACCTTCAAGGACCATAACATTGTATCAATCGCATCTGCTAGAAAAATGACAGGATGGATAATGAGAACCTTCAAAACTAGGGAGGCCAAGCCCATGATGACACTCTTCAGGTCACTTGTTCTATCTAGGCTGGAATATTGCTGCACTCTAACAGCACCTTTCAAGGCAGGTGAAATTGCCGACCTAGAAAATGTACAGAGAACTTTCACGGCGCGCATAACGGAGATAAAACACCTCAATTACTGGGAGCGCTTGAGGTTTCTAAACCTGTATTCCCTGGAACGCAGGAGGGAGAGATACATGATTATATACACCTGGAAAATCCTAGAGGGACTAGTACCGAACTTGCACACGAAAATCACTCACTACGAAAGCAAAAGACTTGGCAGACGATGCACCATCCCCCCAATGAAAAGCAGGGGTGTCACTAGCACGTTAAGAGACCATACAATAAGTGTCAGGGGCCCGAGACTGTTCAACTGCCTCCCAGCACACATAAGGGGGATTACCAACAGACCCCTGGCAGTCTTCAAGCTGGCACTGGACAAGCACCTAAAGTCAGTTCCTGATCAGCCGGGCTGTGGCTCGTACGTTGGTTTGCGTGCAGCCAGCAGCAACAGCCTGGTTGATCAGGCGCTGATCCACCAGGAGGCCTGGTCACAGACCGGGCCGCGGGGGCATTGACCCCCGAAACTCTCTCCAGGTAAACTCCAGGTATAACAAGGGGCTTTCTATATAGTAGTATGTCATTGTTAGCTAGGCCTGTATACCTTGTACTTGTAGAAATAATGATATTATATTATAGATACAACGCTGCAGAAGCTGCGACGGTCAGGAGGAGGACGCAGACGAGTGGCGGAACTGGACAAGAAACCACAAGAAGTCCAACACATCCTTAGAGACAATATCAACCACGTCCTGGAGAGCGGCATGTCTCTCTCTGGTGAGTGGCACTTCTACACTCCCGAGCCTGAGTGGCTGAGTCCCTGGATCCATTTTGTCTCTCTAATATTTATCACTACCCAGAAGATGGGTATGGTTTAGTTAGTTTAATATGTTTATTATGCACCCCATACCCATCCTGTGGGCGGTAGTCAAAAGATTACAGAGGTACATAATTGGTCCAGGGACGGGACTCCAAAGTTTTGATAGCTGAGCAAGTTACAGAGGTAATGAATTCACAATTTACAAAGGTAATGAACTCACAAATTACAAAGGTAATGAACTCCAGGTAGGTCTAGTCACAATCATGACAAGTTACAAAGGTATTTACAGATTAAAGAGGTACGTAATGGGTCCAGGGACTGGGCCCCAAAGTTTTGATGGCTGAACTAGGTACAAGGTAATGAACTCACAAGTTACAAAGGTAATGAATACTGTAAGAATGGTTACTTACGTTTATACATGGCTACAATCATGAACAAATTATAGTGTAATGAGCAATTCACACTTCCACACCCGGTCACAACTGTAGTGAGTTATTGGTGCAAATATTGATTGTTGAGTCACACACACACACACACACACACACACACATATACAAATTCATACACACACACACACACATAAACACACACACACACACACACACATACACAAACTCATACACACACACGCACACACACTCATACACACACACACACACACACACTCATACACATACACACGCACACACAAACACACACACACACACACAGGAGCTTGGACTCGACCCCTGCAATCTCAACTAGGTGAGTGCACACACACACACACACACACACACACACACACACACACACACACACACACACACACACACACACACACACACACACACAACCGAGGAAGAAGTGAAGAGGCTTCTGAGTGAGCTAGATACCTCAAAGGCAATGGGGCCAGATAACATCTCCCCATGGGTATTGAGAGAGGGAGCAGAGGCGCTATGTGTACCCCTAACAACAATATTCAATACATCTATCGAAACAGGGAGATTGCCTGAGGCATGGAAGACAGCAAATGTAGTCCCAGTCTTTAAAAAAGGAGACAGACATGAAGCATTAAACTACAGACCAGTGTCACTGACATGTATAGTATGCAAAATCATGGAGAAGATTATCAGGAGAAGAGTGGTGGAACACATAGAAAGGAATGATCTCATCAACAGCAGCCAACATGGTTTCAGGGACGGGAAATCCTGTGTCACAAACCTACTGGAGTTCTATGACATACCTGGAGTTTACCTGGAGAGAGTTTCGGGGGTCAACGCCCCCGCGGCCCGGTCTGTGACCAGGCCTCCTGGTGGATCAGCCCCTGATCAACCAGGCTGTTGCTGCTGGCTGCACGCAAACCAACGTACGAGCCACAGCCTGGCTGATCAGGAACTGACTTTAGGTGCTTGTCCAGTGCCAGCTTGAAGACTGCCAGGGGTCTGTTGGTAATCCCCCTTATGTGTGCTGGGAGGCAGTTGAACAGTCTCGGGCCCCTGACACTTATTGTATGGTCTCTTAACGTGCTAGTGACACCCCTGCTTTTCATTGGGGGGATGGTGCATCGTCTGCCAAGTCTTTTGCTTTCGTAGTGAGTGATTTTCGTGTGCAAGTTCGGTACTAGTCCCTCTAGGATTTTCCAGGTGTATATAATCATGTATCTCTCCCTCCTGCGTTCCAGGGAATACAGGTTTAGAAACCTCAAGCGCTCCCAGTAATTGAGGTGTTTTATCTCCGTTATGCGCGCCGTGAAAGTTCTCTGTACATTTTCTAGGTCGGCAATTTCACCTGCCTTGAAAGGTGCTGTTAGAGTGCAGCAATATTCCAGCCTAGATAGAACAAGTGACCTGAAGAGTGTCATCATGGGCTTGGCCTCCCTAGTTTTGAAGGTTCTCATTATCCATCCTGTCATTTTTCTAGCAGATGCGATTGATACAATGTTATGGTCCTTGAAGGTGAGATCCTCCGACATAATCACTCCCAGGTCTTTGACGTTGGTGTTTCGCTCTATTTTGTGGCCAGAACTTGTTTTGTACTCTGATGAAGATTTAATTTCCTCATGTTTACCATATCTGAGTAATTGAAATTTCTCATCGTTGAACTTCATATTGTTTTCCGCAGCCCACTGAAAGATTTGGTTGATGTCCGCCTGGAGCCTTGCAGTGTCTGCAATGGAAGACACTGTCATGCAGATTCGGGTGTCATCTGCAAAGGAAGACATGGTGACAGCAGTAAGACAAGAGAGAGAGGGGTGGGTGGATTGCATTTTCTTGGACTGCAAGAAGGCGTTTGACACAGTTCCACACAAGAGATTGGTGCAAAAACTGGAGGATCAAGCAGGGATAACAGGGAAGGCACTACAATGGATCAGGGAATACTTGTCAGGAAGACAGCAGCGAGTCATGGTACGTGGCGAGGTGTCAGACTGGGCACCTGTGACCAGCGGGGTCCCACAGGGGTCAGTCCTAGGACCAGTGCTGTTTCTGGTATTTGTGAACGACATGACGGAAGGAATAGACTCTGAAAAAAACCATACCCCCGGCCGGGATTGAACCCGCGGTCATAGAGTCTCAAAACTCCAGCCCGTCGCGTTAGCCACTAGACCAGCTAGCCACAATAAGATTCATCCAACTAGGTATATTTCTACACCATAGGAAAGTTAGCACAGGCACCTCTGTGACCACAAATGCAAGTTTTTACAGACGAATCTCCAGCTAGCGTGGCCGTGACGAACTCTAGCTCAAGTCCCTTCACTGCCGTCAACATGACTCAAGAAATCGTAATGACACGATTGCAAATAAACCATACCCCCGGCCGGGATTGAACCCGCGGTCATAGAGTCTCAAAACTCCAGCCCGTCGCGTTAGCCACTAGACCAGCTAGCCACAATAAGATTCATCCAACTAGGTATATTTCTACACCATAGGAAAGTTAACTTTCCTATGGTGTAGAAATATACCTAGTTGGATGAATCTTATTGTGGCTAGCTGGTCTAGTGGCTAACGCGACGGGCTGGAGTTTTGAGACTCTATGACCGCGGGTTCAATCCCGGCCGGGGGTATGGTTTATTTGCAATCGTGTCATTACGATTTCTTGAGTCAATAGACTCTGAGGTGTCCCTGTTTGCAGATGACGTGAAGTTGATGAGAAGAATTCACTCGATCGAAGACCAGGCAGAACTACAAAGGGATCTGGACAGGCTGCAGACCTGGTCCAGCAATTGGCTCCTGGAGTTCAATCCCACCAAGTGCAAAGTCATGAAGATTGGGGAAGGGCAAAGAAGGCCGCAGACGGAGTCCAGTCTAGGGGGTCAGAGACTACAAACCTCACTCAAGGAAAAAGATCTTGGGGTGAGTATAACACCAGGCACATCTCCTGAAGCGCACATCAACCAAATAACTGCTGCAGCATATGGGCGCCTAGCAAACCTCAGAACAGCATTCCGACATCTTAATAAGGAATCATTCAGGACCCTG
This sequence comes from Cherax quadricarinatus, assembly GCF_038502225.1. Classification (NCBI taxonomy): domain Eukaryota; kingdom Metazoa; phylum Arthropoda; class Malacostraca; order Decapoda; family Parastacidae; genus Cherax; species Cherax quadricarinatus. The sequence goes on along the minus strand of NC_091295.1, from coordinate 69,048,557 downwards.
TACACCGTGTATGTTAGGCCCATATTGGAGTATGCGGCACCAGTTTGGAACCCACACCTAGCCAAGCACGTGAAGAAACTAGAGAAAGTGCAAAGGTTTGCAACAAGACTAGTCCCAGAGCTAAGAGGTATGTCCTACGAGGAGAGGTTAAGGGAAATCAACCTGACGACACTGGAGGACAGGAGAGATAGGGGGGACATGATAACGACATACAAAATACTGAGAGGAATTGACAAGGTGGACAAAGACAGGATGTTCCAGAGATTGGACACAGTAACAAGGGGACACAGTTGGAAGCTGAAGACACAGATGAATCACAGGGATGTTAGGAAGTATTTCTTCAGCCACAGAGTAGTCAGTAAGTGGAATAGTTTGGGAAGCGATGTAGTGGAGGCAGGATCCATACATAGCTTTAAGCAGAGGTATGATAAAGCTCACGGCTCAGGGAGAGTGACCTAGTAGCGATCAGTGAAGAGGCGGGGCCAGGAGCTCGGACTCGACCCCCGCAACCTCAACTAGGTGAGTACAACTAGGTGAGTACACACACAAACACAAACACACACACACACACACACACACACACACACACACACACACACACACACACACACACACACACACACACATGCACATATGTGGTAATGCTTTATTTACAGCTAGCAAAGTCAGGGTATTTCTCCAGAATGGTCTGCAATATACCACTGTGGATGAAATACTTAGCCATTTCTTGAACACTTCTGAGTGAGTTGTTTCTAAATTCATTAATTTTATCACACTCCAGTACATAATGACGCAAGGTGTGACAATAGTCCATCTGGCAAAGTTTACATTTCGTTTGGTCTACATCTGGTGGTGGTGATTTAACCTGCCAAAGATACTTGTAACCCAGCCGGAGCCGGGCAGTAGTGACATCCAAGAGTCTGCTTATTTTGTTGGATTCACCATAGACATGTGGCTCCTCCTGCATGATAGAGTGATGATAGATGGACTCACTGGTGTCAATCTCCCTGAGCCTTAAGTCCATAAAATTCAGTTGAAGTTCTTTTCGTATTATTGTTCTCAAACTACTACCTGACAAGCCAAGATTGTAATCTACTCCCTCTTTGAAAGCATACAGCTTAGCCAATTTATCAGTTCTATCATGCATCTGAAGACCAATGTGAGATGGAATCCACAGCATGTGCACTCTGACTCCACTGTCCACAATCCTACCATACCTGTGTCTGGCTTCTGACACAAGCATGCCACAATTTATGCTTAATGAGTTGAGAGCATTTATGGATGACAGAGAATCAGTTACAATTAAACTGGTATGGTATGGGGCACCCTGAACTCATTACGTTCCTTTAATATTTTAACTGGCGTCCAGAAGCCAGGTATGGGGAACCATAAGCAAAGTGTCTTTTGACTACCTCCCATAAAATAGGTAAGAGATGCATACAAAAGCTATCAGACGAACACTGTGATAATGTCATTAGAGGTGTGTGCGGTAGCGTGTATACAGTTTAATAACTGTTGTCTTCACACTTTCCACAGATCTTGAGGGGAGTTCGTCACGAGTGTCTCAGAAGTACCGAGGAGGCTTAAAGAACTCCACCAGACGTTGCAGGTTCTACGCCAAGACGCTCGTAGTCTTACTCATTCTTCTTATTCTTCTCTACTGGAGTATGCCTGGAGAATACTTCATCGTCTTGTGAAACTATTTACATGTAAATTTATGGGATCATTTGTGAAAGAAAGGGAATAAAATGTTCTTATCTGTAGGTTAAATCTACATAATGTAGTGTTATATGACTCATAATGTATCTATGAACTCCCAATGATCATTGTCAAAGAAATATGTATATGTGTGACACCTAAATAAAAATTTAACTTATTTACTGGCTTATTTATAGTTAAATGATGGTAAACTATTGCGAGACATCTTTATTATTTGTCTGCTTTGATTTGCTTGTCTAGTTTGTATTATAATTTAAGATCGATATCGAGAATAGTTTAGAATTTTAGTATATAAATGTTGTGGAAAATATTTTAATTTTCCGAAGCTAAAGTGCCTAATAGGTGTTAATGTGTTGATATGGGTCAAAAAATGTATTTGAAAATGGAAGAGAACCCGCACATAGAAGAGAGGAGCTTACGACGACGTTTCGGTCCGACTTGGACCATTTACAAAGTCACACTAACGAGAGGTAACGAACGAACGAACGAAAGTTCAGGTAAGATCCCAAATGGGATGAGCGGGGAAGACGGGACAGACGAAGAACAGTGCTGGAGAGGAGTGTTCTTAGTCGTAGAAATAGAGCCAGGGCTTAACCCAGCAGCGAGGCGATCGTGGGACAGATATTGAGAAGAGAAATTCAGACTCTTCTGTTGGGACTCCGTTGGGGTGAGCGGGAAGGAAGGGACATGCGACGTTTAGAGCTAGAGAGGAGTGTAGAACTGAGCCATGTCTTAACCCAAAGGGTAAGGCGAACGTGGATCAGAGAATGGTACCTGTCATAGAAGGTACCTCTCGGAGAATCCAAGGTTATTTATAAATAGGGTTAGGAGCAGGATCATGCAAGGAGTAGAAAAGGTTGTGTTGGTGTGTGGGTCTGCGAATGTCTTCGTCAAGGAGAGAGGTCCAGTAGTCATGTCGTGTCACGAGTTTGTCAATCTGTCTGTCACTGAGCGTCTTCCAGTACAGATTCAGCGCAGGGATGTCTAACTGGGCATGTAGAGACTCGCATGTGGCGAAGTCCTCCCATCTGACATCAAGCACCCAGCGCAGCGCCTTGTTCTGGACACGCTGCAGTTTAAGTAAGTTTGTTTTTGCTGCAAGAGAGAGGGCTAGAGGAGAGTAAGTTATCAGAGGACGTATAAGGGATTTGTAGAGGTGTAGTTTGGTGCGTTGAGAGGCATGTTTCAGCTTGTAGAGGCCCACAAGGGCCTTACTAGCTATTGCATGCCTTGAGTGAATGTGTCCGTGTAAGCGTAGAAGGTAGTCAAGATTAACGCCAAGGACAGTGACAGATTGTGTCATAGGGATGTAAGTGCGGGTGTCAGCTGTTCTGAGCTCGACAGGTAATGGAGGATCACGTTTTCTGTAGTTAAAATATGTAATGCTGGATTTAGCTGCATTGGTTTTGATCCTCCATTTTTGTTCCCAGATGGCTATCCTGTCGACCTCATTTTGTGTTTTGTGTGTGAGTGTATCTATATTGGCATGAGTGATAAGTTGTGTAATGTCGTCTGCATAGGCTAGTGTGATGGAGTTTTGGTATACAGGTGTTGGAATGTCGTTAGTGTATAAACCATACCCCCGGCCGGGATTGAACCCGCGGTCATAGAGTCTCAAAACTCAAAACTTTCCTATGGTGTAGAAATATACCTAGTTGGATGAATCTTATTGTGGCTAGCTGGTCTAGTGGCTAACGCGACGGGCTGGAGTTTTGAGACTCTATGACCGCGGGTTCAATCCCGGCCGGGGGTATGGTTTATTTGCAATCGTGTCATTACGATTTCTTAAGTCTCGTTAGTGTATAAAATGTAGAGGGTAGGGGAGAGGACAGATCCCTGGGGTACTCCAGCATTTAGTGTGAAGTAGTCAGAGTAACAGCCTTGGAATTTGATTCTCATGGTATGGCCGTCTAGGAAGTTGCAGAGGAGTTTACGAGTAGCGAGAGGCAGGTTAAAGTTAGTGCAGAGTTTGTACTTGAGCCCTTCGTGCCAGACAGTGTCAAAAGCTTTTTCAACGTCTTTTGCAACCAGGGCTGTCCTGTTTCTTTGTTCTGTGTTTATGTGGATGTAGTTGAGAATGATGTTAATGGCATCTTGTGTGGATCTGTGTGTTCTGAAGCCAAACTGACCATCAGAAAGTAGAGAGTTGTGTTCCAGGTATCTGCGAAGGCGATGGTTGATGAGTTTTTCAAAGAGTTTACCTAAAGTTTCGAGGAGGCTGATAGGGCGATAATTTCTAGGATCAGAGTGGTCTTTTTTGGGTTTAGGAAGGAGGATAGCAGTAGCAGCTTTGAAGAGGGAAGGGAAGTATCCAGAGGCAAGGGAGGCATTGAGGAGGTTTGTGTAGGCAGTAATGATAGAGTCAGGAAGGTGTTTTAGGATAATATGGTTTAGGCCAGAGGCGCCAGGAGCCTTGGGAGGAAGGTGTCTGAGGAGAGTTTTAATGTCTGTGTTGGTGAAAGGAGTGCCGAGTTCTTGGGAGGAGGTAAGAGAGTCTAGATGAATGTGGCTATCTGGTGTTGTATCTTGTGTGTGTGCAGTGCTCCAATGTTCTATGTTCTGAATGTGTTGAATAACGTTAGGGTGAGGTCGGTGAGGGTGGAAGATGTTCTCCCAGATGTGTTTGAAGAAGTTGGTAGCAGCCTGCGGGTCTGAGATGTGTGTGTTGTTGTGGGTGATGTGTTTGAATTTGTTGGTGGGAGTAGTGCCTCTTATTTTTTTGATAAAGTTCCAGAAGGCTTTAGTGTTATTAATACGCTGTTTGTCAGCTTGTTGTATGAGTTGTGACCAGTGATTGTTGTGGTCTTGGTCTAGACTGTGTAGAATGTTGTTTCTAAGGTAAGTGAGATCTAATCGAACTTGATTAAATCTGTGTGTGTTGTAGAGGAAGCGGTTGTGGTAGCAGATAATTAGTCTTCTTGTTCTGAGTGACGGTTTGAAGGAATAACGAGTGGTGTGAGTTTTCTTTGGTAATGCGTTGTTGGCTGCTTGTGTAACGGTGTCCTGGATGAGATCAAGTTGAGTATCGATGTCAGAGATAGGTTTGTTGTTATAGTCGTAGGTGAGGTTAATATTGTCTATGTGTTGTTTGAAAGCATCCCAGTCAGCGTTCTTGTAGGAGAAGGAAGGTGTGGTTGGAATGAGGATAGGGTTGGAGGAGATGTCCAAGATGACTGGGATGTGATCAGAGCCTGTAATAGGGCCAGGTGAGATGTAGTGTTGAAATAGAGAACTGGCTCGGTTTGCCAGAATGATGTCTGGTTTGCCTTGGCCCGTTTGATTGAAGAAGGTATTGAAGTCTGGGCCGAGATGAATTAGGTGTTTATGGTTAGTGAAGTTGAGTAATTGGTGACCAAGTTGGTTGTTACTGGTGTGATGAAAGGCGGTGTGTTTGGCATTCATGTCAGCTAGTAGGTATGTTGGTGTGTTGGTGTAGTTGAAGATAAGATAAGATAAGATTTCGTTCGGATTTTTAACCCCGGAGGGTTAGCCACCCAGGATAACCCAAGAAAGTCAGTGCGTCATCGAGGACTGTCTAACTTATTTCCATTGGGGTCCTTAATCTTGTCCCCCAGGATGCGACCCACACCAGTCGACTAACACCCAGGTACCTATTTGCTGCTAGGTGAACAGGACAATAGGTGTAAGGAAACGTGTCGGAATTTCCACCCGCCGGGAATCGAACCCGGGCCCTCCGTGTGTGAAGCGGGAGCTTTAGCCACCAGACCACCGGGCCACCTACCAGACCACCGGGCCACCTAAGAAGACTAAGGAAAGGTCGTGTATGTTGAGAATAGTGTTTGGGCGAGCATAGGTGGTGAAAAAGATAAAGGGGCCAAGGTGGGTGTGTATTCTGACTGCAAGACAGTGTTGGTGAATAAAAGGGATTGGGAGAGATTCGTGTTTTATGTTGGATTTGACAAGGATGGCAACCCCATCGTGGGGATCATAGGGGGACTGTAGTGCAGTATATCCATAATGGCGGATACGTTGAGGGGCTTTGATGCAGGTACTGTTTAGCAAAACAATATCTGGTTTCTCTGCTTCAAGGAACTCGGCCAGTAGGTGTCTAATAGTAAAGTAAGAACGTACGTTGAACTGAATCACTTTAAACATGATTTAATGGTTTCGTCATAGCAAAGTTAATGTCGGAGGAGTTTGGATTAAAACTCGTGATAGTGGTGCCATCAGTGGATGTGAGTTTGTAGGTGTTACG